>NC_137012.1:4570434-4592934 GCF_032717465.1 Coenobita brevimanus
GCCAGCGACTTAAGCACACAATAATGAATGAGGCATCAGCTTCTTTACCACGAGAGAACATCTAATTTGAATATAATGAAACGCGAAGCAAAAACACTTAATTATGTAAAAAAAAAAATATTAATAATACGTCACGCAATTAAAGGTTTAATTACCAAAGCATAATTTTTTTTATTACCACTCCAACGTTCCATTCCTTTCTTTTTTTTTTTTATCATAATAATTATTACCTTTTTCACAAAGAGTTTAAAATAGGTTACCATGCCCTCAAATTCGAAAAGTTCTGCCTATTATTTTTTGCTATACATTTTTAAGCCTGTCTCCACGATGACCTCAAAATTTCCTGTTACCTTCAAGAGATTTAATTTCAGCTAAGAAAAGGTAACTTGTACTGAAAGGCGTATTTCAGACTTGCCTCTAACTACTCATGTTTTAATTTTTCCTGTTATGTTGATGAGAATTGTCTGAATGTGGCATTAAGTGGACGTAGTAGTAGTAGTAGTAGTAGTAGCAGTAAAAGTTGTGTTGGTAGTGGTAGTAGTAGTAGTAGTATTAATAGTAGTAGTAGTAGGAGGAGGAGGAGGAGTGGCGCTGGTAGTTGTAGTAGTAGTAGTAGTGGTAGTGGTAGCAGGAGGAGGAGGAGTAGTGGCGCTGGTAGTTGTAGTAGTAGTATTAATGGTAGTAGTAGCAGGAGGAGGAGGAGGAGTACTGGCGCTGGTAGTTGTAGTAGTAGTAGTAGTGGTAGTAGTAGCAGGAGGAGGAGGAGGAGTACTGGCGCTGGTAGTTGTAGTAGTAGTAGTAGTGGTAGTAGTAGCAGGAGGAGGGGGAGGAGTACTGGCGCTGGTAGTTGTAGTAGTAGTATTAGTGGTAGTAGTAGCAGGAGGAGGAGGAGTAGTGGCGCTGGTAGTTGTAGTAGTAGTATTAGTGGTAGTAGTAGCCTCTGGTTCATCTATAATATCACCTTCGTGACTAGCATAGTACTGTAGTGTTAATCTGTTCTAGAAAATCAGCATTCAAGGAGGAAGTACGGCAATTTTTGTCCAAGTTAAAGAGAAGAATAAGTTTTTAATCTTGCCAGTCCCGAATTCATGACACGGAATTATCATCGCATGTTACCACTTGGTCACGGATACGCCTGGGATGTTCTAGCAACCTTATTCTTGCTACATCCAGACGATTTACCTTAGCTTCTAGAAAGACCATTTGTAGTGACAAAGTTAGAAACCGTCTTCCCTTCATCTCCACTCCTTCCCCCCTCTTCAATAACCTGAGGTCTCTGGCAAAACTTATGAAAATTGCCTAAAGTTAGATGGAATATTTTAAGAAAGGCGTTACTGCAATAGAGAATTTATCACGTGCTGTTACACGAGAGAGAGAGAGAGAGAGAGAGAGAGAGAGAGAGAGAGAGAGAGACGCCTCTCTCTCTCCACTTCACCTTTGAAGTTCCTTCGGGGTGGTGATAACTGGAGAGCGGGAGCTAGCGCGGGAAGCCAGCTGTCTTTACTACTCTCTTTCTTCACTTGGTTTCGAAGTTCTCCTTTCCCCTCTGTTTCCTTATCGTCTTTTATCACTTCCATACTCTCTCTCTCTCTCTCTCTCTCTCTCTCACACACACACACACACACACACACACACACACACACACACACACAATAACATAACTTCACTTAAGACATCACATCAAGAGAGAGAGAGAGAGAGAGAGAGAGAGAGAGAGAGAGTAAAAATAACGAGAGCCAGAGAAGTTAGGGTCTGAAGTTATGAAAGTTAAGGAAAATGTTACAGAAACAAGTCATACAAATTTTTGGAAAATATTGTAAGACAAGGGTACTGAGGTGAGACAAAAAATTAACAACTATGTATTCAGTCCATTTACATATCAGTTCAAAGGTCAGATACTCTGCCAAGCACACCACAAAACCAGTCAGGAGACAGGACTTGTGTGCTGGGCAATCCCCAGGTCCTGTCCTCCACACTTACTATTTCTTAACCAGCCCATACCCTCCTGAGCGGGCTAATGTATGGCCCGGCCTGCACTATATGTGAAGGAAATCTTCGAACGAACGAACGATACTCTGCCCATAGTTGTGTGTCTGTGTCTCTACTTATATGAGTAGCTGATTCTGAGTATGTATCTTTCTGTGTATCCATAAATTTTCCTATACATCTCAATATATGTATAGTTATTCATCTAATTATTTATACTACGTGTCTGTCTGTCTGTCTGTCTGTCTGTGTCAAGTGTCTGTCTATCTACAAATTTCCTGACACGACACACGAACATGAATCAGATTAATAGTAAAGAGGAGTTAAGAACAAGGTATGATGAAATATGACAATATATACTTAAGTAGAGAGAGATAATCTCTCTCTCCCTCTCTCTCCTCGAAAGTTCCTTCCAGATGGTGATGACTGGGGAGAGGGAGTGTGCCCGGGAAGTAAGCTATCTCTACTGCTCAGTTTCTTCATTTGCTTTTGACTATGTTTCTTTCTCTTCTGTTTTTTTAATCATCTTTTATTTCCTCTCTCTCTCTCTCTCTCTCTCTCTCTCTCTCTCTCTCTCTCTCTCTCTCTCTCAGTACCAAATTACTAATATGAGCCTTCATATCGAGAGAGAGAGAGAGACCCAAAAAATGACGGTATTGACCCGCATCTCTTTAACCTCTCTCCTTAGGAGAGAGAGAGAGAGAGAGAGAGAGAGAGAGAGAGTTGTATTAGTTTCACACGCTAATGGTAATTTTTTTTTTTATGCGAGGAAGAAGGAACCAAAAGCCATGAGCCCGCAGTAACAGTTCCCTCCAAGAGAAAAACAAAATACAATAGAGAGCCAAATTCAAGATTCGATTATTTTAAGATGCCTGGATACACTGCGTTTGAAAGACTGGAGATCATAGGCAGCAGGAAATACAGACAGAGGGAGACAGTTCCAGAGTTGACCTGTTGCATAAATGAAAGACTGGGAGTAACGGTTAACTCTTGCATTAGAGAGCTGGACAGAAAAGGGATGAGAGTTTCCTGCCATACGGGTGCTACGCGCCCGTCGTAGAGGTGGAGGAAAGCAAGCAGACAGTTCAGAGGAGCAGTGACCATTAAAGTAGCAATAGAAAAGAGATAAAGATGCAACAGAGTGGCGAAGAGACAGAGGTTGAAGGGAGTCAGTAAGAGGAGGAGAGTTAATGAGACGAAAAGCCTTTGACTCCACCCTGTTGAGAAGAGCTGTATGTGGGGAGCCTCCCCACACATGAGAGTTGTACTCCACACAGGGGCGGATAAAACCCCTGTATAGAGTCAACAATTGTGCAGGGGTAAAGAAAGAGCGGAGTCGGCTAAGCACACCCAATCTCTTGGAAGCAGATTTTACAAGAGATGTAATATGATCTTTCCAAGATAAGTCCCGAGTAAATGAAACCCCAAGCATGTTCAAGGATGATGCAGGATTAAGCTGAATATTATTAAACGTTAGTGGGTATACCTGTGGAAGATTTTGTCGGGTTGATAGGTGTAAAAACTGAGTCTTAGATGCATTAAAAACAACCATATTATTTTTACCCCAATCAGAGGTACGAGCAAAGACAGACATTAGGTGTGCCATAGCCTCATCCCTTGTTTGTTGGAGTAACTGTTGAGATGGGCATTGCGGGAACCGAATGGAAAGGTGAAGGGTGGAGTCATCAGCGTATGAGTGGATAGGGTTAGATGTACAGCTTAGAAGATAATTGATGAATATAAGGAAAAGAGTTGGTGATAGGACAGAGCCCTGAGGAACACCACTGTTGATAGATCTAGGAGAAGAACGATGGCCGTCTACAACAGTGGCTATAGAACGACCAGAAAGGAAGCTAGCGATGAAGGCACAGATAGAAGGATAGAAACCGTAGGAGGGCAGTTTGGAAATTAAAGATTTATGCCAGGCTCGATCGAAAGCCTTTGAGTTGTCAAGTGCAATGGCAAAGCTTTCGCCAAAGTCCCGAAAGGAGGATGACCAGGAGTCTGAAAGGTAGGTGAGAAGATCGCCAGTGGAGCATCCCTGACGGAACCCGTACTGACGATCGGAAAGAAGGTTGTGATAGGAAAGATGCCTTAAAATTTTTCTATTGAGAATTGACTCGAAATCTTTTGAAATACAGGACGTTAAAGCAATTGGACGATAGTTGGAGGGTTTGGAGTGGTCACCCTTCTTTGGGACTGGCTGAATGAGAGCAAACTTCCAGCAAGAATGAAAGGTACAAGTTGACAGACAAAGGCGAAAGAGTTTGCCTAGGCAGGGTGTAAGCACGGAAGCACAGTTCTTGAGAACAACAGGAGGGACCCCATCAGGCCCATATGCCTTGTTAGTACTGAAGCCAGTGATGGCAGAAAATACATCAGCTGAAGAAATTTTAATGTCAGCCATGAGGAAGGCAGAGGGGGGAAGTGATGGAGGAACAGCACCGGAATCGTCTAAGGTGGAATTGGAGGAGAAAGTCTGTGCAAAGAGATCTGCTTTATCAGTATAAGAAATAGCTACAGAGCCATCAGAGTAGAAAAGAGGAGGGAAGGATGACGAGGTAAAGTTGTTAGAAAGGTTTTTGGCAAGGTGCCAGAAGGAGCGAGAAGAATTCGAGTTGGAGAGTTGAGAGCATTTAGTACTGACGAAATTATTTTTAGCAGAGCAAAGAACAGACTTAGCACGATTCCGGGCAGAAACGTAAAGATGATGTGATTCAGGGGTGGGTTGGCTCCAGTACCTTTTGTAGGCCCTCTCCTTGTTGCGGACAGCATTAGAACAAGCGTGATTAAACCAAGGCTTTCTTGCGTCAGTCAAAGGATATGAGAAAGGAATGTATGCTTCCATGCCCAAGAGAATAACCTCCATAATGCGCAAGGCACACTCAGATGGCTCCCTGCCATGGAAGCAATCATCATTCCAGGGAAAATCAAAGAAGTACTGCCTGATGGCCTCCCAATTCGTGGCTCCAAAATGCCACAGACGACGTTTCCCTGGAGGGTCCACAGGCCATACCGGAGTGATAGGACAGGTTAAGGTGATAAGGTTGTGATCAGAGGAGCCCAACGGAGAGAAAAGATTAACAGAGTAAGCAGAAGGATTAGTTGTGAGGAAGAGGTCAAGTATGTTGGCGCTCTCTCCAAGGCGGTCAGGGATATGGGTAGGGTGCTGTACAAGCTGCTGTAGGTCATTAAGGATAGAAAAGATGTAGGCTTGTTCACCAGGTGGATTAGTGAAAGGAGAGGAGGCCAAAGGTGGTGGTGAACATTGAAATCTCCTAGAATGGAGATTTCTGAGAAAGGAGAAATGGATAGAATGTGTTCCATCGTAGAAGTAAGATAGTCGAAGAATTTTTGATAGTCACTAGAATTAGGGGATAAGTAAACAGCACAGATATATTTAGCCAGAGAATGACAGGAAAGCCGAAGCCAGAGTGTAGAGAATTCAGATGAATCGAGTTCAGGAACACGAGAGCAAGATAAGTCGTTGCGTATAGATACACAACAGCCACCTTTGGCTTTGAAATGAGTATAGAGAAAGTAGGAGGATACAGAAGAGGGTTTGCTGCCAGTTGCCTCAGACAGCTGAGTCTCAGTTAGAAAAAGAAGGTGACGTTTAGAGGAGGAGAGGTGGTGTTCAACAGAGCGAAAGTTAGAGGAAAGGCCGCGAATGTTGCAGAAATGAAGAAGTGAGTCAGACAGTGGTTCCAGGCACCTCGAGTCGTGGCCGGGAGAGGGGCGGATGGTGGGGGCATTTATGGTCCCCACCCCTGGGGACTCCGAGGCTTGGTTTAAGAGACGCCATAATTTTTTACATTTTGGAAAGGGAAGTGTAGTGTGTACTGTGCATGTAGTTTGATGTAGATAGTTAGAGAAATTTGTACTGGAGAGCATGCTGGCCTACTCTCTGTGTAACTGAGACACTGAAAAAGTTCAGCAAAGGGGGATGGTCAGGAACTAGTCCTGAGGGCTGATGAAACGGGTGCTCCAGCACTCCCTGTCATCAGCTTTCCATCCACCTCGGGAGTACTACGGAGGTGTGTTCTATATTGCTACATTATCTGATAATGGTTTCTATATTTATGTAACATACATTTTATCGCTTCATTACCTTCGTCTACAAAAGTAGGAGGTTGTGTTGTCATCTCAGTTCGTCTTTTTGTTCCAAAGATCTCTCAGATTATCAATCAAATATTCTGGACATGGGACAAAAGCAATATTCATTAATTTTTGGTGAATTCAGTTGTCTGGTATAGGCGCTGGGAGAGGTATGCGTTCTCTGAGTGCGCTTTTACTGCCCTGTTTGACTAAGAAACGAAAAAGCGCTGATGTTTGAATAACTTAGGGATGACGATGATGATGATGATAATGATGATGATGAGGAGAAGGAGAAGGAGGAGGACTCTTTTACTTCCTAATCTTACCTACCCCCAGTTACTCTAATTATAATTTGATGGTGATGATCATAAACACAGAATAAAATGCGATATATAGCAGAAATGATGAATATCCCATTCAGTAAACTTCTTCATTTGCCTAACTAATCTAGTTGTCTCTCTCTTATGTTGAGTGAATAAACACAGAATGAGATGAAGTGCAGGAGGAAGGGTAAACTACAGAGAGGGAGAGAGAGAGAGAGAGAGAGAGAGAGGGGGTGGATGGGAAGACAGCGGACTGAAGGACACAGAAAAGAACGAGAGGAAATTCTTTGTGAAAATGGAGCCTAGAAATAAAATGAATATTTGTGTGTGTGTGTGTGTGTGTGTGTGTGTGTGTGTGTGTGTGTATGTGTGTGTGTGTGTGTGTGTGTGTGTGTGTGTGTGTGTGAGTGAGAGAGAGAGAGAGAGAGAAAGAGAGAGAGAGAGAGAGAATCATAGCCTACGTCTCTCTCTCTCTCCCCTTCTCTCTCTCTCACACACACACACACACACACACACACACACACACACACAGTAACATTACTTCACTTAAGACTTCACATCAAGAGAGAGAGAGAGGGGGGGGGTCGGGGGGAAGACAGCTGACTGAAGGACACAGAAACGAATGAGAGGAAATTCTTTGTGAAAATAGAGCCTAGAAATTAAATGAATATTTGTGTGTGTGTGTGTGTGTGTGTGTGTGTGTGTGTGTGTGATGTTAGAGAGAGAGAGAGAGAGAGAGAGAATCATAGCCTACGTTTCTCTCTCTCTCTGTCCCTCACACACACACACATACACACACAGTAATATTACATCACTTAAGACTTCACATCGAGAGAGAGAGGGAGAGAGAGAAAGAGAGAGAGAGAGAGAGAGTGGGAGTAAAAATAATGAAGGTCAGAGGAGTTAGTGGCGGAAGTGATGAAAGTTAAGGAAAAAATTACAGTAGGTAGTCACACAAATTGTTGAAAAATAATGTTAGACAAGGGCACTGAAATGAAAAAAAAAAAAAAAAAAACGCAAGTAGATATTCAGTTCATTACCCAGTCAATTAATCTGTTTATAGATGGATATGTATGTCTGTCTATTTAGCTGTCTGTCTGAGTATCTATCTTTCTATCAGTTTTTCCATATATCTTTATATTTACTCAGTTTATCAGTAGTTATTCAGCTATATACCTAATCTGCGTATCTGTCAGTCTGTTTGCCTAATGTATCTCAATTTGGCTGTCTGTCTAAGTATCTATCTTTCTATCTATTTATCCATATATCTTTTTATTTATCTCATTTTATCAGTAGTTATTCGGCTATTTACCTAATCTACGCAGCTGTCTGTCTGTTTGCCTAGTGTATCTCAATTTATCTATCTACCTATTACCTGACGCGACACACGAACATGAATAAGACTAATATTAAAGTGAAATTAAGAACAAGGTATAATGAAATACGATTATATATACTGAAGCAGTGAGAGAGAGAAATCCCCTGATTATGACAGTATTGATCCGCAACTCTATAACCTTCTCAGGATGCTTCCCAGCTTAGAGAGAGAGAGAGAGAGAGAGAGTAGCGTGGCATTACTTTCACACACTGATGGTAAGTCAACGGAGGTGTGTTCACTATCGCTACAGTATCTACGGTAATAATGGTTTTCATATTTTTGTGGCATACATTTTATCGCCTATATTACCTCCGCCAACGAAAGTAGGATGGTATGTATTCACCCCAGTTTGTCTATTTGTCCACAAGATCTCTCAGAATCTTAGTACATGGATATCAATGAAATTTTGTGAACATGGGGGCCAAAGAAAAGTTAATTAAATTTTGGTGAGCTAAGTTGTCAGCTATTGGCGTTGGGTGTGGCATGTGTTCTCTGAGAGCCCTTAACTTATCCAGCTTGACAACGAGACGAATAAAGTACTGATGTGTGAATAACTTTGTGATGATGATGATGATGATGAAAATTATTCTTTTACTTCTTGATCTTATTTACCCCAGGTTACCACAACAGAAATTTCATGATGATAATGATGATAAACTAACAATGAAAACAAAATGGGATACATAGTACTAATAAAGACTTCCATTCAGTAAAGTTCTTCATATGCTTAACTAATCTAGTCGTCTCTCTCACTTGTTGGGTGAATAAACACAGAAGGAGATGAAATGCAGGAAAAAAGTGTAAACTGCAGAGAGAAAGAGAGAGAGAGAGAGAGAGAGAGAGAGAGAGAGAGAGAGAGTAGGTGGGCAGGAAGATTCGGGATTTGATTACAGAACAATAGAAATTGGGTGTCTGAGAGAGAGAGAGAGAGGGAGAGAGAAGTAGGTGGGCAGGAAGATTCGCGATTAACGAACACTAGAAACTGGGTGTTTGAGAGAGAGAGAGAGAGAGAGAGAGAGAGAGAGAGAGAGAGAGAGAGTTACAAGGTAGGTATTCTGGAGTCAAGAAATTCATGCTCTCAGGCACTTACATACGCGCCATGCCTCATTCACTCGTTATCTCTCTCACTCACTCACTTATTGGCTGATTCACTTATTCATTTTCCCTCGCCCATTCACTGGTTTTCTCAGTATTGCTCTCTGATTCATTCTTTCACTTCCTCTCCTAATTATTCACTCTCTCTTGTTCAAACTAGTGTCTTGTAACTAAGAATTTTCTAATCCGTTGATTCATTCATTTCATTGGTTTGGTCTGGAGGGACGCCTTCATGTGATGGCACCAATATAACTGGGTGGTGGAGTTGCCCAGTTATACCAATTTCCCTCAATTCCTTCCCCATCTCCCCGAAAGGAGGATGGTGGGCTGCAGGAAGGTGGCAACTTCATCCTGTAGTCCATTAAGTTCATGCTGAGATGAGCCTAGGGTTGCAACTACTAATACTAATACTACTACTTGTACTACTACTGCTTGTACTACTGCTACTTCTACAACTACTACAACTACTACTACTACAACTATTCCTGCAAATACCAGTGCTATCCATTTTAGGGTATTACCATCATCAGTAGATAGGCGTATCAGTGGCAGTAGCAGTAATAGTAGTAGTAATCGTAGTAACTGCATCCCAGTCTCATTTGAATGCAAACCCGGTGAAATTACTCTTCTGTAGCTTACCACCCTTCTTTCGGGGAATAGGGCGGGAATTGAGACACGTTCTTATAACCAGGCAGTTCCACCTCCCAGTTGTGTCTGTGCCACCTAGTGAAGGCTTCCCTCCTCAGCACCCGTTTGGTGACATCAAAAGCTAAGTTAATATTGCTCCTTTGATTTCAGTTCATTTGACAGAATTGGACAACTATCACAACTTGAATACTAAGTCGTGGATGCATGAAATTCAGTGACCATTAGTTATGAGGAGTAATGTATCTCCTTGGTAGTTGTTCAAATCGATCCTCCAGTCTAACTACACCTGGCCACCAACTGAGCTGTAAGAAACTTGGGATTTTTGTTAGGCTTCATTAAACGCGCTATGGATGATTCCCTTTGATACAATAAAATGATCTGGCTGTAGCCTAAGTTAAATATAAACGACGTATATGAGCTGGAAGAGCAGAAAATGAAATACCGGCTTGGCGGAGCGACCCAGACACCACAACCCTAGGAGGTGGGTACAGGGGGGTGACCCCCACCCCACAAGATGTCAGGGAGGCTCTTTTCACCTGCCGAGCCTTCCGGGCATAAACAACGTGACCCTTCGCCCCACTTCTCAGTAGCCAGACCACCGGGTAGAGTACAGTAAAAATACACTACACTTCAGCGGAGGGAACACTCGCCAGAATCGGGGTGGGACTTGCAGTGGCAAGATCCCAAGCAAACCCTTGGACACCGAGTCCCTTGGATCAGCCTCCTTTTTAACAGAGGACTCAGGAGGAGCCTTGAGGGTTGCTATTCCTCCAGACAAGCAGTGGCACAATATCACCCATCGGGTATACTGTGGGTGGCGGTCAGCAACCCTCTCCCAGTCACCTTCGGGAGCCGGCATGTTGGCACGTCCACCAGACGACCTTCGCCAGCGCTCCCAAAGAGGAAGGCTGGCCCTGGGGTACGCTCTGTCAGAGGTACCATGCAGGACGAAGTGTCGCAGTTCCCCAGTGCTGTCTTCGGGACAGGAGTCCCAGTCCCTGTGGCTGGAGAACAGCCTCCATTGGAGCTGTGGCAATAGCCAGGCATACCCGTTGGGCGCCTTCTTCCCGCCGCCAGTGTCTGTAGTGCCTAGAGGAGCTTCCCTCGACTCATCTTGCACCCCTGTCCCCCTTAGGAGCCCAGGCAGTGCCAAGTGGGGCTGCCTGACGGAGGGAGAGTCCCCTGGACCTCCCCAGCCCACCTTGGACTGGAGGTCCAGCAGGGCCTCCCCGCCCCGCCCCGCCAATTAGTAGAGTCAGCTCTCTGCAGCTCTCCCTCCGCCCGTCCCCAGGCTTCCGTAAAGGAAAGTGCCTCTTGCCCCGCCCACTCCTCCAGTGGCAGAGTGAGGCATCCCTCTCCCCACCTCTCTCCTTGAGAGGGTGGTTTCTGCTCCCTTACAAGAACCCCACCAGAGACCAGACCGGGCGTGACGTCCTCGAGGCTAGGTGTCCTCTCCTTGCAGCTCCGTCCTCCTCACGTGCAGACGGACTCCATCAGGACGAGAGGCCGCAGACTAGTTCTGACGGCCTTCTCCCACAGACGAGTCTGCAGCCCCCGGAGTCAGCGGGTCTCCCCCGACGCCTGTTGCAGTAGCCGAACCTCCCCCAGAGCAGATGGCTGCAGTTCCTCCCTGATGGCTGCTCCTGTCAGATGAGATAGCAGCTCAGCTAGGGCGCCGCCCTCCCCACAGCCGACCCTAGGCCCGGGCCTCCCCAGGTCCACCCCCAGTACCCCGACGACGACTAAGGGCCAGCGCCATGCGGCGTGCCTCCTGGCCCTCTTCGGCCCTAGTCCAGAGAGCCCCGCATCACCCAAGGCCTCTGCAGAAAGAGGGCCGCCCACCATGCCACCCACCAACTCCTACGGGACTCGTGACGACCCCACAGGCGACCTACCACTGGAATATACTCCGGATGGCCCACCCCCAACGCCTGGCCACCACCTGCAGTTCCCGGCGCAGGTCCTCCTGCCGTCCGTGACCCGAGCACTTCTCTCCGTCTGTTCCGTGAGTAAAAGACTCTGAGGTTGTTTGTACCCTATTGTCTGGGAAGCCCCAACCTCAGTGGACCCGACCCCATGCCCCAGTGTCTCCTCCCCCAATGTTACCTCCTCGTGTGGAATAGTGAACTCCCCACCAATAAGCTCACGCGCGGAGTGCGTAGTGCTAGGACACTGGCCGCACCCAAGTGTGACTATACCTTCCCAGTGATACATACGGACAGACAGCATCAGTGCCGCACCTCTTCCCCCCCCCCCCTTTATGCTTTGGCCATATGAAGTGAATGGAAAGTGATATATGAGGTATACTCCCAACTCATTGTCTCGTAAGGAAGTCTATATTACCACTCCCCCCTCCCCCTCTCCCCCCTCTCTCCCCCATGCGCGATAGATAGTGAATGCTATATTCTCTCGTCCTATGTAACGCACACGTAACCTAAGGATAGCTAGGGTATCGTATGTGTCACGCGGATGCATATAACTAGCATAGGAGGCCGTTTATGTTATGGGAATATATATGTAAGGACTTGAGTGTATACTGTCGTCTATGTCATGTGTTTGGGGTATATTGAGATATACTTGACTGTCTATTATATACCTGGGACCAAGCGCACCTGGTGTATTGTTTGAACCATATGTACGACACTGTGTGGAAATTATCCTATGTAAGGAAAGGTAGAATACTGTGTAAAGGTCAAACTCGCTGAACTAGGTGGAGATATTTATTGTATGGGCTAGCCTTCAGAGATTATCTGGTTATTATATGTCCCATAGTTTTGATCCCGGGTGTGTGTGTAGTTGTCTATTGTTAATATATAAGTGCGCCTCTGACCAGTTGTGTTTAGACTTTCCTTCCTTGCCTGTGACTGACCCGGTCGAGAACAAAGAACCCAAGGTGGCACCGTACCCGAACCCGAGAAGCCGGGACGCAGAATACGCTGCATAACAGAAAACAGTAACCAAGGAGATTCATTCCTACCTCATAACTAAGGGTCATTGAATGTCATGCAACCACTACTTACAAGGCTGTTCAGGTTGTGGGAGTGATTCAGTTTTGTTAGATGAAAAGAGGCAGGCTTTAGTAACCAAGGAGACTTTTTCCTGCCTGATAAGTAGAGCGCCTAAATATCATAAAACCGTGAGTTCCATTCTATAATCCTTTAACATAACATGGCCCAGATTTTCGTCATTTTGTAGCTTATTATACGTAGCTCAGTAGTAGAAAAAAGGAATACTATGGCTCAGTGTTCTTTCCATAACACTCCTTCGTGACTAGCATCATATTTTAGTGTTAATTTATTGCTACAACACAGAATTAGAGCAAGATAAATGAAAAGGGAAATAAGTTTTTGACCACGTGAGATAGAACAGGGTAGTTACGCCTGATCGCAATACGATTCCCGTTGACTCTTCAGTAAGAACATATATAATGTATTGCCAAACGGTATTTTTCAAGAAGTTGTATGAGAGAGAAAATTTTGAGTAATATACAAAGTGACAAGTATGGCCGGATGTGCTTAATATTATTAAGTGAGGAAGTGGCAATGTGCTCTTCTGCCACTGGGGCATTTCTATTATTATGCTGTAGTTAACGTGGGGTGTTTGAGACTATTTTGAGTTTTAACTGTCTCAACCGTTTAATGGCCAGGACAAGTCTACCATGGTAACTAACACCAGACAATTCCATTCTGGTGAGCAACATACACACACACACACATACAGGTTGTCGTTGTCACCATTAACCATCTCCTGGAAGGGAAAGTAGTTTTCTGTTTCACCTAACGTCGCTTAAACCAAACGGGCTACTGAGTCACAGAAACCTGTGAGTTTAATAATAATAATAATAATTATTATTATTAATTGATTTTGACAATGATAATAATCATAATAATTCATCCGACTTATTAACTCCCTCACGGCAACGTCTATACAGTTTCTTTCTCTCTCTTATGTAGTAACCCTCAGTTAAATTAACCACAAGATCACAGCCAAATCATTTTAATCTTTATTTTTGTTTTGTTTTTCATTCCGGATGCAGAGAAATTTGATATTTTTTTTTTTTTTTTTTTTTGCGGAATCTAGAGACGGAGAAAGAAAAACAGAGATAGGAGTGCTGGTGTCAGTGCGAATGTGTGCGACGTAATAACAGATGAAGTGTGTGTGTGTGTGTGTGTGTGTGTGTGTGTTTCGGGGAGAGAGGTCCTTGTGTGGGTATGAATATGTGAAACGTAATAATAAATGAAGTGTGTGTGTGTGTAATGAAGAGAGAGAGGGGGGGGGGAGTTCTTGTATAGGTGTGAATGTGTGACGTAATATGAGGTTGTGTATGAGAGAGAGAGAGAGAGGGATGGAATACTCGTGTGGTTGAGAGAGAGAGGGATGGAATACTCGTGTGGTTGAGAGAGAGAGGGATGGAATGTTCGTGTGGTTGAGAGAGAGAGAGAGAGAGAGAGAGAGAGAGAGGGAGGGAGGGATGGAATGTTCGTGTGGGTGCGAATGTGAGCAACGTAAAAATTGTCAAATGAAGTGTTTGTGTGAGACAGATGATGTGAAGAGACAGGGGGACTAGGTGTGATGTGTTTGTTTCCTTGTTTGTGTATATACTGTATCTTATTGTCGGGTTTTCTTGTATATATTCATTCTGCCCCTTGGCCGTCATTTTAATTTTTGTTATTGTTTTACTTGTTTCTTTTCTTCCATTCGCTTTTACTTTTCTCCCGATTTCTGTACGCGACCTTTCCTGGAGTCATTATCGGGAAATAATGAGATATTGGAGGCGCTTACCGATAAACTTAATGATCCTAGATGTGTAGTAGTTGTGGTGGATGAGGCGGTTGTAATGGTAGTGTTGGTCATTTAGCTGCAGTGGTATTTGTGTTGTGGTAGTAGTGGGTGTGGGTGAGAGAGGGTTGGGTTCGTATACTGTGGGAAGGGATACGGAGGGCGTTATTGCCGTATTTTTTTTTTTTTAATAAATCGATTTGAACGGATGGTGGTAGTGGTGACAATTGTAGAAGTGGAAGTGGTAGACGTAATGGTTGTGGTAATTGCGGTAGGTGAGGTAGTTGTGGCAGCCTTGATTACGGTAGGCCTACTTGTATGTAAGACTGGGGTTTGTGGCAGGAATAATAATTGTGGTAGGATTGGTATTTGTGGTAGATGACAGTTGATGAAGTGGTGATTGTGGTAGAAGTGATGATGATGGTAGCTGTGGTAATTTTTGTAGTGATAGTAGTTATAATACTCCTAATGGTTTTAGTGGTAATTGTTGTATGTAGGCTAGTATTTCGTAGGCTGGGTGGTGGTAATTGTGGTACAATGATATAGAGGTTGTAGAGAAAATGATGGTGGTGGTTGTGATGTAGACTGATGATTGTGGTAGCTGCGGTAGATTGTGGTGGCTGAGGTAGGCGTAGTGAAGGCTGTATTAGTGGCAGTTGCAGTGATTGTTGTGGTAGGTGTTGTGGATCAAGATAGTGGTAGTTGTTGAAAATTGTGGTAGTTTTGGTAGAAAAGGGAAGTTGTGGTATTTGTTATATTACTGATACTTGCTGACAGTAAGAGAAACTTTCCTGAGAAATCTCTCTCTCTCCTGAATTATTATCCTTCTATGATAATGCTTACAGTGATGTTGCTTCGACTGAACGGGATACATTGAAAATAAAGTAAAATTGGTATGTTTAAAAACCATCATGATCTTTGGGGAAGCATGAGTGTAGTGGATTTTTACCGTTATTTTGAAAGTAACATTATTTGTCAGTTTTTTTTTCTTCCTTTCTCGAAACCGTTCTACTGTTTCGAAAAGAATAAACTAATTTAAGAATTCCCGTCCATTTTTATCCGTAATTTTCTTATATGAATGAAATACACACACACACACACACACACATACACACACACACACACACACACACACGAACTCTACCACCGTTCACCACAAAAACCCAGACAAACCCAGACATCTAAAACCCAGATGGAGTGGTCAGGAAAAAAACGTCTGTCATGCCGTCCTCCGCCATCAGGCTGCCCTTCTAGCAACTCAAATCATCTTCATTCGTATATCTCCCAACACTATCTCTCCACCTCATTAGCGATCTCAAGTTTCACCTCATTCTCTCTCCTAGTCAGTAATTTTCCATTCTCTAAACTCAGGCAAGAAAATAACCCCACAGTCACCATCATTCACCAGACACCCATCACTCAGGTAGTAAACATTCACCATTCACTACTACTCTTTCATGCCAGTCCATTCATCACCCTCTTCTCTCCTACCCTGCTAGTGGCGATGCTTGGGATGATTTATGCAAGCTCTCTCTCTCTCTCTCTCTCTCTCTCTCTCTCTCTCTCTCTCTCTCAAATAAATGTGTATGTGTGTGTGTGTGTGTGTGTGTGTGTGTGTGTGTGTGTGTGTGTGTTAATCGATAGAACTGTATCGATCGGTCAGTATATATGTTGATCTATCAATCTATGTATCTATTCGTGAACATCAAGTGTGGTTATTTTCAAAGACATACAGAAGTGTGATATGTGCCAAGAGTTTGCCATTACATAGAGTGAAAATGCTCTGAAAACCTTTTATGAAAGTCTAGATTGGTTGAAAATAAGTTAGATACTGAGAGAGAGAGAGAGAGAGAGAGAGAGAGAGAGAGAGTCTAAATGAGAGAGAGAGTCTAAATGAGAGAGAGAGATAGTCTAAATTGGTTGAAAATAAATTAGATACTGAGAGAGAGAGACAGAGAGAGACAGAGAGAGAGTCTAAATTGGTTGAAAAAGTTAGATACTGAGAGAGAGAGAGAGAGAGAGAGAGAGAGAGAGAGAGAGAGAGAGAGAGGCAGACAGACAGGCAGACAGACAGACAGGCAGGGAAAGGCGAGTGGGATTTTGTGGTTCTGGAGTTGATGGTAAAAAGATTTAGAATTGAATAAGAATATTTATGGCAGAACTCCACTTACGTAAGGTAAAAATATATCCCGTTGGGCCCCAGTGTCCCCAATATAGGACGGAACCGGGCATTTTCAAAATTTAATAAAGAAGGAAACCCCCGGATAGGGACCTATGAGCTTTGCGACTACGAGCCGACAGGCGGAGGACGGTACGCCTGGCACCCTTCCAGCAAAATCCCTCACACAGGAGCTCTGGAAGCCAATGGGTTAAACACTGACATATCTGTGGGTTTCGATGTATGAAATTTCGGATACAGGATGGAGATTAGATTTCTGAGAGAGAGAGAGAGAGAGAGAGAGAGAGAGAGAGAGAGAGAGAGAGAGATGTAAATATCACCAAGCAAAGAATCAAAAATAAAATTAACTTAAACGTTTATTCATGATATTTATGCCTCCATCCTGCCATGGTGGAGGAGGCATCAGGGGATTGGTCTGTCCGTGCGTGCGTGAGTGAGTGGGTAAGTGCGTGCATCTGTAACACTTTTCTGGATGTGCTATCTCCTGAACCCATAGACGGATTTCCTCCAAACTGTTGTCAGTGATACAGTATGAAGGGAAGATGAGCTGGTTAGGTCAGCAAGGTCAAGGGGTCAACGGGGAAGGTCATATGGGGTCGACTTATTTTATCTTTAGTCTCATTTTAATCCAAAAGGAACACTGGCATGGAGGTTGTCTGGAGAGTTCGTGCGCAAGGCCTGGTGGGGGCATAGTGTTCGACGCTTTGCATCGATAGCTCTGGCCTCGAGTTATTGGCGTTTCATTTTAAGATGCAAGCACATCGCATCTAATAACAAGAAGTAAAAATGTACATTTCATATAATGCATGAAGACGTTCTGATGGATATTTGTGCACTGCCATACCTACGTCATCATACATATTCTACAACATATTCTTAATTTGTTTCACTTTTTTTTTAAGCCTTTGTAAGTTATTCAAATTTAGAAGAGCGTACCGGTACTGTTGGGGTTAGTGACAGCCCTAACTACCTCGCTCTCGTTCCAGAAATCTGTCACGAACTGATAAAATCTGGGGATAATAAAATGAAGGAGTACAGAGAGTGCAACTCCCACGCCTTACGAACGGTTTATGACCGATCTTTGGACTTGTTTTGAGTAGGGAACAGTTGGAGTCAAGACACTCAAGAGTCCTGTAACATGGCTGTGTCTCCGATCTACTACTACTACTACTGATACTACCACTACTACTACCAGTACTACTACTACTACTACTGCTGCTAATAGTAATAATAATAATAGTAATGAGATAAACCAAAAAAGGCCAGTCTACAAGTCGCTCTAACTCATTTGAATTTCCTCGGCTTATTTATCAAGACAGACTTTGACAAGGCTTTGGGGCATTTTAAGGTAATTATTGGTTGTAACTGTGCAATGAGTTTAGTTCAATACGGTAGGACAGTTCCATAGAGTTTTATTGATTTCCGCTACGTCGTGACCGTCTCTCTCTCTCTCTCTCTCTCTCTCTCTCTCTCTCTCTCTCATCCCTAATCCGTTCACTTTAACTAGACGTAAAATCTGCCATCTCTTCAGCTTGAAGCCTGAGCTTCAGCAATAAAATAGCACTAGAATAGGATGCTAATCGCGAAGAAGTTCTCTAGAAAGGAGACTGAGCCGTGTTATTGTGTAACTATCACTGAGCCAGGGGAGATGAGCCGCAAAGAGACGAAAATCTCTGCTTCTTTTAAATAAATGAAATTTATACAGCTTTATCCATTCATTCAACAGCATTCAGTACTACAGGTATGCTCTCGTGGGGACGTATTCTCATCGGCTGTGGAAGCTCCGTTACACTTCATCTTTAGCGATTTATTTTTGGATATGACTGGTTAATTTCAATTTGAATGTTATTCATGCTGAAAATGGTGGTATCGGAATTACTGAAATAATACAGAGGAGAACAGTAAGGAAAAGGTATTGGGGAGCTTCCTTAACCGACGAGAATACCGACCATGGCCTCTTCCCATCCCTCTCCTCAGTACCAACCAATCCCACTCATCTGTTTGTGCACACCCATTTCCCCTCCCCAGTGGCACTTTCATTTGGAAGGACTTCTTGAAGTAAGCTTCTACTAACCTCAAACCACTAATCCTACAACACCCATGTTCACTGCCGGTAATTTACTGTCCCAGCCCTAAACTTATCCAGGTTCTCAACCCATCCCGCCCATTGCATTGCTCACCACGTCCATTTCTACCCCCCTCCCCCCCACTCTGTTGGTTTCATGAAGCGCTCACAGTCCACTTGTTGGACGAACCCACGAGTCCGTATTCTCGTCGGTTAAGGAAACTCCCTAATGTTTCTTCCCAAGCGATTGATTTTGCTAATTACACCTGTCCTCTTCCAGGTTTTATAAATTCATCCAATATGCTCTTCTTACTCTTCATAATAACGCACAAAATGATATTAACATCCTGTAACCAAAGAATAAACCGCTAAGGAAAACGAATTAGGGAGGGTCTTTATTGAATGTTAATGAGAGCCTATGAATAGCTATAACTACCTAAAAACTGAGTAATTACATATATATCATGATAATTATCTAAGAAATTTACTATTCCTGCCATTACTCGAGTAACACGCCATATATACCAGTTTGTTTTCTTAAGCACACGTCAGTAACTTAATACACAACTTGTAATCGACCAACTTTAAGTGAGATGTAAAACTTCAATAAGTAAATATAATCTCTTAAGTTTCCTCTAGAAATCAGTGACTTTCATATGTTTTAGTTTGTCTTTGCAACGTGCAAGCTATTTTAGGAAACTAAACCCAGACTTCTCGTAAAAGGGTTAATGGATGCTGTATATACCCTGTCCTGTTGAACATTTCTCTCATACGCTGAACAAGGACGCTTACTGATGAGAGAGAACCAGGCCATTGTATGGCTCGGCCTCCACCACAGGTGGAGGAAAACTACAAATGAACGATGAGAGAGAGAGAGAGAGAGAGTTTATCACTTGATCAAGAAGTTATGGCCTGAAATAAAATCAAGTCCCAGACTCATATGACTAAGCCGAACAAAGTCATCGTGCTGAAATGTACACCCACTTCCCCTGTGCGCCTCGTTGAGTGTTCATCTAGCTGAAATGAACACCCACTGTGTGCCTTGTGTGTGTGTGTGTGTGTGTGTGTGTGTGTTACCGGCTATTTTGAAAGATATATGAAAGGCAAAATGCACCGTTGTCAGGCATTCTATTTATTAGTTCCAGTAACGATTATATTGGTTAACATTCAAGTGAAACTATGATTTGTCCTGAATAAACACTCTACAGTCTACTGATCACTTCCCAGTCATGTCAGATTAAATATATAAGAATATATACTTTACTAAACATCTCATAGTTTAACCGTGAACATTCCAGATAGTATATAAATTATCTCTATTGAATACTTCATAGTCGTATCAGAGGCAACACTTACGGGAGCATTTCAATGACTTCAGAACACTTCAGTGGTATACCATTCTGTTAAACACGTTGCAGTCATATCAGAGTGGAGATTTTAAGTGATATGGAAATTACTTTTTAAAGAAATACACTGATCTTGCATAGATTCGATCCCACTGCTTTTTTTGCAGCTGTATATCAGTCAAAAATTTTATAACAAGGGTTTCATCCTGGTTGTTGAGAGAGAGAGAGAGAGAGAGAGAGAGAGAGAGAGAGAGAGAGAGAGAGAGAGAGAGAGAGAGAATCAGGATTAGAAAGCAGTATGAAGAAGAGAGTATTAGGGAGGAGAAATGGAGTTAAATACAGAGAAGGGATAAATAGATGGAGGAGAATGGGAAGAAGAAGAATATTACAGCGTTTACTGGAGAGACAGAAAGAAATAGACTAGTGGAATATCTGGAAAATGTGGCTGTATAAAAATCCTCAGGCATTTTAGAGTCAAAGTTGTCAAATAGGCTTTCCTAGGGTGTTTTTTTTGTGCTGAATCCATTTTTGCTGCTTACTAAGTTGTATCTCGTGCGGTTTTGCTCCTAGCGGACAAAATCCAAGATGGCTGCCATTTTTCTAGAAAATGCATATTTTGAAGAATTGCCTCAAATATATAAAATATTAATGGATATAATGCATTGCACAAGCTCCTAATGTACATATTGATAATAAAATATGTAAAATGTGTGTCTTTGTGTGTAAATAAAGCATCATAAACAGTGAAAATCCAAGATAGCTGCAGTTTTATTTGATTGTTGATATCTTTGATTCCGGGAACGATGTATATGATATGTTTTTGTTTTATTCTTGTCCCTTTCTCAACATTACTCTCTGAAAATGCGGAACCAACACTGACACCAAAATTTCAGGCTCAAGAAGGATTTATTGAGATGATTCATGTGGCTTTGAGACTGAGAGGTGATATACTGGCACATCCCATGTACAAGGGATTTGTTGTCAATGAAGATGAAATGATATCCTGCGTCCCAAATAGCTTTTTATGTTCCTTCAGTTGATGTTTGGTGGACAGAGTCTTTTGGAAGCAGACCCAGACGACGTAGCAGACGATACAAAACAAGATGACAGTCAAGCAAAAGTTCTTAGTATTGCACAAGACTTGGTTTACAACGTCACTGGAGGTAAGCACTGGACTCCTAAACATCTTGGGCTTGCCAGCACTTTGCACCAGGCTACACGGTCTAAAGAACTTGTTGAACTATTTCAACAAAGCTGGACACATCATAAGTTACCCGAAACTACTGCAGGTTGACACATCCCTGGCTGAGAGTACACTGAAAACAATGGATGCAGAAACAGGAGCAATGATTCCACCAAACTTTGTACCAAACAGATTCGTGCACTTCACGTGTGACAACATTGACATCAACGACAACAGTTTTGATGGTAAAAACAGCTTCCATGCCACACAGATCGTTGGATGGCAAAGAGGTCCCGAAGTGGACATAGGACTGAGGGACCTTCGACCTTCCCCAAACACGAGTCTGAAAGTTCCCGAAGTCATGGATCAACTTTCACCTGCTGCAGTGGTGACAGGAAGACTAGAACCTAGAGCAACTGAGGGCATCAACAAAGAATGGTACAATGAATCAAATTATGACAATCCATCAGCAGCTCAAGCCATTGCCAAGGACATGGCCTTTTTCCTGAAACGACAAGATGTGGACATCAAGACAGGCTGGACACATTTTAACCAAAGCAACTGTAGCGCCAATCCTGAAATGACGAGTGTTGGTTACGTACCAATTGTCCAGGCCCCAGCCCATGAACTTGACACTCTCCATACGGTGGTTCAGAGATGCAAACACATTGCAACACAACTTGAACTACACCATGTCGTACTTACAGTTGATGAAGCCCTTTATTGTAAGCTGATGGAACTCAAGTGGGCAAAGGACGAATACCAGGACTTCCTGATCGTCAGAATGGGCGGGTTGCACATATCGCTGAACTTTCTGAAGGTCATTGGGAAACATGTTCAATCATCTGGTCTACTGGAGCTTGGGTTGAAAGCGAAATCCTTGGTCCTGGTACAGCAGAACAAGTCCTCACGGGCAAAGGCAAGTCATACTCCAGAGCAATGCGAGCACATAAGCTAACCATCCAGGCCATGTGGAGAATCCTGATGCCAAAACTCCTGACCTTCATCCAAAACGAAGCACAAGGGCTGAGGGCTGAAACAGAGGCAAAAGCAAACAGCGAAGACATTGAAGAACTGTTATTGCATCACTGGTGCCAACGCTGATGTCCCTACCCTCAGTCCCAGACTCATGTGTGGAACTGATCACCTGCAACTGCGCCAACCGATGTATGAGTGCACGTTGCAAATGTAAAAGGTCCCACTTGCGTTGTACAGCAGCATGCAAATGTAGAACATCCGATGACGATTGTAGCAATGTGGAAGCCCAACAATGACACTATGTAAAACACACTGCCACTATGCCTCTTCATCAATTTGCAATCTGCAACTTGTAATATAAATGTGTTGTCAGCCATCCTGGATTTATGTTTATGTTTATTACTTAATTAAGAGAAAAGTAATATCAACAAAATAATTAATG
>NC_137012.1:4600434-4682934 GCF_032717465.1 Coenobita brevimanus
CCTCATCCCTTGTTTGTTGAAGTAACTGTTGAGATGGGCGTAGCGGGAACCGAATGGAAAGGTGAAGGGTGGAGTCATCAGCGTATGAGTGGATAGGGTTAGATGTACAGCTTAGAAGATCATTGATGAATAAAAGGAAGAGAGTTGGTGATAGGACAGAGCCCTGAGGGACACCACTGTTGATAGATCAAGGAGAAGAACGATGGCCGTCTACAACAGCGGCTATAGAACGATCAGAAAGGAAGCTAGCGATGAAGGCACAGATAGAAAAATAGAAACCGTAGGAGGACAGTTTGGAAATTAAAGATTTATGCCAGACTCGATCGAAAGCGTTTCAGATGTCAAGTGCAATGGCAAAGCTTTCGCCAAAGTCCCGAAAGGAGGATGACCAGGAGTCTGAAAGGTAGGTGAGAAGATCGCCAGTGGAGCGTCCCTGACGGAACCCGTACTGACGATCGGAAAGAAGGTTGTGATAGGAAAGATGCCTTAAAAGTTTTCTATTGAGAATTGACTCGAAAACTTTTGAAATGCAGGACGTTAAAGCAATTGGACGATAGTTGGAGGGTTGGGAGTGGTCACCCTTCTTTGGGACTGGCTGAATGAGAGCAAACTTCCAGCAAGAAGGAAAGGTACAAGTTGACAGACAAAGACGAAAGAGTTTGCCTAGGCAGGGTGTAAGCACAGAAGCACAGTTCTTGAGAACAACAGGAGGGACCCCATCAGGTCCATATGCCTTGTTAGTACTGAGGCCACTGATGGCAGACAACACATCAGCTGAAGAAATTTTAATGACAGTCATGAGGAAGTCAAAGTGGGGAAGTGATGGAGGAACAGCATCTGAATCGTCTAAGGTGGAATTGGAGGAGAAAGTCTGTGGGAAGAGATCTGCTTTATCAGTAGAAGAAATAGCTACAGAACCATCAGAGTAGAAAAGAGGAGGGAAGGATGATGAGGAGAGTTGTTAGAAAGGTTTTTGGCAAGGTGCCAGAAGGAGCGGGAAGAATTCGAGTTGGAGAGTTGAGAGCATTTAGTATGGATGAAATTATTTTTAGCAGAGGGAAGAACAGACTTAGCACGATTCCGGGCAGAAACGTAAAGAAGCTGTGATTCAGGGGTGGGTTGGCTCCGGTACCTTTTGTAGGCCCTCTCCTTGTTGCGGACAGCATTAGAACAAGCGTGATTAAACCACCGCACTGTGACATCTGTGATGCGGTGTTATCTATCAGTCATATCATCCTGCGCTGTCGGCGATTTATTCGTGAACGCGCTTCACTTATAAATTACTGCGGCGCAGCAGACGTCCCCTTCACCCTTTCCACCATCCTGGGTGATGGGGACATTGTTATGATTGATAAATTGATGGCTTTCTTGAGAGAGACCGGACTGATCAGAGTGATGACTTTTTTGCTGTATGGTTTTGTTTTTTATCGACTGTAATTATTCACATATTGTACTATTAATTAGGATTGACAGTTGACATATTTGAAATAGTTCCTCCTTCCCACTGATCTATTTCTAATATTGATGTCCCCTACATTAAACCCCGTTCCTCGACTGACAGTCACCAGCTGATGAGTGTAAGTGTGCAATATAGAAAGATATTGGGCAGTTGCAGTCGATGGTGGTCTGTTGGGCGAGGTCCTTCACTTTTTCTACATATTATGTAAATACCTTATACCACCATGTTTAAGTTGTTCTAATTAGGGCCGACAGCTGACGTATATGGAAATGTTCCTGACTCGTCTGGTTCCCTTACATATATTGATGTCCCCTATATTAGGTTGTGCCTCGACTGACAGTCACCAGGTGATGAGTGCAGGTATGTAATGTAGAAAGGCATTACATATCTGCAGTCGATGGTGTTCTGTTAGTCGAGGTATTTTTACCATTAGTGTAGGTCTAGCTATTTGTCTCTGTAGGATTTAGTATAGGTTAGCGATTTGTCTTTAGGTGATTAGTTTTAGGGTCTTTAGATTAGGTTTTTCTTTATAATTTAAGGTATAAAAAATATAAAACCAAGAAAAAATTAAAAAATAAATATACAACAAATAAAATAATAATTATTATATATATATGTACGAGTGCATGAAAGTGTGTCTGTATGTATGCATGGAAGTGTGTGTGTGTGTGTGTATATATATATATATATATATATATATATATATATATATATATATATATATATATATATATATATACGGCCTTAATGACCAGGGGCTTCGGCCCCAATGGTTGATAGGCCAGAAAAAAGAACCAGAAAAAAAAAAAAAAAAACAGGTGTCATAGTATTGTAGCGATAAATAATGTTTTGATGTTACTGAAGTAGAATTTTATAATGCAAATAGCTTCTCTGAAATTGTTTTTTGGCTAGGGTTAACTCAAATCTATGATTATTTCAACACTTAAGTGTAAGAATAATTTACCTTTTATTTTTTGTAGTAGTAAATTATAATTTTCATGGAGACTTATAGTAATCACTTAATTCTACAATGTATTCACAAGCAAGTAGCTTTGGAGTGTTGAGTTTTTGCTTTCTGCAGGTGTCCTATATATAATTGCCTTGTTGACTAACATGTTGTAAGGGACTTCCTTGGTTCCAGTTACCTCTCATTATTAATATTAATATTATTATTATTATTATTATTATTATTATTATTACTGGTATCTATTTGCCCATGTATATATCTATCCTCGTTTATTTATGTATCCGTTTATTACCTGAAGTATCTGTCAGGCTGTATTCTCAAATATATAACCAAATTATCTGCTGGTAATGTCGGTCTTATCTCGTCGAAGACTTGTTATCAGTTATGGGGATAGTGGTGGTAGTTGTGGAAATTATCGTAGTAGTAGTGGTGGTAGCTGTGGTGGCTGTGGTATTAGCTGTGATAATGGCTGTAGTTGTGATATCTGTGGTGGTAATGAGGTAGTTGTGACTGAAGTAGTAACTGTGGTAGTTTAGTAGATGTGGTAGTGGTGGCAGCTGCGGTAGTAGCCGTATATGTGGTAAAAGTGGTAGTTGTAGTGGTTGTAGTCTTGGTGGTAGGGGTTTGAAAATAGTAGTGGTAAATGGGGCGGTCGTTGTAGTTGTTAATGTCATGGTGATAGCAGTTGTGGTACAGTACCTGTGGCGGTGGATGTTGTGGTTGTGGTAGTAGTTGTAATTATGGTGGTGGTACTTGTGATAATAGTTGTGTTAACTGTGGTAGTCGTCGGTGTTATCATCGTGTTGGTGATGGATGTTTTGAAGATGGTGAAGGTTATCATGATGAAAGTATGAACGATGTCATCAGGACGGTGATGTTTTTTGGTGATGATAAATGTGAGGATAACCTATACTTCCTTTGGGTCTATTTTTGTTTATATGCAAGCAAGCTTCTACAAATTGAGGCTAAACTACTTCAAAAATAATAACTTCATCACATAGCATGAAACTCAGAGAGAGAGAGAGAGAGAGAGAGAGAGAGAGAGAGAGAGAGAGAGAGAGAGAGAGGTTAATATAACAGATGGAGCTTATTTTGAAAATTGCTTGCAGGTTTCAGAGCAAGAAAAAATATAGGCTAGTTGCCTAAAATAATTATAGTCTGTAGGGATTGCACTGCAGGTAAATGTTTTTCTCTTAATAATGTTTGTTTTTATTGTTTATGTTTGTTAGGGTGAGTAAGAGGGGGCTATTGTGTGTGTGTGTGTGTGTGTGTGTGTGTGTGTGTGTGTGTGTGTATGTGTGTGTCTGTGTGTAATTCACCGGGTCAGTCAGGATCACTTAATGGTCGTGATCGTCAGCTTTTACCATCCCGGAAGAAAGCTGAGAGCTCATATAGTCCGATCTAAGGGCAAGGCTGTGACCTTCACACACGCACACACCCATCCACTTGCTCAAGGGGGACAGTAACCACCCACTTCGTCAGTAAAACTTATCACAACCTGAGCGAGGCTAGAACTCCCGTCTACCACACGGCAAGCGAGAACGTTACCACTAACCCAGCGAGCGTGTGTGTGTGTGTGTGTGTGTGTGTGTGTGTGTGTGTGTGTGTGTGTGTGTGTGTGTGTGTGTGTGTGTGTGTTTGCTTATCGCTCATGTCGAACTCCAGAATCATTATGTCTCCTATGCTCAGATGAGATATTAATGTTCTCCATCATTCTCCCTTCTCACAATATAAAGACAGACAGACAGCCAGACAGACAGAATGAAGGATCAGGTTCCTTTCGTTGTCTTTCTTCCTTTTATGGTGGTGATGCTGTTGTTGGTTTCCTTTGTTTTGGTGAGTTCTACATTTTTGTGTGTGTGTTTTTCTGTTCGTTGTTGTGGCTGTTTTTTTGCTTCAGTTATTGTTCAGGTTATGTTGTTTTGTTGGTGGTGGTGGTGATGGTGGTGTTGTATTTCTTCTTGTTCTTCTTTTTGTTTCTATTCTTTCTGTTGTTGTTTTCGCAGGTGATTTTTTGCTATTGTTTCTGCTTCCATTGTAGTATTGGTTGATATTATTGCATTTTTTTTTACTACTTGTGCTTTTGTTTTCATGGTTGTTTTTTGACTGTTGTTAAAATTGCTACTGGCTCACATTAACGTAAGCACAATGGACTTCAGAAATGAGGTCACGTAAGGCGAGTGCTCCAGAAGTTTCATTTTTTATTTTGTTTTATTTATTTATTTATTTATTTTGTGATAAGAAGGAAGGAGTGTCTGTGACTGCGAGTGGAGTATGCCAAATGTACATTATATAGGGATGCCTTCGTTTGGTGGCACCGGTCAGGAGAGAGGCAGGAGGGGAATTGACGCTATCAGGGTCCTATAACTCTCTCCTATAATCGTTTGGGGTAAGCTGGAATACAGAACTAGAGTTGGTCCGACAGCTGGAGGGTTTAAGATGAAGTATTAAGTCTCTCAGGCTTCTATATCCACTTAACTGAGAATAATCGTCTCACGCTGGCAGGTAACATGGCCATCTTTATTCCTTCTTTTCTTCCACCCATCCTTCCAGTCTTTTTACTTTCCTCTCCTTACCCTTAAACTCTCTCTCTCTCTCTCTCTCTCTCTCTCTCTCTCCCTCCCTCTCTCTCTACCTTCTCTCATTTCCCCCCTCTCCCCCTCTTCCCTCTCCTTCCTCCCCTATCCTTCTCTCTTAACTCTCACCCCTCTTTTCTCTCCAGCCTCTTTACTTTCCTCTCCCTCTGATTCATTCTTTCTTTCCTTCGCTCTCCCCTCCTTCTTTTCTTCCTGCCTTCCTTCCTTCCTTCTGTCCTCCCTTCCTCTCTCCCTCTCTTTCATTTCTTTCCTTCCTTCCTTCTCTCCTTTCTTCTTCCTCCTTGTCTCATATTCTCCTGTATTTCGTTGTTCACATTCTCCTTCCTTCGTTCCTTCCTTCTGTGCTTTGTTCCTTCATCCACTTCTTCTTGCATCCCTTCTTGCATCCTTCCGTCTTTCATCTTTCCATTTAATTTCTTCTTCTACTTCATCAGCACTGTTATTCCTTCTTTTCCTTCTACCTTCTGTTCTTCCTTCCTTTCTTCTTCCTCCTCCTGCTCCCTTCTTCCTTCACTTCATCTGAGATTTCTTTCTTTCATCCTTTTTCCAGTCCAACCTTCATCCATTTCTTCAGTACTTTTTCCCCTCTTACTCACCTTCTAGTTCAGCTATTCTCAAATTTGTGGGTCGCAACCCAAAAGTGGGTTGCGAGAGGAATTTTGATGGGTCGCAGGGACATAGAAGAGGCCCAATGCTTTCTATGTATTTTATTTCCTTAATTGAAATTGTAATTATCCTTATCACACTATTAGCATTTTCATAATAACTACGATTGGCTATGTACTGGTTACTCTCTCTCTCTCTCTCTCTCTCTCTCTCTCTCTCTCTCTCTCATTTTTTTACCCTGTGGGTTGTGAAATCTTGAAGTATGCCAAATAGGGTCACCCACTAAAAAGTCTGAGAACCGCTGTTCTAGTTCATTTCATCTTCCTTATTCCGTCCATTCTTCCTCCCTTGCGTCCCTCCTTCTTTCTTTCCTTCCTTCCTTCCTTCCTTCCTTCTTCCTTCATCTAATTATTTCTCCTCTCTTGTCCGTTAAATCTTCTTTCCTTTCTTTCTTACTCCCTCTTCCTTTCCTTGTTTCCTTCCTTCACCCTTCCTTCCAACCATGTGTTCGATGCTGTAATATAAACAAATTGAGGTACCATTTATTACCATAACTTACACCAGTGTTTCTTAACCTGGGGTGCTAGCTCCCCCAGGGGGTGCTGAAATAAGTTTTAGGGGGTGCTGGAAAATGCTGCATTATTTTTTTTTCTTATTGGTTTTGCCTAGTATTGGCATCCTTGATGTTTTATTTTTTGGAGAACGTATGAAATAAAATGTCAAGTAGTACTTCACGTAACTTTACCCTTGTAGTAGTGTTGCAACTGTAGTTCCAGTAACCAGATGTATGGGGGTGCTGAACCGTGAGACTTTACCACAGGGGGTGCTGAGGTCGGAAAAGGTTAAGAAACGCTGACTTACACTCTTCAACTCTCTCTCTCTCTCTCTCTCTCTCTCTCTCTCTCTCTCTCTCTCTCTCTCCTTTTCTCTTAATTCTCATCCCTAATCTTCCCTTCCTCTCTCTTCCCTTGCCTCCCACCCCCCTCTCTCTTTCTCTTTCATCTTCTAGCTCTCCTTCCTCCCTCCTCTGTCCCTCCCACTCTTCAGTCCTTTCTTTTCCCTCATCTTCCTCCCTCTCTCTCTCTCTCTCTCTCTCTCTCTCTCTCTCTATATATATATATATATATATATATATATATATATACAGTATATATATATATATATATATATATATATATATATATATATATATATATATATATATATATATATATATATATATATATATATATATATATATATATACTGTATATATATATATATATATATATATATATATATATATATATATATATACATATATATACTGTATATATATATATATATATTTTTTCCAGAAAGATCGTCTCCATTTGAACTCAGTAGGAGCGGCACGGCTAGGTAGACTTTTACACGATAAAGTCGCCCTCTTCAGATCAAAAAACGCGGCACGTCCAGAAACAGTAACCTTAACGTAAATACCCACAAAGTCAGATCACCAACTGTTTGGAACGGAATCAGAGTCTGCTATGTTAACGCACGTAGTCTACGTAACAAGTTTGAGGATTTAGAATCTCTAATTTACCTAGAAAATTATGACATCGTTGGCATCACAGAGTCCAGGATTAACACATCTGACCGTGACTTTCTAGCGGAATACTCATTAACAGGGTACAATATTTTCAGCTGTGAGCGTCCACATCGAGCTGGTGGCGGTGTTTTACTATATGTGAAAACTAGTCTCCATCCCCTTGTGCTATCCAAACCCAGTATTACCAACATAGATGCCAGTTATGTTCAGCTAAGTATTAATTCACATAAAATAAATATGTCTCATCTATCGTCCTCCAGCACAGTCAACTGAGACAGATGAAAAACTTTATGATCAAATTGCAGAAATTTGTTGTCAAGAGGATAGCGTAATTTTTGGAGACTTTAATCTACCGGTAACAAAGTGGGGTGAACCACTGACGCACACTCAGGACAAGAGCTTTATACGAATCTTCAAGAAAGCGCCCTTTCCCAACACGTAGAATACCCAACTAGAGGAAACAATATCTTAGACATCATCTTGACTACAAATGATAACCTAGTCAACAACGTTGAAATAGGACCTGAGTTTAGTTCCAGTGATCATCGAACTATACAGTTTAATATTACTACTGAAAAAGTCAAAGAAACGGAGAACAAAGAAAAGGTCCCAGATTATCGTAGAGCTAATTTCAGCAGGCTCAGAGCGCTACTTGCAACTGCAGATTAGAATCAAATGTCTGAAACCGATGACATAAACCAAGCATGGGAAATATTCACCAAAAAATTTAATGAAGTGGTAAAGTCATGTGTGCCACTACGTAACACGTCCAGCTGGAAATAGTAAACCAAAGTGGTGGTCCAGTGAAATAAAAAGTAACTTAATAGCCAAAACACAGGCATACCATAAATATAAAGCTACACAAAATAATGATGATAAATTACAGTACGATAATCTACGCCGCATATCGAAAAGACATATTAAACAAAGCAAAAGAGCACTGGAGATCCATATTGCTAATATGTGCAAATCAAATCCTAAAGAATTTTACAGTTACATTAGAAAGAAAAAGGTTATGACTACATCAGTAGGTCCTCTAAAAACAAACAATGGCAAACACACTGAAAATGAGGTCGAAATGGTAAACATTCTTAACGATTACTTTGCGTCTGTTTTTACAGTAGAAAACACCACCAGAAACCTACTTTTACCCACAAACCAAGCAAATAGCACAGTCCTTAGTAACTATGCTATCCATAATAACGATATCCTTTCAGCCATAAATAGTACGAACATAAACAAAACCCCTGGCCCCGATAAAATATCACCAAGAATTCTCAAAGAAGCAAAACATGAGTTACTGCTGCCACTCTCTGTCTTATTCAATAAATCATTATGTACTGGGAAAGTTCCATGCGAATGGAAACTAGCAAATGTAACACCAATTTTCAAAAAAGGAAATGATCGCATCCAGGAAATTACAGACCAATCAGCTTAACATCAGTAGTGTGCAAGTTAATGGAAAAAAATCATAAGAGATAAAATAGTTAATTATTTAGAAGAAAATAATATAATTAAAGACTCGCAGCATGGATTCAGACATCGTCATTCATGCTTAACTAACTTACTGGACTTCTTCCATGATATTTACAAATCATACGATGACTCAAGAGCAGTAGATATAATTTACCTCGACTTTCAGAAAGCATTTGACACTGTCCCTCACAAGCGTCTCATGAGAAAAAGAGAAGCACATGGAATAAAAGGAAATACGCAAAGATGGTTACAAGACTGGCTTTCAGACCGAAAACAGCGAGTTGTGATAAATGGAAAGGAATCCAAATGGCGTAATGTGATCAGCGGCGTTCCCCAAGGCTCAGTACTTGGACCGATACTTTTTATTATCTATATAAATGATATTGATGAGGGTCTAAATTGTAAAGGATCCAAATTTGCAGATGATACTAAAATAACCAGTAAAGTCACTTCAAAATTACAGTGGCAGCAGTTACAAAATGACCTTAATACTTTAGCAAGCTGGGCAGAAAAATGGCAAATTCAACACAGAAAAGTGTAAAGTACTTCATATTGGAAGTAACAATGTCCATGCAAATTACAAAATGAACAATATTCAGTTATCAAATACAGACAGTGAAAATGATCTTGGTGTGATAATATCAAATGACCTAAAACCAAGCAAGCAGTGTACCGATGCAGTTAAAATTGCAAACAAGCTAGTGGGTTTTATTGGAAGAACTTTCGAGTTTAAATCGGAAAAAGTCATACTTGCCTTGTACAACTCGCTAGTGCGCCCCCATCTTGAGTACTGAGGGTCCCTGTTAGTCAAGCAACCACCATCGGGATTTTTTTAATGTACCAGGGGTCACTGCTTCAGGATGAAACTTGTGTACTTGTCCCACATGGGAGAGTTCCCTGTCTCAGTGGAGTGAACGGAGCTAGGGCCTGATTGACTGCTGCCTACCTTGAAAGCGCCAGGCAAGGCTGCCGCACCACCCCTAAACATCCAAACTGTGCAGTCCCCTCGTGTCTACAGGACACCCCGTAAACTTAACATAGCGTCACGTCACGTCATTATACGTTTTTCGATTTACCCAAAGCAAATGAGGTAATATACAGTAAGCACAGATTAGGATCTACACAGATAACCCTGAGTTAACGGTCACTACTCTTACTTTCGACCTGTGATGGGCTGTGGATCACTGAGGGTCCCTGTTAGTCAAGTGACTACCATCGGGACTTTTTTAATGTACCAGGGTCACTGCTTCAGGATGAAACTTGTGTACTTGTCCCACATGGGAGAGTTCCTTGTCTCAGTGGAGTGAACGGAGCTATTGCCTGATTGACTGCTGCCTACCTAAGAAGCGCCAGGGAAGGTTGCCACACCACCCCTAAACATCCACTCTGTGCATTGCACATCCACACTGTGCACTGTGCAGTCCCCTTTTATCTAAGACACCCATCTAATATATTTTTCAATCTCCCCAATGCAAAGAAAGCAATATAAGCACAGATTAGGATCTGCACAGATAACCCTGAGTTAACGGTCGCTACTCTTACTTTCGACCTGAGATGGGCTGTGGATCACTGAGGGTCCCTGTTAGTCAAGTGACCACCATCGCGATTTTTTTAATGTACTGGGGGTCACTGCTTCAGGATGAAACTTGTGTACTTGTCCCACATGGGAGAGTTCCTTGTCCCAGTGGCGCAAACGGAGCTAGGGCCTAATTGACTGCTGCCTACCTTAAAAGCGCCAGGCAAGGCTGCCGCACCACCCCTAAACATCCACACTGTGCAGTGTGTAGCTTCCACGTTATGTCCACAAACTTCCCATTAACTCAATGTACCGGTTTATAATGTCATGCCGTTACTATTATTTTATTTGTTTACTTTCTGCAAGGCTTGGTGGATGAGTTTGAGAGAGTGTGTAAGAAACGGAATCTAAAGGTGAATGTAGGGAAGAGTAAAGTGATGGTCTTTGAGAGAGGTGAAGTTAGTGAATGTACAGCGAGGTTGGATGGTGAGGAATTGGAAAATGTGAGTACGTTTAAGTACTTGGGTAGTGTGATGATTAAGGATGGAGGTTTGGAGGGTGAAGTGCTTGAAAGGGTACAGCAGGGAAGAAAGGTTGCTGGTTCTTTGAAAGCAGTGATAAGAAACAGGGAAGTGAACATGGAAGTGAAAAAGTTACTACATGACAGTATTGTGATACCAACTCTAACGTACGGTAGTGAAGCTTGGACATTGTTGGAAGGACACAAGTCAAGAGTGAGAGCAGTGGAAATGAGTTATTTAAGAGGAGCCTGTGGAGTCACATGGAGAGACAGGCTGACGAATGAGGATATAAAGGAGCGTTGTGGTGTGGATGTGGATGTGATAGGAAGCGTTATGAGGAACACACTGAGGTGGTTTGGCCATGTGGAGAGGATGGAGGGTGAAAGACTGACGAAGAGAGTGTATGTGAGTGAGGTGGAGGGGGGAAGAGGGAGGGGGAGGCCGAGGATGAGATGGAGGGATGGGGTGGAGAGGTATATGAGAGAGGGGTGTGTGAGTTGGGAGCAGGGCAGTGAAATGGCGGGGGACAGGGCGACTTGGAGGCGATTTGTTTGTGGCCACCCCAAACGGGATTGAGGCGTCTGGCAATAGATAGATAGATAGACTTTCTCTTTCAGGTTACTCTATCGGGTAGCTTATGGATAAAGTATTATAGAATGTGACTTATCCTTTCCAGTGTTTCCTATAAAATTTCCATGTCAGTTTTTCCATGCTGCATGGTGGTTTTTCTAACTTTTTCCTGGAGGGTTTGGTGGTGGGGGGAGCCTTCTTGCTTTACTATCCTTATCCTTCAGCATGTAGAGTTAGATCTTGTTGTCATAGTTTTCTCTAACAAGCAGCCTCGAAAGGACCATAAGGTCTGTTGCTGTTTGCTTTCCTGTGTAATCCTGTGTAATGCTTCCATCTCTTTCTCTTCCCTATGCTTCCCTCTCCCACTGTTTCCTCACTTCTCACTTCTTTCTCCTCACCTCTTCCTCTTCCCCTGTCCTCCGTCTCCCCTTCCCCTTCTCCGACTCCCTACCACATAACCTAACTCCAGCCATGAAGAATTTTCTCTTACATTTTCTTGACGTGAAGTTTTTCTCTCTCTCTCTCTGAACAGACATAAGGTTCTCTAGCGGTACCAGATACAGAGTAGCTACATTTTCCCCGGCATGAAAGAGGTAGCAAAACCACTGAATGGACGTCTATATTTATTATAGTCTGTGTTCATCTGAAGGAACTGGGTCCCTCAACCTGAATACAAAGTCGTGATTCAGTGGAATTCAATGAGCCTTAGTTGTGAGGTAGGAATGAGTCTCCTTGGTTGGTAGTCAGATTTACCCTCCAGTCTGACTACACCTGGTCAACAACTAAGCCTAATTAATGAAGGCAATATCTAACCCCTTCAGGTACAAACGTCCCTTCCAAACTAAATAAAACCGACAGGAAACAGCAAGAATGACTGGAAATACACGTCATGGATTTGGATTAGTTTGTGTTATTTTTCTGCATTCATTCCTGAGAACAGTATCATGGCAAGTGCATGGTTGATTGTGTGTGTGTGTGTGTGTGTGTGTGTGTGTGTGTGTGTGTGTGTGTGTGTGTGACAGACAGATAAATAGGTGGGCAGGAAGATTCGGGATATGATCACAAAACTGGAAAATTGGGTGTCTGAGAGAGAGAGAGAGAGAGAGAGAGAGAGAGAGAGAGAGAGAGAGTTACATGGTAGCTAGGTACTCTCGAGTGAAGAAATTCATTCTCTTAAGCACTTGCTCACTCACTCACATACTCACCATGCCTCATACACTCGTTATCTCTCATTCACTCACTCATTGGCCGACTCATTCATTTTCTCTCGCCCATTCACTGGTTTTCTCAGTATTGCTCACTCATTCTTTCCTGAACTTTCTCAGATTACTCACTCTCTAGCTCAAACAAGTGCCCTGTAACTCAAAATTTCCCCCTATTTATTGCTCCTTTGGAATGAAGAGATGATTTTTTTTTTCCAGTTAATTTGAATTCATCTGACAGAATTGGACAACTACCGCAACTTGAATACTAAGTCGTGGTTGCATGAAATTCAGTGACCATTAGTTATGAGGTAGAAATGAGTCTCCTTGGTAATTAGTCAAATTAGTCCTCCAATCTAACTACACCTGGCCACCAACTGAGCTGTAAGAAATTAGGGATCTTTGTTAGGTTTGAGTAACCGCGCTATAGATGACTCCCGTAGATAGAATAAAATTATCTGGTTGTAGCCTAAGTTAAATATAAACGACGTACATGAGCTGAAAGAGCAGAAAACAGTAACCATGGAGATTCATTCCTACCTCATAACTAAGGATCATCGAATGTCATGCAACCACGACTTACTAGGCTGTTCAGGTTGTGGAAGTAATTCAGTTTTGTTAGATGAAAAGAGACAGGCTTTAGTAACCAAGGAGACTTATTCCTGCCTGATAAGTAAAGCGCCTAAATATCGTAAAACCCTGAGTTCCATTCTATAATCCTTTAACATAACTTGGCCCAAATTGTCGTCATTTTGTAGCTTATTTTAGGTAGCTCAGTTGTAGAAAAAGGCAGTACTATGGCCCAGCGTCCTTGCATATTTTTATTCTGCTTTTTGTCACTTTAATTTTTTATTGTTTGTTTTAGTTCTTCTTTCAATTTTTTTCTTTCTCTCATATTTCTTTTTCTCCCGTTTTCTGTACGCGACCTTTCCTGGAGTCATTATCTGGAAATAAAGTGATATTGGAGATGCTACCCTATAGGCACTAATAGCACAATTTATAATAGTTATAGGCATTACATAATCATAGCACAATATGTAACAATAGCACAATATGTAATAGACAATTGGAAATGTCAAGAGCATAATGAAAGGAAACACATATCCTCTGGTCCAGACTATCAAGAATCTCAGCATGTATATCAAACATTTGGTGTAACTCACGGAAGCCAGTTAGTTACGTGGCGGAAGCGTGTTACACACACACACACACACACACACACACACACACACACACACACACACATGCAGACACTTCACTCAACAGGAATCCAGGCAGCAATATATACCCAGTCAGAAGGAATAGGAGAGCAGAAGGAGGCAGAAGGGAATTGGAGAAAGTAGGAGGTAGCAGAGTGAAGAGATTAGCTGTCACACTGACTCAGTGAGGTCACGCCGCTGTGTCCGTCGCAGGGGTAGGCAGTGAGCAATACTGTATATCTGAACAGTATAACTGTCACAATAAAACCCCTTAACCCCAGAGTGTCTTTACGTCACCTTCACTTACGATACAATCTCCACGCTACGCAACGCCTCACTACTTTATATTTGTAGCAGCCCATATTACTGGTGACAGAGGTGCCTCGCTAATCTATAAACTCCTAAGCTACGACTGGTAGCTATATTTGGCAACAGCAGAAATCTACGATCCCCTACAATATCCACTTATCGACACTGGTGGCACCTGCCTACCTAGATACCTTCCTACCTATTTATCTACTTATCGACATACCGACAAAATGGCTGCACAGTGAGTGATGGTTGTGGTGGTGGATGAGGCGGTTGTGATGGTGTTGGTCATTTTTGTTGTAGTTGAGGGTGTGGTAGTGATGGCTGTGGTATGAGAGAGAGGGAGAGAGAGGAGGGGGGTTGAGTGCTGTTGCTATGGGAACGGATATGGAGAGCGTTTTTGCTGACTCTCCTTTTTAATCAGTTGGTGTGCATGGATGATGGTAGTTGTAGTTGTGATTGTGTAGGCGTAATGGTGATGGTAATTGTGGTAGCTGTGGTAGTTGTGATTGTGGTATTTGTGATAACTTTGGTGGTTGTGGTGGGACTTATTTGTAGTAGACGACAAAAAATATAGTGGTGATTGTGGTAGAAATGATGATGGTAGCAGTGGTAGTTTTTGGAGCAATGGTAGTCACGGTACGTTATGGTAGGTATTATTTGGTTTTGGTGGTGGTGGTGGCTGTTGCTGGATGGAGGCTGAAGTAATGTCAGCTACAGTGACAGTTGTGGTGGTGGCTCAAGTTGGTGGCAGTTGTTGAAAATTGTGGTAGTTGTGGTGGACAGTCTTGGTTGCGGCATTTGTTGTAATATTAATGGTCCAAAAATTTTATAACTCGGAAATAATCTGGTTGCTCAGAGAGAGAGAGAGAGAGAGAGAGAGAGAGAAAGAATAAGAGACATAAAAACCAGAATTGACGATATAGAGGAGGATATTAAGATATACAGGGAAACACAAGAGGTAAAGAGATAGAAGTGATGAGAGAAACGAAGAAATATGACACGGTTTAGTTGTGACTAAGAGAGAGAGAGAGAGAGAGAGAGAGAGAGAAGGGGGGGAATGGGTGAGGGAATCAGTCCGGTTGCTCAATTAATAATACAACAAAGTCTATTTATGGAAAGACTACTGAGTACGTTGTTCGTAATGTGGTGGAGGGAGGTATAGTAATGATGATGATGATGATTACAGAATTCCCCATGAATTTAAGGATGCATTTATTTGATAGAGAGAGGCAGAGAGAAAAGTAAAGAAATTAATTTTGACAGTTTTTATAAGAAGAAATGATCCAGTTGTTAATGCAAGTAATTGTCACATAGTATAATATTAATATAATTATTTTTCTTTCCAGGTAAGAGAATCAACGAAAGAGGAATTGGTTCATCCAGTAAAGATTTCAAGGTCTGTATAGTCTGTGTATCTGTATATGTAACTACAGTGGCAGGTAGGGTCAATTGGTTAGGGAAATTGTCTGCAGTCTGATAGAACCCGAGTCCGATCGTTGGCTGGGGCAGAGGACAGTTTGGTGAATAATATTACATTAAAACAGACTTCACTGATGCTCCACAAGACCCACCGACATGTCATAAAAACACCCCCGCTGATACCAACACACCAGCCCTGAATGAGACGTCTCGAGCATGTACTCAGTATAGACGGTGGGCAGTAGTGCAGAAGTGGTGACATGTGAGGGTGTGTGGCACGTAGGAGGACTGCTTGTCCTCAGGGAACGGTCTGTAAAATCTTTACCCTAAGTAGGTTAAATAAAAAAAATCCTTCTCTCTCTCTCTCTCTCTCTCTCTCTCTCCTCTACCACCACTCTTTCTTCAGTCGTTTCCTGTCCAACACTGTCCCAATGGGTGTCTGCTTTTTCCCTCTTTTCCCCACATTCCATCCTCTTCTTTTTTTTTTTATTTTCTCTTTTTTTTACCTAACATTACCTAACGCAGTCTCCCTCCCTCTCTCTCTCTCTCTCTCTCTCTCTCTCTCTCTCTCTCTCTCTCTCATTTCTGATTTTTCTTCATTCTTTTTCCTTATCTTCCTCTCATCCTCTCCTCCCCCATCGCACTTGCATCAGTGTGTTTACTCTTGTATTATTTTTTCTCCCCATTGTTGTGCGTGCGTGTGTGCTCATATATCTGCGAGTAAAGTGCGTTTTGTGAGCGTCTGACGAGCGAGCGAGCGCCATTTTAATCAATTTCCTTCTGATATATTTCTTCATGAAGGTAGCTGTACATAAAAATTATGCTAGAAAGAAAGACATTCCCTTACACACACACACACACACACACACACACACACACACGTCAAAGTAAAAGCGACAAAATAGCTCAGTTTGTTTCACCAACACAGGTTTTGACGGTACTCGTGTGCTGGTGTAAAGCGAGATGCCGCAGCAGTCATCGCACGCGCAATGCTTAATTCTACAATCTCCGCTGCCAACCTGCCGTGTCGGCGGAACTGAAATGATAAAGACTTGGTTAATGAGAATATTTCAGCCAGAAAGGAGGCGTTTTATCTTGGTGATTTCGCCACCAAAACATAATAATGTAAATATTAAATTATAGGCGGAATCTCTGATATTTAATTGCTAGAGCTGATGCCAGTGTTTGACGGAAAATCTGTTACAATTTGAATTCGTAATTGAGGCGTTCACCGATTAGAGCCGAACACTCCTTTGGAAAACTCAGATTCCAAGGGGCTCCGACGCCTTTATGGATGAGTTTTTAGTTGATAACAAAATTTAATGAGTGAATGTATCACATGTAGAAAGAATTTCAACTCTGCTTCATATAGGAGTAACGTTTTAGCTTCTGCTTAGCGTGACGGTCGGGTCGGGCCGCACCGCTGATATTCAAACTTAACTGAGAGTAAACATCGCTCGCTTGCTCGTAGTCATTAACGCTGTTTTTTTTTTTTTCTTATTGCATTTTCTTCCACTGTTTTTATGTTTCCCTGCTAGGATGCTACTGTATTTTTTAACTGCACTTATACGTTCTTTTCTTGACCAAGGCTTGCTTTATCTCCATTATTTCATTTTTTTTTAAATCTTTGGCATAAACCTCAGCCTCTCTTCCTTCAGACACATCCACTTGGTGCACACACGTATTGTCTACACACATAAGCATACACATGTAATCACCCACTCGCGCACTTACATCTACACACACACACAAACTTGAGAAGAGGTGAGAGAGAGAGAGAGAGAGAGAGAGATTGGAAAAAGTGAAAAAGATAGAGGATTTGGAACAACAAGTTACTGTAAAAAAAAAAAAGGTAATATAAAGTAGAACACACACACACACACACACGCTTAAAATACCGCTAGGGGAGTGCAGTGCTACTTAAGGACTACCTTGTATTTCCTAGGCGGACAGATAACTGATAAAGAATGACCAGAGATAAAGACTGAAGACTTCAACTGCTTGGATGTCTCGGTAAAGAGAGAGAGAGAGAGAGAGAGAGAGAGATGCCGGCATTAACATCAAGAAAATGAATTCACAAATCGCAGCGGAAAGGATAAAGAGAAGGAAAAGCGAACTATTCTTTGTCCTTGAGAGAGAGAGAGGGAGAGAAAGAGAGAATTCTCAACCTTCCCTTTAGGCTCACCAACAGTGTGGTCGAAAACCCTGCTTGTTTGTGTTTCATTTTGGGGCCCAAAGGGAGTTGTTTTGGTATTAATGTATTCTCTCTCGTACTGAGCCACCGAATGTGTCTATTTGCTCTCTCTCTCTCTCTCTCTGTCTCTCTCTCTCTGTCTCTCTGTCTCTCTCTCTCTCTCTCCCTCCAGCCTTACTTTCAACCCATATGTTACTTACCTACCCATCTACCTGCTTACCCACCTACCTGCCTCCCTACCTACAGTACCAGTCTACATGTCTACCTCTTTGTCTACCTAATTACCCACCAGCCACCCTGCCTACCTACTTTCTTCTTTCCTTTACTTTTGTTCCTACCTAAGTGTACCTGCCTAACTACCTACCTACCTACCTTCATTTCTTCCTATCTTTTTCTGTTTTTCAATCTGTCTACCTACATATTCTCTCTCTCTCTCTCTCTCTCTCTCTCTCTCTTCCTGTAAGGCAAATACCGAAGGGTCTGGAGGGTGGGGAATAGAGCCCTCTGCTGTGCTATCCTTTTCTCCTGCTTCTATAATTATAGCACTGTATTAGTATTAAGGCCGGATCGCCTCGTAGAGTCCGTAAGGTCTGTGTGGTCTGTGTATCTATGTAACTCATTCTCTCTCTCTCTCTCTCTCTCTCTCTCTCTCTCTCTCTCTCCTTCTTCTTCTTCTTCTTCTTCTTCTTCTTTCTTTGTCACATTATGAAATTAAAGTCAGTTGGAAAACAAACAGGGAAAACTTCAGAGAGAGGGAGAGAGAGAGAGAGAGAGAGAGAGAGAGAGAGAGAGTTACTTAGTTACATAGATACACTGCAGGATGCCGGTCACTTCAAATGGGTCCTCTCAGAGATTTTTCATTTATGTTATGGGATATTGTGTTGTGACAATGGTATATAAATTTTACGGTAATAATATAAAATGATTGAAGTACTCGTACATGATGTGTTTCATATTTTTCTTTATAGTTACACAAACACATTCGTAACAACTTCTTATATAAATACACCAGCTAAGCTGTTCTTTATTGCTTGAATAAAACACACACACACACACGCACAGTAAAAAATAGAAAAACAACAATAATAAAAGAATAAAACGAAACAAAAATAAAACAACAACAACAATAACAGGTTAAATCGAAGGTAGACTATTGTATATGAGTGTCAGTTACAGGGACATCAGTGTTAATACTGTGTGTGTGTGTGTGTGTGTGTGTGTGTGTGTGTGTGTGTGTGTGGCGGAAAAGGGGGAGGTTAGCTGTCTATGTCGTATCCGTCAATATGTATGTCTCCGTACATTTATACATTTCAGTTTTTTCACGTATCCTAATTAAGCCTAACCTAGTTCAGTCGAACAGAAGCAAAATTTACCCAACTTCATCATCACTGTAGTTCAGGTTACTGGAAACTGACACGCAACCCAATCTAATCCTGCTGAATCCTCCATTATCTTTAAACATACTTGGACTTTCATTCTCTTGGGATTTATCTTGGACAGATCATAATACATCTCTTGTAAAATCTGCTTCCAAGAGATTAGGTGTGCTAAGCCGACTCCGTACCATCTTTACCCCTGCACAGTTGTTGACTTTGTACACCGGTTTTATTCGCTCTTGTGTAGAGTACAAGTTTCATGTGTGGGAAGGTTCTCCTCATACAGCTCTTCTCAACAAGGTGGAGTCAAAGGCTTTTCGTCCCATTAACACTCCTGCTCTTACTGGCTCCTTTCGACCTCTGTCTCCTCGCCACACTGTTGCATCTTTATCTCATTTCTATTGCTACTTCAGCGGTCACTGCTTCTTTGAACTATCTGCTTGCACCCCTCCTCCACTACGACGGGCGCGTAGCAGCCGTCTAGCGACAAATTCTCATCCCTTTTCTGTCCAACTCTGTAATGCAAAAATTAACCGTTACTCCCAGTCCTTCATATATGCAGCAGGTCAACTTGGGAACTGTCTCCCTCTGTCTGTTTTTCCTACTTCCTTTGAATTTCAGTTTTTCAAACGCTTGTGTCCAGGCATCTCGAAATGAACGGATCTTGAGTTTGGCTCTCTGTTGTATTGTTTTTGTTTTTTCTGGGAAGGAATGGTTTGTGGGCACCTGGTGTTTCGTCCCTTCTTCTTTGCATTAAAAAAAAAAAAAATCCACCCTGATCGAAACAAACCTAACATAACTAAATAACATAAATCTTGGCCTGCCCTGGTCACACCTACGCTAACCCGGTGTCTATAATTCAATCAAATCCCACACCAACCCAACCCAGCCTGAGCTTCCCTACCCAATCATGGGTCAGTAAACTTAGTTAAATCTCTCTCTTCCACATTCCCCGTTATATGGCGAGGAAAAAAGCTGGTTATGAACGGCTTAGTAAAAATTCTGCCAAAGTTCTTAGTCAGGATAATGGCTTCTGGAAAATTAAGGCATCTCTCTCTCTCTCTCTCTCTCTCTCTCTCTGCTTATATATACCTATGTCTTCTCAGTGTTCACATGTATATTAGGTCTGTTCCATTGGTTTTAATGTCAATACTTATAATGCTGGTGATATTAATGAAGATGGTAATAATGGTGAAGGTAGCGATGGATTATGAAGATCTTGATTATGATCATGATTATGGGTATGGTAATGATGATGATGATGGTGATGGTGGCGACTGTGATGGTAATTATGATGGTGGTCATCATCATTATCATTTCCATGGGTGTGAAAATAATGATAATGATAATGATGATGATAGTAATATATTTATGCATGCATTTCTCAAAATATATCTTCAAAAGCTAACCTCCCCTCATTAGGTAACAGAATAACACATCATATTTCGGTTACATAATTAAAAACATGTGGCTTCTTCCTCCAGCGGTAGAAGAGGAGGTCAGGGTCAAGGAGAGGGGCTAGGACAAATTTTTTCTTCTTTTCCTGTCCTGCATCTTCCTTTTTACTCCTTCCTTCTTTCTTTTACTGTCATCATCGTCGTTGTAATCATCATCATTTTCATAAACCTAATCGTTTTTATAGAGAAATGACTTAAAGAAGAAATAACACTAGCACAAGATATACGGAATGACAGAGAGGTGGATAGATAGATAGGTAAATAGATAGATATTTAGATATACAGACATATGGTTGGAGAGAAAGATAAGCAAAAATGTGATGTTTTTAATTTAGCACATAAAACGTAAATAAGAAAATATTTGTTCATTAAGGTACTACATTTCCAGTTGTCATTTTTTCCCAGTATTACCTAAGAAATGCGATCCGGATAAAAAGAAATGCTTCAACATGGCACGGTAATGAGGGTTTGAGGGGCATTCACGGTAGACCGGATTAACGAATGGCAATTTTTATGGCGGAGCAAGAGAGGCAGTTTTTTTTCTTTTTAGCCTGTGTTCATTCTTTTTCACTTGAGACGTTGAGATTTTTACATAGATGGTAGAGGTATAATATTTTATTCTTGGTAGTGACTGAAAGAAACTTACCCAAGATTTCAGAGAGAGAGAGAGAGAGAGAGAGAGAGAGAGAGAGAGAGAGAGACGTGATGTAGCAAAATGTTCCAAAAGATAGGACATATACTGTACAGCTTTCATAACGCACTCTTACTCACTATCTTCCCCACTACCTCTGACTATCTCACTCTTATTTAAAATAACTTACTTCATGTTTTATGAAATAGGATTCTCTCCAGGTATATAATTTTATGGTTAGGTTCTACTCTCTCTCTCTCTCTCTCTCTCTCTCTCTCTCTCTCTCTCTCTCTCTTCTGTAGCTCTTTTATCCATGAGCTCTTCTGCCTCACTCATCCGTTCTCTCTTTATCTCTTTTTTCCCTTCATCTTCTCTTCTCCATCCCTCCCATGCTCTCCATTTCTTCGCTCTCTCTTTTTTTCTGTTCTTGCTTCTCTTTCCTTTATCATTCTTTTTCCCTCTCACTTCCATGAGTCTCCTTCTCTCTTTCTTTCATCTCTTTATCATTCATTTTTCCTCCCTCCCTCTCCCTTTGCCCTCCTACTCCTCTCCCTTCCTCTCCTGTTCATCATCATCTTTTTTTTCTTCGTCTCCTCTCCTTCCCTTCATCACTACCTCCTTCTTTCGTCTCTTTTTACTCTTTCTTAATTCTCCCCTTCTCTCTTTACTCCTCCCTAATCCTTCTTTTCTCCCTGTATTTCTCCCTTTTTTATTATTCCCTTTTTCCTCCTTTCTCCCTTTTCTTTTCCCTACATTCTTCGTATTTCTTCTTTCTTCCTTCCTTCGTCTCTCTCTTTCCTCTTCATATTACTTTCTCCCTTGTCTCCCTTACTCATCATTCCACTTTTCTCTCCTGTTCTCTTCTTTCCATTCCATCCTCCTCTTTATTTTACCTCTTCTTTCCTCTTCCTTCCCATTCCCTCTTTCTTCCCTCCCTCCTCCCCATCACTTGCATTTCGATATCATCTTCCATCCCTGTCCCTCCTTGCCTCCTTCTCCCTCCTTCTATCCTTCTCTCCTTCCTTAACTTCATCTGACCCTTGTCTTTCATTGACTCCCTCCTTCGTTCATCTCATCTCTCCTTCCCTCTCTCCATTTTTTCTCTCTTCCCTCCCTCCCTCCAATATTCCCCGTCCTTACCTCCCTCCTTCCATTTCTCGCTCCATTCCTCCTCTCCTTCTCTTCATCCTTTCCATTCATTCTCTTCTTCCTCTCTCCCTCCCCGCTTTTACCCCTCCCCCTTCCCCTCTCACCTCCCCCTCTCGAAAACTCCATCAAACTGTAAGATGCTAATCCTCCCTCTCCCTCTGAAAAAAAAAAAAAAAAAATAGTCTCGATAATATTTTTCTCATGGTTTAGGAGAGAGAGAGAGAGAGAGAGAGAGAGAGAGAGAGAAAGAGAGAACTGTGATGTGACGCATAATCTCTAGAGAGCATTGAGTAGTTCTCTCTCTCTCTCTCTCTCTCTCTCCTTAACTTACTCCATGGTCCCATTTCCCTTAACACTAAGTAAATATTATGTATATATAATTTTTATTCCTCACCTCTTTCTTCCTACCCTTTTTTTACGCTCTTTTTATCGCTTCTTGCATTTCCATTGTCGCTCTTTTCTCGTGTATATTCCTTTATTTCGTTTTCTATTTTTCTTTCTCTTTGTCTTTCCTTTTTCTTTTCTAGTTTTGTGACTTGTTTTCTTCTCACTGTTTTGATTATTTTTCAACTCTCTCTCTCTCTCTCTCTCTCTCTTTTATTTCCTCTCGTCTCAGCTTCACTCCTCTTCTTCCATCCTTCTCTTCCTGCCTTTCTGCTCTCGTTCTTTCCTTCTTACATTCATTCATTCTTTCATCATTTGTTCGCTCCCTCGTTCCACCCTTCCTTCCTTCCTTCCTTCCTACTTCCTTCCTACTTCCTTCCTTCTTTCCTTAATTCCTTCATTCCTTCCTTTCCCCTTTCCTTCTTTGTTTTTCCTTGTTCCTGTTCGTCATGTCATTTTCATTTTTTATCAGCCCTTTATTAATTCACATCATCCTCTCTCTCTCTCTCTCTCTCTCTCTCTCCTTATCTTATTCCATGGTCCCATTTCCCTTAACACTAAGTAAATATTAGGTATATATATATATTTTCATTCCCCACCTCTCTTATCATACACTTTTTCTCCTCGATCTGTTTATTCCTTCTTTCAGTTCCATTGTCACTCTTCCCTCTTCTATCTTCCTTTATTTCCTTTTCTATTTTTCTTTGTCTTTTCTTTTCTAGCCTTGTGTCTTCCTAATTGCTTATTGCTCTCTTCCAGTTTTGTTTATTTTTCTAATCTCTCTCTCTCTCTCTCTCTCTCTCTCTCTCTCTCTCTCAAACCGATTCTTGAAGTGTTACACGACCATCATCATTATCATTATTATCTTCATTATCATCATCATCGTAGTTATATTCATTGTCACCACCACCATCATCGTGATCATCATAGAGCTTATTTTTCATAACCATCGTCATCATCATCATCATCATCATCATCACCACCACTCTGTTTACCACGGTCATGCTAACAGAATGGTATCAGCATTTTCTATATATCACTCCCGGCTCTCCTCTGTTCTTCGTGATTCTCCCTTGTTATACAAGGCCAGCCAGCCACACAGACAGGCAAACAGACAGACAGAATGAGGGATGAGATTTCCTTTCCTTTTCTTTCTTCCATTTGTGGTGGTGATGTTGCTGTTGTTGGTTTCCTTTGTGGTGTTTTTGTGTGTGTGTTTTTCTTTGGTTGTTGTGGATGTTTTTTTCTGCTGTTGTTAGTGTTAGGTTTTAGGTGTTATTATTGTTGTTGGTGTTCTTGTTCTTCTTGTCATTTTACTTTTGCTATTTATGTATTTCCATGTGATTTTTGGCTATTTTTCTTGTTTAATTTATTGTTCTGTTCATTATCAATATTGCAAGTGTTGTTTTTGACATTGTTACTATTTTTGTTTTTTTACAGTTTTTTTTCGATTTTTACAATTATTTTTAAAGCTTCACGTAGACGCAGACGCAATGGACTTTAGAAATCAGACCATTTTATGCGAGCGCCCACAAAGAACTTATTATTTTATTTATTTTGTTTTCTTTATTTCTTTTTTTCTTGCGATAAGAAGAAAAAATTGTCTGTGTTTGTGAGTGGCGTGTGATCAGTAAATTATGAGAAAATGAGAGATGCCTTCGTGTGGTGGCACCGGTCATGGGAGAGGCAGGAGGGGAATTGACTCTATCAAGGTCCTATAACTCTCTCCTATAATCGTTTGGGGTAAGCTGGAATACAGAACTAGAGTCGGTCCGACCATTGGAGGGTTTAAGGTGATATGTTAATACTTTCAGGCTTCTATATCCACTTAACTGAGAATACGCGTATCACGTTGGCGGGTAACACGGCCATCTTTCTTCCTTCTTTTATTCCAGCCTTCCTTCCTTCCCTCCAGTCTCATCATTTACCTCTCCCTACCCTTCATCCTTCCCCTCCTTTCTCTCCAGCCTCCTTATTATCCTCTCCTTCTTCTTTATTCATTCATTCCATTGCTCTCTCCTTCCTTCCTTCCTTCCATCTTTCCTTCCTGCCTTCCTTCTTTCCTTCTATCCTCCCTTCCTCCCTCCCTCCCTTTCTTCGCTCCTTCTTTCCATTCCTCTTCTTCCTCCTTATCTCATTCCATCCTATAAGTAGTTGTTGCCATTTTCCTTCCATCGTTCCTTCCTTCTACGCTTTATTCCTTCGTCAACTCTTCTTTCCATCCCTTCTTGTCTCTTTTTTCCTCTCAGCAATCCATTTTATTCCTTACTTTGTTTCTTTAACATCCTTATTCCTTCATTTCCTTCTGCCCTCAGTCAGTCCTTCCTATCTTCCTCCTCCTGCTTCCTTCTTCCTTCACTTCCTCTGACATTTCTTCATATCATCCAGTTACCAGTCCAACCTTCATCCTTTCCTTCAGTACGTTTTCCTTTCATATTCACCTTCTAGTTCTTTCCATCTCCCTTATTCCCTCCATTCTTCCTCCCTTCCACCGATCCTTCCTTCCTTCCTTGCTCCTTCATCTCCATATTTTTTCCTTTCTTGTCCGTTAAATCTGCTTTCCCATCTTTCCTCATTCCTTCTTTCCTTCCTTCCTTCACCCCTCCTCCCTACCATGTGCTCGATGCGGTAATTTAGACAACTTGGGTCACATTCATTATCATAACTTACACCCTAGTACTCTACTCTCTCTCTCTCTCTCTCTCTCTCTCTCTCTCTCTCTCTCTCATTCCACCACTCTCACTCTTCTCTCTCCATCCTCCTCTATCTCTCTTTGTTCTCCTCGCTCTCCCTTCTCTTTCCCTCTCTCCTCACTTTCCTCCCTCATCTTCTTGCCCCCTCTTTCTCTTCCCTTGTCTCGCACCCTTTTTCTCTCTTCCGTCGCCTCGCATCCCTCTTTCTCCCTCTTCCCTCGTCTCCCACCCCTCTTTCTCTCTCTCTCTTCCCTTGCCTCCCACCCTTCTTTCTCTCTATCTTCCCTTGTCTTCCACCCCTCTTTCTCTCTCATCCCTTGCCTCCCACCATTCTCCCTCTATTCCCTCTTCTAGCCCCCCTTCCTCCCCTTTCTGTCCCTCCCACTCCTCCTTCCTCTGTTCTCCCTTTTTTACCTCCTCCCCCTCCTCTCTCTCTCTCTCTCTCTCTCTCTCTCTCTCTCTCTCTCTCTCTCTGCCCTCTCCTTCTTCCTTCCGACTCTCTCTCTCGCTCTCTCCCCTATCCTTCCTTCCCTCTCACGGAGTTCCTTCTCCTCCCTCTCCTTCCTCCTCCCCTCTTTTTCTTCTTATCTCCGTCTCCCCTCCCCCTTCCCCGCTTTCTACCACATACCTCACTCCAGCCATGAAGAATTTTCCCTTACATCTTTCTGACCTAAAGTTTGCTCTCTCTCTCTCTCTCTCTCTCTCTCTCTCTCTCTCTCTCTCTCTCTCTCTATATATATATATATATATATATATATATATATATATATATATATATATATATATATATATATCTCACTTCTACAACGTATAACAGTGGTTTTCAAACTATGGGATGCGACCGAAAGGTGGGTCGCGAAAGGAATTTTGATGGGTCGCAGGGCCATAAAATAGGCCTAATGCTGTCAGTGTATTTTATTTACTTAACTGAAATTGTAATTATCCTTATTACACTATAGCATATAATAACTACGATAGGCTATGTACCGGTTACTGTGTGTGTGTGTGTGTGTGTGTGTGTGTGTGTGTAAAAAGTTTATATTCCATTGTGTATGTTTGATTTTTTTGCCCTGTGGGTCGTGGTCTTCAAATACCGGTATTCCAAATAGGGTCACACACTAAAAAAATTGAGAACCACTGATGTATAACATTGTTTGAATTTGAGTTTAATACTGAAGTTCGTGTTTGTTATGAAATTGTGATGTGGGCCTATGGATAGATAGATAAATAGTTAAACAGACTGATACATAGACATATAGTAGATTCAGAGAGAGAGAGAGAGAGTGAGTGTGTGTGTGTGTGTGTGTGTGTGTGTGTGTGTGTGTGTGTGTGTGTGATAGAGAGGGGGGGGAGTTCTTGTGTAGGTGTGAATGTTTGAAGTAATGAAATGAAGTGTGTATGAGAGAGAGAGAGAGAGAGAGAGAGAGAGTGTGTGTGTGTGTGTGTGTGTGTGTGTGTGTGTTACAAGGTACGTACTCTCGAGTGAAGAAATTCATTCCCTCAAGCGCTTGCTCTCTCACTCTCACACTCACCATGCCTCATTCACTCGTTATCTCTCTCATTTGCTCACTTATTGGCTGACTCACTTATTCATTTTCCCTCGCCCATTCACTGGTTTTATCAGAATTACTCACTCATTCATTCTTTGTCTCAGTTATTCACTGTCGCTCAAACTAGTGTCTTGTAACTTAAAAATTTCTCATCAGTTTAATATTTTCATTTCATTGGCGTGGTCTGGTGGGACGTCTTCATGTGGTGGCACCAATAAAATTGGGTGGTGGAGCTGCCCAATTATACCAGTTTCTCTCAACTCCCTCCTTGTCTCCCAGAAAGGAGGATGGTGAGCTGCAGGAAGGTGGCAACTTCAACCTGCAGTCCACCAGGTTCATGCTGAGATTAGCTTGGGGCTGCAGCACAAACACCAATACTATCCATTTTAGGATATCATCATCATCAGTAGCAGGCGTATTGATGGAAGTAGTAGTAACGGTAGTAGTAGTCGTAGTAACCTCATTCCAGTCTCATTTGAATGCAAACCTGGTGCACTGCATGCCGAATGTACTCTTCTGTAGCTTACTACCCTCCTGTCGGGGAATAGGGCGGGAAATGAGACACGTACGTATAACCAGGCAGTTCCACCTCCCAGTTTATGTCGGTGCCACCTAGTGAAGGCTTCCCTCCTCAGCACCCGTTTGATGACAGCAAAAGCGAAGTAAATATTGCTCCTTTGGATTGACGAGATGATTTTTTTTTATGTTGATATGAATTCATCTGACAGAACTGGGCAACTACAACTTGAATACTAAGTCGTGGTTGCATGAAATTCAGCGACCATTAGTTATGAGGTAGAAATGAGTCTCCTTGGTAATTAGTCAAATCAATCCTCCAATCTAACTACACCTGGCCACCAACTGAGCTGTAAGAAATTAGGGATCTTTGTTAGGTTTGAGTAAACGCGCTATAGATGACTCCCGTAGATAGAATAAAATTATCTGGTTGTAGCCTAAGTTAAATATAAACGACGTACATGAGCTGAAAGAGCAGAAAACAGTAACCAAGGAGATTCATTCCTACCTCATAACTAAGGGTCATCGAATGTCATGCAACCACGACTTACTAGGCTGTTCAGGTTGTGGGAGTAATTCAGTTTTGTCAGATGAAAAGAGACAGGGTTTAGTAACCAAGGAGACTTATTCCTGCCTGATATGTAGAGCGCCTAAATATCATAAAACCGTGAGTTCCATTCTAAAATCCTCTAACATAACTTGGCCCAGATTTTTGTCATTTTGTAGCTTATTCCACGTAGCTCAGTAGTAGAAAAAGGTATTACTATGGCTCAGCGTCCTTTCCATATCACTCCTTCGTGACTAGCATCATATTTTAATTTATCGCTACTAAACAGATTACCGTTGACTCATCAGTTACAATATATATATATATATATATATATATATATTAACCCCCTCCCCCCAAAAAAATGAGGTTTGTACTTCCATCATCAAGTATGATAATTCGTGTTTGATAATATTAAATGTTGAAGTGAGAATTTACTCTTCCGTTACTGGGGCATTTCCATTATTATGTTCAAGTTAACGCAAGGTGTTTGAGACAATACTATGAGTTTTAACTATCTCAAATAACTGTTTTATGATCAGGAAAAGTCTACCATCCTGACTAACGTCAGACAATTCCATTCTGTTGAGTAACACACACACACACACACACACACACACACACAAACATGTTGTTACCATTAATTATCTCATCGTAGGGAAAATATGTTCTGTTCCACCTAACAACACAAATCAACTTGGCTACTGAGTCACAAGCCTGCGAGTTTAATAGTGATGAGATGGTAATAAGAAAATAATGATTACAATAATTGATTACGAAAATAATAACAATAATAATCATATTAATGAGTTCTCTACAACTTGGTTCATCCTATTTATTCCTTAACTCACTCCTGGCAACGTCTATACAGTTAATTTCTCTCTCTCTCTCTCTCTCTCTCTCTCTCTCTCTCTCTCTCTCTCTCAACCACACAAGCAGTAATCCTCAATTAGATAAAATAACCAATAACAAAAACCACAGCCAAACCGTTTTCATCTTTGTTTTGTTTTTTTCATTTCGGATGCAGAGAAATTTGATTTTTTTATAAATGTGTGTGTGTGTGTGTGTGTGTGTGTGTGTGTGTGTGTGTGTGTATGTGTGTGTGTGTGTCAGACAGAGGTGGAGTGTTTGCGTGGGTGTCAACGTGTGCGACGTATATATGAGAGATGAAGTGTGTGTGTGTGTGTGTGTGTGTGTGTGTGTGTGTGTGTGTGTGTGTGAGGAGCTGGGATCAGAGTATTATTGTGGGTGTGGATGTGTGACGATATATGAGAGAGAGAGAGAGAGAGAGAGAGAGAGGGGAAGGATGGAGAGAGTTCTAGTGTTGGTGCGAGTGTGTAACGTAATATGGGATGATGTCTGTATGAGAGAGAGAGAGAGAGAGAGAGAGAGAGAGAGAGAGAGAGAGAGACTGATGGTTGGGTGAGGTTACTGTCGAAATAGATATGGAGGGTGTTATTGCTCTGCATTATTTTTTTCTTTATAGAAATCGGTTTGCATGGATGATGGTAGTTGTGGTGGAGGTAATGGTGGTGGTAATTGCGGTAGTTGTGGCAGTTGTGACATTGGTGCTTGCAATAACTGTGGGAGTTGTGGTAGGACTGATTTGTGGTAGACTAGTAGTTGTGGTGGACGACAGAAGATATAATGGTGCCTGCAGTATAAGTAATGACTACGGTAGTGGTGAAAAAAAAAAAAAAAGGTGTGATGGTAGTTACGGAAAAATATTATTGTGATGATAGTTATGATAGCTTAAATGGTGGTAGTTATGGTGGGCATTATTTGGTTGTGGTATTGGTGGTGGCAGCTGTGGTTGGATGACAATGATAATAGTAGTACTTGTAGATGTGGTAAGTTAGGTGATACAACAATTGACACAGTAGTTTTTGTGATGAATATGATGTTATAGGTAATAATGTAGACTGTGATGAGAGTGGTAGTTGTGGTAGATTATTGCAGCTGAGGTAATTGTAGGAAAGGCCGTAGTAATGGCAGCTGCAGTGACAGTTGTTGTGGTGGCTCAAGATTGTACTTGTTGTTGAAAATTGTGGTAGTTGTGGTGGGCAGTCGAAGCTGCAGCATTTGTTGTAATATTTATAGCCGCTACAGTCATTTCTGCTGACAGGGAGAAATCATCTTGTGGAATATCTCTCTCTCTCTCTCTCTCGCTCTCTCTCTCTCTCTCTCTCTCATTATTTTTGATTATAACGACGACGACGATAATGATGACGCTAGAACAGGATACAATGAAAATATAGATAAATAAGTATGTTTAAAGGGATAATGTTCTGTTTTGGTAAAGTATAAGTGTAACTGAGATTTTACTAATATATTCATAGTTACCTTATTTGGCAATTGCTTTTTATCTCCAAACCGTTCAGCTATTTCAACATGAATAAATATTGAGTTAATACTGCCCGAGCTTTTTTCTGTAATCTCCTTACATTAATGAAACACACACACACACACACACACACACACACACACACACACACGCACATACGAACCCTACCACACAAAATACTGCCGTCACAACCATACCTGCCACCTTTCACACACACACACAAAAAAAAAAAACTACCCAGACACCTTAAGCCTTGTTGGGGAGGTTAGAGAAGAAAATAATTCATGTCACTCTGTCCTCCGCCATCAAGCTGCCTTTTCACCGGCTCAGGCCACATTCATTAGTATACCTCCTACCCCATCCTTTCACCTCATCATCGATCGCACCTGCCACCTCATTAACTCTCCCAATCATTCTCATTCTCTATTCTCAACACAGCCAAGAAAACATCACCACAACCAGCATCATTCACACACTCATCATTCAATTAGTCAACATCCATCACCTCTACTACTGTTCTTTCATGCCAGTCCATTGATTACTCTCCTTTGCTGCCTTGCTTGTGACTGTGAAGCACTGCGGTGTTTGGGTTGATTCTTGTATGCAGTCTCTTTCTCTCTTTTATTTAAATATAAATGTGTGTGTGTGTGTGTGTGTGTGTGTGTGTGTGTGTGTGTGTGAATCGATTTATCTGTACTTATCGGGCAGTATATCAGTCTGTTGATCCATTTATCTGTCTTTCTATTATTTCATAAAAGTGTGGCTGTTTTCAGACAAGTGTAGTATTTCCCAAGAGTTCTTGGAAACGCCATGAAATCTTATTGTGCAAGTGTAGATTGGTTGAAAAGTAGTTAGTTACTGAGAGAGAGAGAGAGAGAGAGAGAGAGAGAGAGAGAGAGAGAGGGAGAGAGAGAGAGAGTATTGTAAATATCACCACAGATAATATGACATCAGGTACTTAAGCATTATTCTCCATGCTACTATTGACCAAGGTACAGCTGAAGTCAGTAGTCTTCTGACATGTCTGTCTGAACTAAACTATATTGTTAAAATGTAAACTGCTCAAGCCGCTCAAACCCGCTTGAATTTCTCCGAGTTGTTTACCAAGATAGTTCCAGGCTTTGACAGATGTTCAGTGTAATGTAAGGTAATTAATTGCTGTAACTGTACATCTTGGTCAGCTAAATTAATATGGTTGGATAGCACCGTAGAGTTTTCTGGATTTCACAGTGTTGAATTGAACTCTCTCTCTCTCTCTCTCTGATCAATACTCCGTTCACCTTTACTCGACGTAGAAACTGCCATCTCTCGATGTTCAGTACTGAGAAGTAGCAGTAAATTAGCCCTAGAAGATGATGCCAGTCGCAAAAAAGTTCTCTGAAAAGATGAAACCGTGTTAATGTGTAACTGTCACTGAGGTACAGGAAATGATATGCAACGAGGAGAAAATCTCCTCGTTGAAATGAATGAACTGCATACACTTTTATTGATTCATGTGACACCATTCAGGTCCACAGGTATGCTCTCATGAACAAATGTTCTCCTAGGCAGAGGAACTTCCCTTCCAACTTATTCTAGGCAATTAATTTTTGGATATGGCTGGTTAATACCAACTTTTATGCTATTCAATGCGAAAATGGTGTTATCGTAATTTTTTGTATAGCACAGAATAGGACAGTAAGGAGTAATCAGCAATATAAATTGCTTAATAAGAGGTGTTATGGAGCTTCTTTAATCAACGTGAATTCCACCCATGGCCCTTCCCATCCCTCACCACAGTCCCAGCCTATACCACTGAATTGTCTGTCTCACACACCTATTTCCCCACCCCCATGGCACTTTAGTTTTGAGAAGATATTTTGAAGTAAGCTTCCAGTAACCTCAAGCCATTAATTCTACAACACTCATGTCCACTGAAGATAATTTACTGTCCCAGCTGTACAATTCATCAGGGTTACAGTCCATCCAGCCCATTCTATTGCTTACCACTTCCATTTCTACCCCCCTTCCCTTCCCACTGCTCGGTTTCATGAAGCAGTCGCGGAGCTCCTGTTGAAAGAACACGCTGGTCCGTATTCTCGTTGGTTGAGGAAGCTCACTAACACTTTTTTCTGAACGATTTATTTTGCTTATTACACCTTACTGTCCTCTTTGTGTTATACAAATCCATCCAGTACGCCCGCCATAAACTTCACATTTAGAGTAAAAACGATATAAGTAGCATAACCAAACAATCTATTGCTAAGTAAGAGGTGTTTGAGACGTTCCCTACCGGGCGAGAATACGAACCAATTTTACCAATATGATGACCTACAAGTACCTAAAGAAATGTCTGAATTATTGTGCACTTACCAAATAAAGACTAACTAATTATTAACTCAATTAACATTAGCTAATTAACTGTTTGGCTCATTTACAATGCCTGCCATTATTCGTGTATCACACCATACATCTTAGTCTGTTTTCTTAACCACACGTCAGTAACTTCATCCGCAACTTGTAATCAGCCAACTATATATATACCGGGGATATATATATATATATATATATATATATATATATATATATATATATATATATATATATATGACGTCATCACCGACGTTATGGATCGTCTCTACTTTTCCTCTAGTATTTTTAAATACATATTTGGTGACCTCTAAAAGATTTTGTGGAATTTATATCTGACCTCGTAGTAGAGGGGCTATTTAAAAAAAATAAAATAAAAAATGTAAGCTGAACATGACCGCTTACTGGCCACAAAATGAGAGAGAGAGAGAGAGAGAGAGAGAGAGAGAGAGAGAGAGAGAGAGCACTTGATCAAGACTTAGGGCCCCAAACATCGAGTTAACTCTCTCAGGCTCAATGAGAGAGAGAGAGAAAATCACCCGATAAAAGGAGTTAGAGCCTGTAACATCAACACTCCAGGCTCCTATACTCTAAATCACACAATGTCATCTTGCTGAAATGATCTATTTTTGAGCGCTTGCGGTGTGTGTGTGTGTGTGTGTGTGTGTGTGTGTGTGTGTGTGTATGTGTGTGTGTGTGTGTGTGTGTGTGTGTGTGTGTGTGTGTGTGTGTGTGTTCACGGTTATTTTAAAAGCTCTATGGAAGCGCAAAATCTGCTACAGCCGTGTCGTATCCACAGTGTCTGGTAACCTTGATTATTGTATGTGATTACTTGTATATGCTGGTACCTTTGACTTCACATACAGAGCTACTTAATAGTTCCGAGTCCTGTCAGAGTGAACATTTTAGTGAACATTTAAATTATCTCCTCTGAGCACTTCACATTTTTACCATAGTGACTATTTAACAGACCTCTACTGGACACTACACTTCGTCTCAGAATACACGTTACCTGAATTCTGTTGAACAATCCGGTCACTAACAAATACTTAAGTCAAATTTAGAAGACCTTTACTGAAGACAAATCAGTGAACATATAAGTAACCTTTTAAAGATCTCAGCTGGACACCTAATATGCATCGGAGTGAACACTGGCGTGAACATTTAAATAATCTCTACACTTAACATTATTATTAAAGTGAACATTTAAGTGAACTTTTAAACACTTCAATCCTATCAGAATGAACGTTGAAGTGATATCATGTATTAGTTCAGTGGTATGAAAATTGTCCTACAGAAATGCACTAATCCTAAAACGATTTGACCCCACTACATTAACCAAGCAGGGAATGGGATAAACCGCTATTGTGCAGTTGTTAACGGGCCGATGATTTCATAACACGGGCGTGATCTGGTCGCTAGGAGAGAGAGAGAGAGAGAGAGAGAGAGAGAGAGAGAGAGAGAGAGAATCATGGAAATAGAAACTAGTATTATGGATGTAGAAAAGTATAGACTATATTAGGGAGAAGAAATAGAAGAGAGAGAGAATCAGAAGAGAGTCTAAACAGATGGCAGTGAATGGAGAGAGGAAAAAAAAAAGTCATGGTTTAGGATATCCCTGGAAAAATCCTGTGATTACTTCCCTGTAATGAGAGAGAGAGAGAGAGAGAGAGAGAGAGAGAGAGAGAGTGAACAAGATCTAATTGTGTTTGAAGGGGTGTGAGGGAGAGAAATTAATAGTGAGGTGAAGTGTGTAGGAGGAAACATGGTGTTGAATGGGGAGGAAATTTTTAACTATGGATAAACGAGAGAGAGAGAGAGAGAGAGAGAGTAAGGAGTGCTAATTGGTACTAAATAGATTTTCATTAACAGGAAGGAATAGTTTAGTACACTGTGTATATGTATATATCTATCTTCCCTTACCCCGAAGAAATTAAGACCAGGAGGATTAATTATGAACATTGCAGCCTATTGAATGCTTGCTGTGAGGGCGGGATTATTTTAGACACACACACACACGTTCATCTTTGACACCATTCGTGTAATTACTTACTCACCTCTCCCGATACCCTACAGAAAACACAATCTGTTGTTGTTGTTGTTTGTTGTAGATTTACCTCCTTTTGGAGGACCGGGCCATATAGGGCCAGCCAGGGTAATTCTTGATATTCAAGGAGCTCTAAGAGAGCTGCTGATCGAGGCGGGCAACTCAAGATTGGCCCAAAATTAATAAGTAAATAAAAAAAACAAATGATAAATAGAAGCCTATACTATATCTCGGGCTTGACTGAACACTTGCTATTTTCTTAAAATTCGACTCTCCCTATTATAAACTGCTCTTTGTTGTTATAGATTTTTCCACCTGTGGGTCAGAGTGGAAACAAGCAAGTGAAGCCCTTCAGTGTGGTGGTGTGTGATCTTTATGAACTGCTCGTTTTCAAACTGAATATCCTTTGGCATAGAAGACTTCGTGGCACTATTACCTTAGCGATTTATTCACTCTACTGCATCTTAATATTCTCTCGTAACCATTTTATCCCCTTTTATCAAAATATTTTCCATCCGTAACCATCAAGAGAATGCTGAAGTGTAATATGTAGGATTAATCGCTAAGAAATAGCTGTTTTGGGATAACCTAATCCACGTACAATACTACCAAATACTTTTCACAATAACCACCATGCTCTTTCTCGTTTAACCAACTGCGTCTCTTGCATTCACAGCCCCTTGTGTGTGTGTGTGTGTTGAGATTTTCCACCTGACATTGTCAGAGTGAAGTGGGCCTAGGGTGGAAGGCCCGCCAGTGAAATGCAGATGATCAGGTGTCGCTGTAGCTTGGCGATGTGGAGTTGTAGTATGTAGAATGGGCAATGATGCAGTTGGAGATGAGGTCAATGAAGCCTGAATTGGTGAGTGTTTGCGCGAGTTTCTCGCCGAGTTCTCCGGGGCTCAAGTCGTCAAGCGGGCGTTCAACGTCGGCAGGACTGCAGCCAGGGGGAGGAGACAATGGGTGGTCCGTCTCCATGACCTCAGGTAGAGGAGGCCTGGTTTTCTTCCCCTTCTTGTTTTTCTTCCTTTTCCTCTGTGGCTCGCCGTCAGCAGCAGGTGGTGGAGTCGAGGGCGGGAGGTCCTCTTCTTCCCGGTCGATGGAAGGGACGGGAGAAGGAGCCCTTTCCTCAGCTACTGTCGGCGATAGGCCGGAATCTTCGGGAGCTGGATGGGCAGGCTCGGTGGGCGGTGCAGTGGCGGTGATGCCGGTGGCAGCAGTTGCCTTGTTCAAGGGGGCGTCGAGCTGCAGCCTTTTCCGCGGTGTTGTGCGGGGTCTGGGAGGCTGCAGCTTGAGGGCGCGACGCTCCTGACGAGGGGCAGCATGTGTATCACGGGCAAAGCACTGCAGGATGACAATACGTGGAAGCCCGTTCTTCTCAAATATCTGTGGGAGAAGAGCATTGTCGCCTTGTCACCGCCGCAAAATGCTCGTGCCGTCGCGATACACATGGTGACTATTATGTCGATCTCCCCAGTGCACTGAGGATTCCCGGGCTGACGATTCCGAGCCAAGGGGCGCCGCCGTGCATGAGCAGAGCCCTGCACAGCTGCACCTCTCGGCTCGATAACGTTAATAGCCTAGGGACCCTTCGGTGCCTGTAGGAGATCGAACACAACAGCCTCACCCTCGCGTAACGGGCGTTTCCGGCCCCGTTAATTGGTGCAATCGATCCCCAGGCGGTGCACGAATACATCGGCGCCGGTGTCCTGGCGCCGAATGAACCCGTATCCCGCCCTAGCGTTGTACCATTTCATGGTGCCAGAGGTGGTGTGGGCCCGTGGTGGCTGGGAACCTGGTGTTGTAGCCCCCCCTCGACGGGTCTTTTCTCAATTTCCCCTTCTTTTTTCGCTGTTTTGTCTCTTATTTTTTTTCCTCGTATTTTCATCGGCCTTTAGCTCTTTTTGCCGACTTTTATCTTCCTTTTAATTTCCTCAATTTTATCTTACCGTTTTCTTGTTCTTCTCATTATTTTCCTTTCTCTTTTTTCTCACTTTCCCAATTTTCCCTCACTTGTGTCCCTTTCTCTTTTTTCTCACTTTCATCCTCCTTTTTATTTTTTTCTCACTAAAATCTTCCCTTTTATTTTTTCACACTATCCTTTTTTTTCCTCACGTTTTTCTTCCTAAATCGCTTTTTCTCGCTCATTTTCCTTTCTCTCTCTCTCTCTCTCTCTCTCTCTCTCTCTCTTTTTTTTTTTGGCTTCCTTTCTCTTTTTTTTCTTTTGCTTTCCTTATCCGCTTTTCTCACGCTTAATTTTGTTTCTCACAGTTACAACAGCAACAACAAGTACTACTACTATAATATTGTTATGAAGGGAGATTTGCCAGTTAGGTAGTCACGTACCTTCGAGACGTTTCTGGTACAGTAAGTTCCTGTACGAGTCAGAGTTGCCAGTTAGCCCGCTGTTTGTGAGCGTAGTCATTTCGTAAGTTATGCATTAATTTAATGTGCTTTTTCTCAATAATGTTGTATTTAAGTGATTGCTTGTTAAAATATGTAAATCATGTTAGTATGGTAAATGATTTAGAGTGTTATGTAATGTGAGACAACTCTTAACATGTTTTGATATCCGAGTTGGCAACTCTTGTTCTCGTAAAATGTAGAAGTTTCGAGAGTAATGCAAGCATATATAAGATGGTGCAGAGACTATTACGAGTGGAGTAGGGTTTCAGTTCAGTGTGAGTGAAGTGCAGTCGGTTTTGGTGTAGTGCTGTTAGTAAAGTTTGTGGAGGGTTGCTTTGCAAGCATTAAGTGTAATTACTGTCTGTGAAGATTGTATATTTTTGGTACTTGTGGAAACAGTGGCAAACAGTGACGGGTTATTGAAGTTTGTATATCATTGGAAGTGAGAAAACAGTGAAGTGTTGAGCATTATGTGTAATAACAGTTAGTAAAGTGTGTATAGTATAGCTCCAGTGCTTGTGAGAACAGTGAAGTTGGAAAGAATTAAGTGGAATTACTTGGAAAATAAAGACAGTAAGGAGCCAGTGTTTATTTTCGCCTCAGCTGATCTCGTGTACTGCACACCTAAAGGCTGACCATAAGAAGAACAACTCGCTGGGCAACGTCCTTCCTGTACTGTACTACTGCTTTTGGAGCCTGTGGCAGTGTGGGGACTGGGACGTAACAATATTACCACTCTCTCTCTCTCTCTCTCTCTGACTCAGCATCCTGGTTAATTATCATTTCCTTTGTAAAGTCTTATTCCTTCCTTCATTTTCAACATCATCTTCCCCTTTATGCTTCATATACACACTTATTTTCTTTATTTTGTTTTTTCACTCTGAGCCCTTACTCTATATCACTTCCGCCACTTTCTAATATTGGCATTCTTTTCTCACTCTTACTGTCACCACTCTCTTATTACTCTCTCCACTGTGTACAAATTTTGGTCAGATACGCCCACCATTCCCATCTCTCTCTCTCTCTCTCTCCCTCTCTCTCTCTCTCTCAGCCGTCATTTTCACCTCGGTAAGAAGTGTAAGTTAAGAGACGCTTAAACCTTTTGCCAATGCTCCACCAGTGACGGTTTTCCTTCATTCGTGAGATGTTCTCCTGTGTGTGTGTGTGTGTGTGTGTGTGTGTCTGTCTCTCTCCGTGTCTCTGTCTTTCGCTTGGGGGGGGGCGGGGAAATGAAAGTACCGCTATGTGTGCAGTCGAGGGTAATAAAAAAGCGTAGCGTGAACTCTTAATCTTAAGTTGTGCCTATGCTAACTTTCACCAGGTGGTGAGTGCAGGTATGTAATGTAGGAAAGCATTTCATATCTGCAGTCGATGGTGATTTCTTGGTCGAGGATTTTTTTTTTTTTTTTTTATACTATTAGTGTAGGTCTAGTTATTTGTCTCCTAGGATTTAGTATAGATTATCGATTTATCTGTCAGGTGATTAGGTTTAGGGTATTTAGATTAGGCATTTTAGTTTATAAGTAATGTAAAGTTAAAAATAATATATATATATATATATATATGTACGTGTGCATGAAAGTGTGTATGTTCATATGCATGGATGTGTGTATGTATGTATGTATAAATATATGTTCGTATATATATGTATCAATGTATATACATATATATATTTTTGCCTTAATGACCAGGGGCTCCGGCCCCAATGGTCGATAGGCACAAAAAAAAAAAAAAAAAAAATTCACTTCTAAATTACTGCGACGCAATAGACGTCCCCTTCACCCTTTCCACCATCCTGGGTGATGGGGACATCGTTATAACTGATAAATTGATGGCTTTGTTGAGAGAGACCGGACTGGTCAGAGTGATGTGACTTTTTCACTGTATGGTTATAGTTTTTATCAACTGTAAATATGTATATATTGTACTATTAATTAGGGTTGACGTATTTGAAATAGTTCCTCTTCCCACTGACCTATTTCTAATATTGATGTCCCCTACATTAAATCCCGTTCCTCGACTGACAGTCACCAGCTGATGAGTGCAAGTGTGCAATATACTGTAGAAAGGTATTGGGCACTTGCAGTCGATAGTGGTCTGTTGGGCGAGGTTCTTCACTTTTTGTACATATTATGTAAATACATTATACTATGTTCCTGAAGTTACTAATTACTATAAGGCCGACAGCTGACGTATATGGAAATGTTCCTGACCTGTCTGGTTCTCTTTCATATATTGATGTCCCCTACATTAGGTTGTGCCTCGACTGACAGTCACCAAGTGATGAGTGCAGGTGTGTAATGTAGAGAGGAATTGCATATCTGCAGTCGATGGTGTTCTCTTGGTCGAGGTCTTTCTACCATTAGTGTAGGTTTAGTTATTTCTCTCTTTAGGATTTAGTATAGGTTAGTGATTTGTCAGTTAGGTGATTAGTTTCAGGTTCTTTAGATTAGGCATTTTTGTTTATAATGTAAGGTCAAAAAATATAAAAAAATAAAAATAAAAAAAAATAATCATAATTATATATATATATATATATATATATATATATATATATATATATATATATTAGGCTGGCCCTTATATTGGCCCTCCAAAAAAAAATTTTCGCTCTCACCCTCCAGTTCAATACTATGTCATTAGAAAATAACATTGACAAAATTTCATAGACATACGATGATATTTAGGGTATGCTCAAAGACGTTATATTTTTGTCTCTATGTTGCCTTATGCGATGAATCGGTTATACATTACTTATTTTTTTTTCTTCCACAGATATATAAATAGACAGAATGGCAGGTCCGTCTCTAAAACGAAATACTATCTGTCTTCTTGAGTACTCCCAGGACTGTTTATCTGGAGCTAAATTGCCAAGTAATGGGGATGTCATGAGATTCTACCTTCATCTCCTTCAGTCAACAAAAAATAAAAACAAAGCTGCGCAGTGCACTATAGCTGAGGTTGAAACTTTTTGGAATAAGGCAAGAATTCCCATAAGACCAATTCAACATGCTGTAAAGCAACTAGAAAATTTGATGAAGAAATGGGAGCTTTTAAAAAAGAATAAATCTCGGAAGACGGAAATACAAAAGAAGAAGGAAGAAGAGCTCAAGTCCTGCTTCAGTGACCTATTTGATATCGCTCATCAAGATGCCATGTTGCTAATGACAATTGAGGAGGATAAAGCATTCCTATTGGCAAAAAGAGAGAAGAGAAAGGCAGGAAAGGCTCCATGGTTGAAATAGATATGCCTCTTTCTAAGAAGGAAGAGGAAATTACAAAGAAGCAAACTCGAGAAAATATGCTTAGGAAGAGAAATGAAATGGACATGCAAGTATTAGACAGAAACGTTGTCTTAGAGTCATCTTCATCTTCAACATCTGGGGATAGTGAAGATTATGATGAAGATTTCACACTCAGACTATCTCCCAAAAAGAAAGGACAGAAAAACATCCTCCATCCAGAAGTTCTTTCATCGTTGGACCGTACTAAGACAAGTGATCGCGATGCTGTCTTCACCATAGCATCTGTCATCAGTAGTTAGAGATCTCCGGGTTGTTAATGACACAGCAGAACGAGGAATTGCATTGATTCAGGAATTCAGTGGACTCCTTATCAAGAATGAAGAGCAAACTCAATTTGCTTTTCAAGTTGTACAGGAACATCGAAAGAAATACCCTAATTGCAAGAAGGATACACTCTTCAAGGGCACCCTGACATCTACACCTGCAAGCCAATGAACAAATACTTTATTGTTTTAATTAGGTTTATTTTCTTTATTCCAAATTTAACATTATATAGTTTCTTTAGCCACTAAAAATCCTTCCTTAACTATATACCATATCCTTTAAAAAAAAAAAAAAAAAATGGGGCTTTGCAAATGAGTAATTTTTAATGTGATATTATCTGTATATTTGCAAAGTCATGCCCAACTCAAGTCGCCATGCTTGAGTCCCATTGCCGCGGATCTGCGTTGGGCTGATGTTCCAGGGTAGCGGTCATACCCATTGAATCTGTGAAAAATGTAAAACTGTCTGTTGCCTAATAGCAGTATTTCTTACTATTTAAACCAAATGCTTTTTACTTGAAAAATGGTCTCGAACTAACAATCGTGGATTTTATTTACTGAAGAAGAGTTATGAATTATTAAAACTCTTTGAGCACACCCTAAATAATTCTTAAACACAATGAAATTTTGCTCAATAAAGTTTTATAATATGTAGCATCAAACGAAAGGGTGAGAAAAAAACAAAAACAAAGATAGTGACAAAATAAGGTCCACCCTAATATATATATATATATATATATATATATATATATATATATATATATATATATATATTTATGTGTGTGTGTGTGTGTGTATGTATATATGGGTATCTGTATATACATATATATATCTGGCCTTAATGACCAGGGGCTTTGCCCCAATGGTCGATAGGCAAAAAAAAAAAAAAAAAAAAAAAAAAAACACTGTTGGAAGTTAAACAAGAGAAAAATTTTGTATAAGTCCTTAAATATTTAATTCAATTGAATATTGCGCTGAATGTGAGCTTTGCTTTTACGTATATTAAATTCTACCTGCTATTACCATCATTATCAAATTGTTGCTATGATTCAGGTTTATACTAACTTTATTTCACAAAGATCATTCACAAGTAAGTAGTTTTGGTGTGTTGATTCTTTTATGTATTCTGCAAACTTCCTTTACATAAACGATTACCTTGTTGATCGACATTCATTGAATGGGACTTCCATGGTCCAAGCGCTATCTCTCTCTCTCTCTCATAATTATTTTCATTAATAATACTGTAATAATAAAGAAAAAGCATTCGGGAGCCGAATGCTAATCGTCCGCCAGAATATGTTTTTGGCCAAGTTACAAGCGCTGCCCCGCCCGGGAGGAGAGGGACAGAGAGGCGGTGCCCCTCCCGGAAAGGGGCCCAGGGGTTGGCCCCCTGGGGGGCGCGATACTGCTCCATCCTGGGGAGGATCGGGGTGGCTGAGCCCAAGGTGGGGGGAGCCGTGGGTGGCACTCCCAGGGAGTGGCCGGGGTCGGCGCCCCACGCCCCCCCTCCAGAAGGGGACTCCGTTCTTTAATCCTCCCGGGGGTGACGACCCTCTTGGGGGACGGGGCACTCCCAGGTGGGGGGCCGGATGGCGGCGCCCCTCCCTCGGGAGGGCCAGGAGACCACCCCCCGGGCTGCGCCCCTCCCCCCCGGGCGGGGGCAGGGGGACGGCGACCCTCTCGGGGAAGGCCTAAAGATTTTGTCCATTTCTTGATACACTGTAGGTTTCATATTCAATGCTCAAACCGTTCTTGAGATGTAATGGTGATAAAGTCGGGCGATAAAAGCTAGGTGACCTTTGGCAGCCATTTGGGTGACCTTGACCTTGACCTCGATGCCCATTTTCGAACTCGTCCAAAATTTTTGCTATATCATGATACCCTGAATGTTTCTTATTGATAGCTGAAGCCGTTCATGAGATATAATGGGAACACACACACACACACACTGACGCGGGCAAAAACATTATCGCTCCGCCTTGGTAACGGCGGATGATAATAATAGTAATTATTATTATTATTATTATTATTATTATTCATAAATTTGATACTATTTTTGTTTGACTCTATTCCCGTTTCTTTTTTTATAGCATTTTTTTTTTTTACATGAATTATCATCGGATTATATCTAACTCGGACTGTATTCTGGGAGATAAGGAATGTTCATGTTGGTAATGTCGCTGTTATCTTTATTGAAAACTTGTGATGGTTGTACCAGTAGTAGTGATAATGGTAGTAGTGATTTTGATAAATGTAGTGATAAATGCGGTACTTAAGAGGACAGGTAGTTTTGGTAGTTGGGGTAGATGTGGTAGTGATGGTAGATATAGTAGTAATGGTAGTTGTGATTGTGGTCGTGGTGGAAGATTTTCGGTATTGGTAGTTGTAAATGAGACGGTTGTTGTAGTAGCTATTATTGTCATAGTGATGATAGTTATGGTAGCTGTCTGTGGCGGTGGATGTGGTGGTTGTGGTAGTAGTTGTGGTTATGGTAGTGGTACTTGTGATACTGGTCGTGTTAACTGTGGTGGTCGTCGGTGTTATGATAGTGTTAGTGATAGATGTTTTGAAGATGGTGAAGGTTATCATGATGAAAGTATGATGTCAACGGGACGGTAATGCTTTTAGATGGTCGTGGTGGTGATGATGATGATGGTCACGATGATGGTCATGATGATATTTATGACGATACTTATGATGTGGATAAACTGTACTTCTTTTTTGTTTGTTTTTTTCCATTATATTTTTCCAGTTTGAAGTTAAACTAATTCACGAAATAAAAATGTCTTCACATAGTCAAGCTAGAAAATCCTTGGAGAGAGAGAGAGAGATTTGCGTCCACCACATGCCGTTAATAATTTCGTGCTTGACACACACACACACACACACACACACACACACACACAGCAACCGGGCACTGTCTTCTTATAAGTGGCGTTTGCACATTTCCTAATACTTTTTCCTCTGTGATTTATTCATCACGTAATGCCGCTCAGGGAAAGGCATCCGGTTATTGTCGTGTTAGAAGCGGCGCTTGCACATTTCGTACATCATTTTCTTCGGCGATTTATTCTTTGCAGTGCCTCCCATTATCCCGAAGTATGTTAATGATGCAACCTAAGGCAATATAAATATCATGCAAGAATGGCTGAGGTATAATACGCAGACTAATTCGCTAAGGAAGAGAAGCTACGAACACTACAGTACGACTTATAATTCGACCTTAAACATCAGTAACAAAACCAGTCTCTCAAGCGCAGCAGCCAATTGACAACTATCGTGAAGTCAATATATGTTCATGGATGTGAAACTGATATTCTTTTTATGTATTTCTAAAAATTCTCTGAACATTTATTTAGCATATATGAAAGACGAGCTTTAATCTTTACCAAAAACTATTATTATTATTATTATTATTACTATTATTATTATTATTATTATTGTGATTGATGGTGGTGGTGTGGGTATTATTTTTATTACTGGAGTGAGTATTATTATTATTATTATTATTATAATTATTATTATTATTATTATTATTGGTGGTGGTGGTGGTGGTAGTGAATCATCGTCATCATCATCATCATCATCATAATTCTTCTTCTTCTTATTATTATTATAATGATGATTATTATTAATATTATTATTATCATTCCCCCCTTCATCATAAAAAACGAAAATGGTTTTATTGCATTTGGAATTACAATGGCTATTCGAGCGTTGTTTTTACTAGTTGTTTTTATCCAGTTTTAACCAAATCTGGTGAAAGGGTTTAATGTTAGGCAATAAACTGATGAAAGTCAGCTATAACGTTTTTGATCCGATTTAGACTAACCTTGGTAGAAGGGTTGAGGGTAAGGCAAGAACAATGAGAGTCCAACCGAAAGTCGACTAAAGCAGTGTTGATTTGGTCTGAACCAAAATTTGTGGAAGGGTTGAAGGTCAGGCAAAGGGTTGGCTCATTATTTGTTAGGTCAAAGGTCAAGATCATATAACCAGGTCAGAATATAACGTTTTTAATCCGAATTAGACAAAAGATTGATGGAAAGGTTCATGATAAGGATAAAGGGACTCAATATTTCGAGAAATTAGGCAGATTTCAAGGTCACAGGAAGAGGTCAGAGATCAAGATCAAATGGTTTATAAAATAATTTTGATCCCTTTTAGCTCTAATTTTATGACTGAGGGTAAGCCAAGAACGAAGGGGGTCGATTCTTAGAACTTGTAAGAGGAGAAGGTTATACGACAACTCAGTTTTGATCCGATTTAGACGAAAGTTGGTAAAAGAGTTCGTTGTTAGACAAGAGTGACTGATTAAACTTAACAACAATTGGTATAGGATCAAGGTCACATTTCAGAGGCAAATATTCTGTCCTTAGATCAATGGGGTTGTACTTTATGAGTGCTTATTGTTATTGTCATTTTATCGTTCGTCCTATATATGACTGATTATATTCAGCTTTGGAGACATTTTTCTAACTGAGGTAGTAATAGTAGTAGTTATTCCTTAGGCAGTCTGGCCGAACAGCCCCGAGTCCCTTAGGAAGGCCATGGACGAGACCGGGCTTTCCCACAGGGCTCTCAAAGAGTGTTTGTTGTGTTGTTGGCGTTGGCGTGACTGAGGTGATTTCATATAGTTAACTCGAACCCTTTTACTAGTATAATGCATCTCCTGACACAATAAAGAAAGAAAGAGGACGGGGACAAAAATCTCTAATTGTAACAATAACATAAAAAAGGCCGCACTTTACGCAAACTTAAGACTCCGAAGCATTTTATTAAACTTTTGGCATTTTACTGAACGATGTGGAAGCTGTGTGTGGCTGTGCTTGCACTCTTTTGAATCTCTCTCTCTCTCTCTCTCTCTCTCTCTCTCTCTCTCTCTCTCTCTCTCTCTCTCCTAATTCCACTGAACAGGAAGCACATACTACAGGTTACTTGGACACACACACACACACACACACACACACACACACACACACACACACACACGTAAGCCCTCAAATACACACTCCCAAACACATACATATACAAGGTGATCATAAACAACTGTGTACTGTCAGCGTGAGTGTTTCTTTATACGCACAAACACGCACATTACATATACACACAGCATAGAAGCACAAACATGCACTGGCGTACACACACACATAACTCCATGTATGCTCATTGCAACGTTCTCTCTCTCTCTCTCTCTCTCATATATATATATATATATATATATGTATATATATATATATATATATATATATATATATATATATATACAGCTAAGGAGAGAGAGAGAGAGAAAATGACAAAAATTGTTTGATGTAATAAACAAGACTGAATAATAATAAAACTGAGAACAAAATAAAAAAATGAGCGACGATAAATAATAGACTCCAAGCTCAAGAAAAAACATTACGATTTTTCCCTGAAAATATGCAAACAAGGTTCAGCACAGGGGCGTAGACGTGAGAGAGAGAGAGAGAGAGAGAGAGAGAGAGAGAGAGAGAGAGAGACAGACAGACAGACAGACAGACAGACAAATACACAGACAGACACACAGACAGAAAAATAAAAAAAATAGTTTTTACAAATGATAGTAAGAATTTATCATAATGTTATTGGAAGTAATTGATTGTCACTTAATATAATATTAATATAATTTTCTTTCTTTGCAGGTAAGAGAAGCAACGAAAGAGGAATTGGTTCATCCAGTAAAGATTTCAAGGTCTGTATAGTCTGTGTATCTGTATATGTAACTACAGTGGGAGGTAGGGTCAATTGGTTAGGGAAATTGTCTGCAGTCTGATAGAACCCGAGTCCGATCGTTGGCTGGGGCAGAGGACAGTTTGGTGAATAATATTACATTAAAACAGACTTCACTGATGCTCCACAAGACCCACCGACATGTCATAAAAACACCACCGCTGATACCAACATACCAGCCCTGAATGAGACGTCTCGAGCATGTACTCAGTATAGACGGTGGGCATTAGTGCAGAAGTGGTGACATGTGAAGGTGTGTGGCACGTAGGAGGACTGCTGGGCCTCAGGGAACGGGTTATAATATCTTTACCCTGAGCAGGTTACGTAAAAAGTCCATTTAAATCTCTCTCTCTCTCTCTCTCTCTCTCTCTCTCTCTCTCAAGGGAAATTATCAGCTGCATTATTTTCCACTCCGTCTCAGGTTACTTCCTTGGACGCGGAAATTAAAGCGAGAATAAGTAACGGCAAAATGAGATAGCTTTCACGATAAGGTTTCTCATTTTCTTTTCTCAGTACTCTCTCTCTCTCTCTCTCTCTCTCTCTCTCTCTCTGAAGAAGAGACTAACTTTAGGTCGTCAAAAAATAGAATATAGTTACCGTGAGATGTGATGGTGAAGAATATTCCGTTTGAGAGAGAGAGAGAGAGAGAGAGAGAAGGCAGTGTGTGTGTGTGTGTGTGTGTGTGTGTGTGTGTGTTTATGTGTGTTTGTGTATGTGTGTGTGTGTGTGTGTGTGTGTGTGTGTGTGTGTGTGTGTGTGTGTGTGTGTGTGTGTGTGTGTGTGTGTGTGTGTGTGTGTGTTCATGTTCGTACCTAATTGTTCTTACCTAATTGTATCTGCACAGGAATGAGTCAAGCTTGTACTGTTCCATGTATTAACCCATTGCGTGTGTGTGTGTGTGTGTGTGTGTGTGTGTGTGTGTGTGTTTTAAGTACTGTATATAATACTGAGAGAGAGAGAGAGAGAGAGAGAGAGAGAGAGAGATGGCAGTGTATATGTGTGTGTGTGTATGTGTGTGTGTGTGTAAAAACGCAATAACATTATGCACAGGGTAATTGTTTCCTAGCTCTCTCCTCTCAGTGGTCGCCCTTGTAGTGATGTCACACATTCATTATCTTTCCGGCCCAATTCATCCATTTAACGACGTCACACATTCTCCCCGAATCACAGGCCTTTTTCATCCTCCCATTAATGACGTCACGCATCTCCACCAAATAGCAGTTTTCCTCTTCCATTTCAGTGACGTGATCCATTTTTTACCAGTCACAGGTCGATTTTCGTTTAGTGATGTCACATTTCCGACCAATCAAAAGCCGATTTTTCATCCTATACCTACAGATTAGGCAAACCATCCTTATAAAGTTTTGTGGTAGTATCAGTATTAGTAGTAGCAGCAGCAGCAGTAGTAGTAGTTGTCGTCGTCGTTGTTGTTGTTGTTGTTGTTGTTGTTGTCTTTTATTTAGTGAGGCTTAATAACATAGTACGAAAAAAAAAATCATAAATTTGTTAGTGGGGAAAACTGGAAATCTGTTCCACTTATTACCAGAGGGTTGTAAGATGAGAGTAGGTCATAGGAGCCTAAAAGTGTTAATGCCATGATCCCCTCAGTCTCATGACTCGTAGTTTTTTTTTTTTTTTTTGTAGTAGCAGAAGTCCTACTAGCAGTAGTGATGGTGGTTGTGGTTGTGGTGGTGGTGTGGTAGTACAGTGGTTGTAACATTGATAGTACTAGTAGCAGTAATGCCCGCAGTTTCATTTGAAATGTGAGCCCTGTGGACTGCAGACTTCAGTTGCTCTTGACCCGCAGTCCACCATCCTACCTTCGGGGGATAGGGAAGGAGCTGAGGCACATTCTACAGTATAACAGGGCAACGGATCCGTCCAGTCATATCGATGCCACCACGTGAAGGCGTCCCTCTCTAGCACCAGGATAATTTTAACGTTCCTTGGCGATTCTGTTTAGCTTAGGATTGCCCAGGATTTGAAGGGATTAATGAAGGATGCATTTAACGTCTTCCTTCAGAAATTTATACTGAACAATTTCACTTGAAGGCAGCAGTACTGAAACATTACTATAAGTGGTTGTGTGATGCTCATTTTACTCTAACTTGTCTTACTCTAACTTGTCATAAAATTGTCATCTCGACAGAGTAGATACGAGTAGATAAACAGATACAGATAGCAAGTAAATAGATGAAAGAACAGAATATGGGAAGGAGAATGCACACACACACACACACACACACACACACACACACACACACACACACTCTTTTTCATTTGCTAGGATTCCACTAAAGTCAAGGGGAAATTGGTTAGTTGGTGGAATTTTGCGGCAGGGCACCTTGTAAACGATTGCGCTTTTGTATTCCAGGTGCAGGAGTAGATGACGTAACAGAGGCTGTGAACGCCGTTTTTTGAGAATACAGAAACTGAAAGCCTTGTTATTATTTATGCAGATACCAGTGACATATGAACCCGATCAGAGGAGCAGATGGAGAAGTAAAGAAAGATGAACCGGTACTACATGGAGGAAATTAACATTTTAATTTGGTCATACTCCCAAGGATCAATGCAGGGAAAGTCTTTGTCAGTAAAGCATTCACTATGAATAACAGAGGCAAATCACTTTCGTTGCAGGAAGGCATGGAGTTCAATGACTCATGGATTATTTGTTAGATTAAATTTGCCGATGATGCTAAAATGGGTAACAGAGCAGGGACAACATGGCCGATGCGGGCAATTGTGGGAGGTTCTGATGAAAGTTTAACTGTGTCCAAACAAGGCAAATGGATTTTAATATTAAGAAATGTAAAGTGGTAAACATTGGCAGTAATAATAAAATGGACAATTATAACATGAATAATGTCCAGCTTGATAGGGTAAACGATGAAAAAGACTTAGGAGTTATAACAATTATCTTGAAGCCAATCAAACAGTGTACAGAGAATGTAAAAAAAAAAAATCCAATAGATTTACTTGATTTATAGGCAGCGCATCCTAGGATGGGTCCGAAAATAACGAAAATATCGTCCTCATTTTGTATAATTCCTTACTACGCCCGCACTTGGAGTATTTCTCTCAGTTATGGTCACCATTAAAGAAAAAAAACAAAAAAGATATGCAGAACTTGAGATAGTCGGGTTACCAAGATGATACCTAGACTGAGAAACAAACCATACTAGAAGCGGTCAGAAGCCCCGAATCTCTTTATCTTAACTAAACGCAGGTTACGAGGAGATTTAATTAATTATTCAAAATATTTCGAGAACGCCATAGTATGGCTATCGATAAATACGTCACAGTTGATCACACAAATTATACTAGAGGTAATGGACATATAATTATCGGCAAACAATTTCAGTCACACGAAGCTACGCATTTCTTCATTAACAGTCCTTTTATTATAAGGACCAAATTGCCCTCCAATGCGGTAAACTGTGATACAATACTAACCTTTAAAAATCGCATGGATACGTATCTGTTGCCATCCCCCCTAGTTAAGTATGTTCACTCGTTCATAATACATTTCCCTTATGTGTATAACTTTTTTTTAAAGCCTGGATGATACAACCGCAGAACAACATCGATATATAATGTGGACTTAATATAACATTCTCTTCCAGGTAAATAGTGTAGATTATGATTCCCTTTCCATCTTTCCTATGAAAGTTTCAATGACTGCGTTTTTGTGGTGCATGGTGGTCCTCCTCACTATTTCCTGCCGGCTTTGACTTCAGGGTTTGGTGAGTAGGGGAGTGAACCCTTCCTACTTATCTTCCCTTTCCTTTAGCTGAGAAAATAGTGTCATTACTTATAACCTTTCCTATACCAAAAGTCCAAGAAAGCAACCTTGCTGTTTGCTCTCCTTTGTTCTCCTTTGTACTCCTCCTCTTCTTCTTCCTCCTCCCCCTCTCTATCTATATGTCCATCCATCTATCTGTCCATCTATCTATCTCTCCATTCCTTTCCCTTCGTTCCCCTCAAATTTTGTCTCCATCTTCCTCTTTTATTCCTTCTCTCTCCCTTTTCTCCACTCCTCCATTATCTTTCTTTCTTCTTTCTTGTGGAATTCTTTTTCCATGAGTTCGCGAGCCTTTCCCATCCATTTTCATTCTTTTTTTATCTACTCTTCTTCTCCATCTCCGATCCTCTTTCCCTTCCATGCTCTCCACTTCTCTGTATGTCTGTCTGCCTCTCTTCCTTTATCATTTTTTCCCTCTCTCCTTATTATTATTACTCTCTCTTTTTCCCGTCATTTATAATCCTTTTTTCCCTCCCCTTTCTCCCTTTTTTCCTCATACCCTCTCCCTCTGTTTCGCTTCTTCCCTTTCTTCCTTCCTTGTCCTTCCCTCCCTCCCTCTCCCCATTTCTCTTCACCTTTTCCTCTTCCTTAATTCTACCCGTTCCCTCATTTCCTCCTTCATAATCCTTCCTTTCTCCCTTTGCTTTCCCCTTTTTATTCCTTTTTTTCTTTCCCCTGTTTCCTTTTGATACATTCCTCACATGTCTTCTTTCTTCCTTCTTCCATTCTCAATCTGCCTCTGCTCTTTATATTCCTTTCTTCCCTCCCTCCCGTAGTCTTCATTCCATTTCTCCCTCATGCCTTCAGCTGACAATAGTTTTGTTACTTACAACCTTCCCTATACCAAACAGCCACGAAAGGACCAACGGTTCTGTTGCTGTTTATGTCATTAGTTTTCCTTTGTACTCCTATTCTCTCTTTCTCATTCTATCCTCATTTTTTGCCTCTTCTCTCCCCTTCCCTCCCCCTCCCTCTTCCTTCCCTCCCTCCTCCCCTTCATTTATATGTCTATACTTGCTTTTCTCCCAATCCCTTCTTGCTTCCCTCTCAGCTTCTCTATCCTTCTCTCTTTCCTTACATTCTTCCGGTCCTCGTCCTACATTGATTCCCTCCTTCCTTCCTGTCCTCCCTCCTTTCTTCTTCCCTCTCTCCATTCCTCCCTATCCTTCCCTCCCTCCTTTCATCCCTTCCTCCATTCCTCTTCATCCTTCCGCTCTTCCATCTCTCCTTTCATTCCTGCCTGTTTACGTCCCTCCCTCCATTCCTCGCTTCTTTCCTCCTCTGCTCTCATTCTTCCTTCCCCTTCCTTCTATCCTTCCTTCCTCCCGTCCCTATCTCGAAAATTCCTTCATAATAAAGCTCAAAAAAAAAAAAAAATGGCTAGTCGCCATGATAATATTTTTCTTCGGGTTTAGAGAGAGAGAGAGAGAGAGAGAGAGAGAGAACTGTAATGGATAAGCATAATATCTAGTAGCCTTTTGACACAACTGAGTAGATTTCAGTTCTCTCTCTCTTTCTCTTTCTGATCCTTGAAATGTAACACGGTCATCATCATATTCACCACCACTGTCATCAGCATCATCAGCAAGATGAGTGTGGCCATGTTCAGTTTGCCATAAGGGTGTGAGAAGCAATCTTCATCCTGTGCAGTGATTGTAATAAGTGGGTCCATAAGAGAGGTAGTGGTGTAAGAGGTAGACTGGGAAACACTGCTGATTTCGTGTGTGGTGTAACTGGGAGACCATGTAGAGGTTATTAGGCAAGAAAGGACTGATCTTACAGGAGAGTCCCTTGAATGTGTGGAAGAGTTTTATTATTTGGGGAATATGTTATGTGCTGGACGTGGGTCTGGAGCTATGTCTGTGACCAGGGTAAGGAGTGGTTGGAGAAAGTTCAGGGAGCTGTTGCCTCTCCTGACCTTGAGAGATGTCTCTCTCAGTGCTAAGGGATCTTTGTTTGTGGCGTGCTTTAGGAGTATAACTCTGTATTTAGTGAGTCCTGACCAGTAAAGGAAGAGGATCTTCACAGGCTCAAACGTACAGAAATGGCAATTATAAGATGGGTGTTTAGTGTGACCTTGAATACTAGGCTTGAGGAGGCTAGGAGTATGAGAGACGAGTTGAGAGGAAGGGATGGATTGGAGTGTATTGGTGTTGCTATAAATTATAAGGGGTGGTAGACTGAGATGGTTTGCGCATGTTGAGAGAATGGAGGATGACAGTTGGACGAGGATGTTGAGATGTGTGAACGTCGGGGATAGGGTTGTGAGAGGCAGACCAAAAAATACCTGGGACGAGATCACAGAATGTCACCTCATGGGATAAGAGTATGAGTAGGGAGACTGTCGGAGATTGAGCAGAGTGGAGAACCGCCATTAGATGACCAAGGCCAAAGAATGCACCATGCCGCCATTATAAACAATACGACGAATTTAGAAAGAGAGAGAGAGAGAGAGAGAGAGAGAGAGAGAGAGAGAGCGAAAGAGAGAAAGAGAGATAGATAGATAGAAATAGATATAGATAGAGAGATAGATAGGTAGATATCATATCATATCTATCTATATACATATACTGTATTGGTGGTGCCTTCCTTAAGACTGGCTGACAGGCACCGGACTGGTTTGCACAGCTTACAGTCCATAAAAGGATCTAAAAAGGTCCGTGAATGAACCCTTATCAGGATTTAGTGGGCATGATCAGGTAACACTGCATAACATCCAGTAAGACACAGGAAAGTTTGCCAGAACCACACTGGGAGACACAGTCTGACCCAGTTCTCTCCTGGGTAGAACGAGTTACTCAATGACTCAGAGACTACTGTGTTCCTTGGCTGGCCACTGCCACTAGTAGAGTCGGGCAAATATGCACATGTCGTCCCGACGTCCCATTCAAGCATCTATAGGTTTTGAATGAGATATCAAAAAGTCAAGTGTTTTATTGGTGGTCTTAAGGGCTCATTGTAATGTCTGACACAATATGATGACACGCAACATGAACGAAACGAAAGGAATTGGTACGCTGCTTCTAGAAATCATTCTGTGAGACTGAACTTTCTGATTTCTGTAGAAGCAAGAAGAGGGGGTGCTATAACTGTGGCGAATTCAATCATGTGCAAGTAAACTGTAGGTTTGATCACAAACTTCAGTGTGCCAATTGTCAACGTCTGGGACATAAGAGTCGCCTATGTCGGTACTATAGCACATAGGGGGTTGGCGAGGAAGCACTTGCCGATGTAAACACTAAAGGATATTTTTTAACTATTGAACATATAAATGCTCGATCATTACAGTGTAATTTGGACGAAATAATATTGTTATTGAAAGACAGAAATATTGACATCCTATGTGTTAGTGAATCATGGCTTGTTCCCATTACCCCGAATGATTTTGTTGATATTCCAGAGTATAAGATATTACGATGTGACAGTGGCCGTGGAGGTGGCGTATATCAAGGATGTCTTATCAGCCAGTGTCATAGAATTAAATGTCCCTAAGCAACCAGGCATTGAAGATGTCTGGGTAAGGGTACAGTGTCCCAAATTGCCAGCCATTATTGTCGGATGCATGTACCGACACCCTAAAGCTCCAGTTGCCACTTTTGATTATATACAGGATACATTTAGATCAATTTGTATGCGAAATAAAAAATTTCTTGTTCTTGGTGATGTCAATGATAATCAATTAGCTAATGATAACAAGCTTAAAAGGATCTTAAAGTATAATAATAAAACTCAGATAGTAGATGAACCTACTAGAGTCACACCTACGTCTGCCACATTACTGGATCTTGTAATCACTAACAAACCTGATGTCATAAACAGTTATGATGTTATTCCCCAAGTAATTGCAGATCATGATGTTATTAGCATCCCAGTAAATATTAGTAAACCTAAGAGACCGTCCGTTGTTCGAACCTTTCGTCACCTTGGGAACTACCACAAAGACAACTTTTGTCTTAGACTTCTACAGAGCACAGACGATTTTGATAAGATTTTGAAAACTGATGATGTAAACACACAAGTGAATATTTTTGCTGATACTTTTGTTAACTGTTTAAATGACTGTGCTCCTTTTGTAACTAAGGAGTTTAAAAGACCGTTTGCACCATGGATGAACGATTGTATACGGCAAGCTATGAACGTTAGAAATGATACTCATAAAAAAATTAAATCTGATCGACATAATATAGCTCTCTATGAACAATATAAACAAGAAAAGAAGCGTGTTAAAACTCTCATTACAGAGGGGAAAGCAGACTACTATCGCAATCGGTTATGTAATTGCAGAGGAAGCACTTTAGCGACGTGGAAAATAATAAGAGAAATTATCCCAAACTGTAAAAGTAACTCGGACGATTACAACTGTGATAATAAAAATAAAGCTGACGAATTCAAGTTTCATTTTGCAAATGTCGGTAAGAAGACGTATGAACGAACACAAGATGTCCTCCATGGTGAAAACGTGTCAGGTTCTAATAATTCTCCAAATATAATCTCAAGTGAATGTAATCTTTTTAGACCTCATCCTGTAGATACTGACACTATCATTCTTATGATAATGGGCTTAAATGAAACTCGTTCTGTGGGCTCGGATGGCATTTCACTGAGATTTGTTAAGGACGCACTCTGTGTTATAGCTTTTTACTTAACCTGTATTATCAATACTTCTATCGCAACAGGCATTTTTCCTACAGCCTGGAAACATGCATTGGTACTTCCTCTCTATAAAAGTGGTGATGTAAATGATGTAAGCAATTACAGACCAATCTCACTATTGCCCATTGTCTCTAAAATACTCGAAAAGGTTGTTACCAATCAGCTCATACACTTCTTGGAATCTAACAAACCACTGTCTAATACCCAACATGGATTTCGTCCTAGATTATCCACCGAGACCGCTCTTACTGTCATAACAGATAAAATATATGATAACATGGACTCTAAGCAAGTTACACTGTTAACCTTGTGTGACCTCTCCAAAGCTTTCGATAGTATTAGCCACGACATTCTTTTAAGTAAATGTGCTAAGCTTAATATTGACTGCTTCTGGTTCAAAAGTTACCTAGAAAATAGGACTCAATCTGTCCGCCTGAGCAACACTATATCTGATAAATTGAATGTAGCTTACGAGGCCCCTCAAGGCTCAATCCTTGGTCCTGTCTTGTTTACCATCTATGTTAATGACCTTGCTGAGTGTATAAATGGATGTTCTTTGGTGCAATATGCTGATGATACCCAATTTTTCCTTGCTGACACTATAAATAATTTCGAGGTCTTCAAAACAGAAGGAACCTTACAGATTGCAAAACATTATTTTCTTAGAAATGGACTTATGCTAAATCCAAGAAAAACACAATGTATCTTCATAGGTAATAGACGATTTCTATGACATATTCCTCCTAACACTGTCATAAATTGTTCTGGCGAGCACATTTACCCGAACACTAGTGTAAAAAATCTAGGTGTCTACATCGACAGATATATGCTTTTTGATGTGCATATTCATGAATTAAGCAAGAAAGTTATGAGAACACTTATGTTCATAAATCAAATAAGTGAAAACTTTGATAAGTCAGCTCGAAAAATTGTTGTACAGTCTCTAGTTCTTAGCATAATAAATTACTGTATAGGTATATGGGGTACGACAAATGATACCTTACTTCACCAAGTTCAGAAATTACAAAATTTTGCAGCTAAAGCAGCTATTGGGGGAGCAAGAAAGTATGACCATGTAACCCCCATCATAAAGGAAATAAAGTGGTTAAAGATTAAAGATAAACATATTCTTGACAGATGCACCACTGTTTATATGGCTGTCAATGGTTTTTATCCTGAGTGGTATCTAAAATTGTCCACTGTCAGTGAAAAAACAGCTAGTACAACAAGACAGCGAAATAACCTATTTGTGCCTAGAGCCAGAACAAACACTGGTGCCAGAGCCATCACCATACTAGCACCCAAACTGTGGAATAATTTACCTACTGATATCACTCGTTCCAGAAGCTTACATGTTTTCAAATCTAAACTTAGGAAGTTAATTTTAAGTGATTTGTAGTTGATATTATCATGTATCGAATATGACATGACTACTGTATTTTTGTCTGTGACTTTGTATACCGATTTGTAAGAATAATCATATTATATGGAAATAAATTATTTGAACTTTGAACTTTGAACATTGTCCGAAAACTGTCCAAAGCGGCCGTAAGTATACCTTCTTGTGCATATGAGTACATATTCGTAAAAACTCTTAAAGTATTTACAATAATTTTCGACAGACTCAATATAATTCATATCACTGGGAATCGTAAAGGGGCCTCTTAAGAAGGCGCATGTAATTATCCCAGATGCCTTGAAAGAGCTACAAAAGCAAAATTCAATGTGGCTTCTCAGTAACTTAATAACTCATTGGCATTGGCATTTCTGGGGAGGGACCAGCAAAAATAGACTAGAGAGGTGAATGGTTTTTAATATTTCACTGTACAAAACTGGTCAACTTAGGAGCATTTATTATTAATGTATTATTAATGCATGTATCCTTTGCCTACGACTTGTGTGTAATGTCAGTTAGTCTTTCATAGAAGGGAAAATATACAGAGAAACGCAAGTGAACGAGGAGTATGTAATTGACTGAGTACAAGAATCAGAGAGAGAGAGAGAGAGAGAGAGAGAGATGGGGGAGGTGCTTGTGTGATAATGTTTAGGGAGTCAGGTGTGGGAGAGTGTGTGGTAGTGGTGGTTGCAATCAATACTACACTGCCAGAGAGAGAGAGAGAGAGAGAGAGAGAGAGAGAGATTTACTGGGGGATAATTCTCCTCTCTTTCTTACCTTTTCCAGATCCATAAATTCCTTCTCCCTCCTGCCTTCTTTCTTCGTAGTCTTCTTTATATCTCCAATCTTCTTTTTCCTCCCTTCCTTCGGTTTCCTCTTCCTTCCTTTATCTTTCCTGCTTCTCTTTCCTTCCTATTGTTCCTCTTCTGTCTTTCCTAATTCCTTCCTTTATCTTTCCTGCTTCTCCTCTTTCCTTCCTATTGTTCCTCTTCTGTCTTTCCTAATTCCTTCCTTTCTCGCCTTCCTCCTTACTGCCTTTCTCTCCTTCCTCCTTACTTCCTTTCTCACCTTCCTCCTTACGTCCTTCCTTTTTTCTTTCTATCCTACTCTTCTTTCCTTCATACTTCCTTCATTCTATCTTTTCGTTTACTTCATTTCTCATCTCCTTCCTTCTTCCCACCATTCCTTGCTTTTCAACTTTTTTTTTTTCCATCCCTCCTCTCTGTCTTCTTTCTTTGCTTGTCTTTTACTGTTATCCTTCCATCCTCCTTTCCATCAGTCTTTCTTTCCTTCCATCCTTCCTTCCTTCTTTCCTGCCTTCATTTTTTCTTCCTTTCTCTCTTCATCCTTTCCTTCATTCTTTTCTTCCATTCTTCATCTTCCTTTTCTTCTTCCTCAGCTTTTCTTTACTTCCCTTTTCACTTTCCCTCTGTTTTTTTTCACTTCCTGTCCTCTGCCTACATTTTCATATCCTCCTCCTCCTCCTCCTCCTCCTCCTCAATATTCTCTGCCATTCTTCCTTCTCCTCTTCCCTTCTCTCTCCCCTTTTCTTTTCTTCTTTCTCTTCATTAACTTCTTCCTTCCTACCTTCTCCCTTCCTCCCTCTGTTTTTCTCTGAACCTCCTTCCTCCTTTCCACATTCCTCTTCGTATCTTCTTCATCCCTCCCTCCCTTCCTTACTCTCTCCCTTCCTTCCTTCCTTCCTCTCTCCCTTCCTTCCTCGCTCACTACCCTCCTTTCTCGCTTCCCTCCTTTCTCCCTTCTTTCCTCTCCCTCTCTCCCTAGTTTTCTCTCTGTCTAATTTTTCAGATCTTTCCGTACCCTTCTTAACCTCCTCCCCTATCTTTCTCTCTCTGATACCTACCTCCCATTCTCTTTCCCTCCTTCCTTTCCTTCTTCCTCCTTCCCTCCCTACTTGTATCCTTTTCCATATTTTACCCTCTCTCCCTCCACACCTCTCTCCTTTTTCTTCCTCCTTCTTCCCTCCTCTTTCAAAATCTACTCTCTTTTATTTTACCTTGCTCATTCTTCCACCCTCCCTCTCCTTCTTCAGTATTTTCTCTTTCTCTCTTCCTCAGTTCCTTGTTCCTTTCCTTCTCTTCCTCCTTCCATCTCTTCTTTGCTACCTCACCCTCCTCCATTATTCTTTTCCTCCTTCCCATCCTTCACAGATCTCTGACATCCCTCCCTCCATCTTTCTTCACTCTTTCTCTCACTCCTCTCTCTCCCTCCCACTCTCAGTCGTCCTCTCCTTTCCGTTTCAGATATATCGCTGACCCAGTGCTCCATCACTCCCTTACATTTTCCCTTTACGTTTTGCCACCTTTACTCCCTTCTTTCCTCTCGAATTCATTCTGTTTTCATCTCCCTTCCTCTTTCCTTCCGCCCTCCCTCCCTCCCTCCCTGTTTCCTTTTCCCCCTTCCTCCCACTCTCCTCCTAATCCTTTACTCTTATTTCACCTTTCTTCTTAGCCTCTCCATCAAACCCTCATCTTCTCCCTATTCCTCCTCGTTTTTCCTTCTCTCACATTTTTCATTTCTTCTTCCATTTCTCCCTTCCTTTCCCCTACATTGTCCTCCCTCCTTCCATCCCTCTCTGCCTCCTCCTTTCCCTCCTTAACTCTCTTCTCTCTCCTGACTCTCCTTCCTTCCTCCCACCCTTTCTCCTTTCAACCTCGTCTTCTTCCCTTCTCCCTCCTCCATAACTTACCCCTTTCCCCCCCCTCCCTCTCTTCCAACCCTTTGTTATACATTCCTACTCTTCATTTTTCCCTCCTTCCTCCCTGTTTCTTACATTTCTTCCCTCCATTCTACCTCCCTCCCTCCCTCCTTCCTCCGTACTCTCCCTCCTCCTCCTCTTCTTCCTCTCTCCCCCCTTACGTCCTTCCATCATTCCCCTTTTTATCCCTTCCCATAACGCTACCTCCCTGCTTCCCTTCCCCATCCCTTATATCCTTCCCTATACCAAACAGCCGCGAAAGAACCAACAGGCCTGTTGCTGTTTGCTTTTGTTTTTCTTTGTACTCGTTCACTCGTATCTTTCTCGCTCCTCCCTTCTTCCTTCATCTCTACCGTTCTCTCTTCCTCTCTTACCTCTACCTTCCTCTCTTCGTGCCTCTCTCTCTCTCTCTCTCTCTCTCTCTCTGAGACGGCGAGTAAGAAGGATGAAGTTAGATTTAGTTTGCATCCCCGTTAAGTTGCTGAGAGAGAGAGAGAGAGAGAGAGAGAGAGAGAGAGAGACCACTAACCCAGCCCACAATCAATACCCCCATTACCTGCCCCTTATTCCACCCTGTCTATGGGTCACGCCAATTGGTGTTCTGTCTCACGAGATGTATAATGTTGCCTAGTTTATGGTTACCCTATCTGACCTATTGTGACCCCTGATGACCTCCTGGACTCTCTCTCTCTCTCTCTCTCTCTCTCTCTCTCTCTGAAAAGACTATACTGAGAGTATAAAATACATTATAACCAGTCGCCAGTAAACTATGAAAATATAATAATGACACTTTTCTCTTGCTAACTCCAAGCTTATAAATTGTCTCTCGTAATGAAGTGGCCAATGGTATGGTTATTGGCGGGGTGATTTAAGGAGCAATTGGGTGAGTGATTTGCAGGTCAATTGAGTTGAGGAGAGAAGAGGAGAGGATGGGAAGTGGTACTGAGTGGGATGGAGAGGACGGGAAGTGACATTGAGTGGGAAAGAGTGGTTGGGAAGTGAAATTTAACTGGGTGGAGAGGAAGGGAAGTCTAGTGGGATGGGGAGAATGGGAAGTGAACTTGAGTGTGATGGAAAGGACGGGAAGTGAAATTTACAATCACGGAGAGGATGGAAGGTGAAGTGGAGTGAAACTGATTGAAGTCTGTTTAGCTTTACTCAAAGAAATTGGGCCAGTCCAACAATGTAATTACTGATTCATGGATGAATGAAATACGATGAAATTTTGCTCTGAAATAATAACTGGGCTCCTTGGTTACTAGTCAAATGTCCTTCTACTCTGATTACATTTGGCCACCAAGTGAGCTGAAGAGGATTAAGGATCTTTTTTTTTTTCTTTCTTTTTTGCCAGAATAGTGTTAACGAGCTATAGCGAAGATTGGGTTAGTCTGAGTACACTCTGAAACAAAAGTCTGTCTGCTGTTACATCTTCTTTTGGTTAATACTCCTGAGATGAGAGGACGTAATGTTAGCAGAACATGTGATCTGAGTGTACAGTGGATTTGTGAGCTTTGGAGAGGTTAGTCAGGATTAGGTTGGGGTGGGTTGGGATGGGTTGGTGTCACGGGGTTTTTAATATATCCAAATGTTAAATGATAGTGTTCAATAATACTGAACAGCAGGAACAAGAAATTGTCTTGCTAAATCAAGCGATGATTACTTTACGCTGGCTAGTTTCGCACGATTCTCTAAGAACGAGAATTTATAAACTTTCTCAACAGTACACAGCAGAGACTAATTACTCAATTGCTGTTTATTAGTACTGTTAGCCTCTGGAGAAAGTTACTTCACCCCTGACAATAAATAACTAATACTATTAATGATATCAGGTTCTTGCTGATGCTTAACTCCTAGGAGGCACAACGGATTTTAAGCTTAATACAACAAGACTGGCCTAAGTACCAGTTATGAATGGCAAAACGTTTGTGCAAGCTAGGAGCTATAAGGGAAATAAGCTTAATTATGGAGAAATGAAACACGAGTTTACATTACATTAAGCTCAAGAAAAAGAACTGTTAAATTTATTGAATACAAAATAAATTTAACGTTACATTTCAAAATCAAATTAATGAGATCGCACTCACTCACTCAAGAGCTAAATTCTTACGCCTAGGAAAAACACCTTAATTAAACTCTTAAGTCTAGGAAAAACGGAAAGGAAATACTGGTCAATGAATGTGGTGTATCACCAACGAAGGGTGGGAGCCCGGAGAACTGTAGTCTAGTGGAGTCTGGGTGCTAGCTGACCTCTCACTACTCTCACTGCTGGAGCACAGAACCTTACTCCGTCACGACAGACACTTGACTGCCTAACTCGTGGGAAAGAAAGAAGAGTTATCGCCGCATTTTTTAACGGCTAGAATGAGCGAAACGTGCCCAAAACAAATTGCTCAGCGGAAGCGCTAATGTCTTACACAAAGACGATCACGTATGACAATGAAAAATTGATTTGAAAAGGCTCCCGACCGAATGAGCGGTTACTGAACGATAAACTGGGATTCCACTTGAGTTCGTGGTTGCCCACAAAAGCCAATGTCACTAGCCGACTCGTGACAGTTGGGTTGGGTTGGGTTTAGCTGGATTGGTTTGGTTTGAGTTGGGTTGGGTTGAGTTGAAGTGGGTTGGATTTTTATTATTATTATTGTTATTAAAATCGTGATTATCTTCAGGAGGAGGAGGAAGAAGAAGAAGAGGGGGAGGAGCTGAAAGATGATGATAACGGTGATAGTGATGATTCTAATAACATATTATTATTAGCAGAAGGAATAGGAGGAGGAGAAGGAGGAAGTGTATGATGATGATGATGATGATGATGATAATGATGATGATGATGATGATGAGGAGGAGGAGGAGGAAGAGGAGGGGGAAGAGAACTAGCAGGATTATATAAACTGGTGCATCATTTTTAAAATAACTGAACAGAGGAAGGAAACACAAATTAATAAAAAAAATAATCCATGCACCAGATTATAGGTGCATACATAACTATAATAATCGACTATAATAATCACCAAGGAAAAATCCCTCCTAGTGAAGGATTTAGCATCTCTTATAAATCCCATGCATTTCGAGTGCCTGTTATATTCAGTCCTCTGCAGACGATTTCAGTCAGATTAGGAAGGACTGAACTATTTTTAGTGGGATTAACCTCAAATTCACAGTGACTTTATTCAGTTTTTTTTTTTTTTTCTAGTTAAGAGGATTATTTTGTTAGTAGAAGGATTAATGGAGTGTGTATTTATGTCCTCCATCTTGGAAGCAAATCCCTCCAAAGCTGAATAAAATCGTCTGGCAGTAAAGATGTCGAGAATGTAGATATGCTTCATCGTACTGAAGGGGTCAGTAAAAGCAATATCTAAGCTCTACAGTTCAAGCGGTGTACCCCAACACTAGAAATAAATAAGCCAATGACACACATTTCAGGTTTCATGTAGCTGTTATAAATCTGACACTGTAACCCACGCACGGTATTCCTCAGCTAAAATATTGTAAAATAATGTTATCTCGTTTCCCATAATCCTGAATGTCGGTGAAGAAAATATCCACTATTTTCTTGTCCGAAATACACAGTTACTTTAAGTAAAAGAAAACGAAAAAGAAGACTGATAATAATGAGAAGATAAACGAATTAGAGAAAATGGCAGTGGAAAACTAGACTAAGAAAAGAATGGTCGGCTTAAGGGAAGGGACTGACGAAGGCGGCGGTGGACAGAGTCTGAAGGTTATTGAACTATAGTAGGAAGTGACGCCATATATTCGTGAGTTAATGTATTTTTCCCTGAAGGGTTTCGTGTTTACGGCATAATTATGTGTTCATGTATAAAAACAATTACCCTGAATAGTTAGGATCTTCATAAATAAGCCGAGTTTATAGTAAATATTATAATGTTCATTGAAATAAAGGATATAAATAATTCCATGTATATAAGGAATGCGTGTTATTAACACATTTTAAAAGGACAGATGAGGTAAAGAAATAAAATAGAAATGAATGATCAGTGAAGATAGTTTACTTCAATACAGGTAAAGTGAAGGTACGGCATTAACGTAAATATATTTTAATTTTGATATTGTTTCAGACGTTTGCAAAATTGCATTTACTATTTCCGATGTTACCATCTAAAAAGAAAAAAAAATGTATAATGAAAATGAAAACATCATTAATGTGACCCATGTCCTGAGAAGCAAGAGTCGCTTATATATCCGTGTTGTACTGCGTTGCGTGTTGTTATCTCCGGCTCAGGAAACACGAAAGTACGGGTTATGTTACAGTGAATCGATATAAGTGTGATACGGTGAACGGTGTGGGGTTGAAAAAGAAACTCTAACTTGGTCCAGATTTTCGTCTGATTACACCTAATTTAACGTCGATCAGTGGAAGAGTCCATGCTGTTGCATTACAGACTTTCCATAGCACTTCTTCATGACTAGTACCATAATGGAGAGGTGACAGTTATTGGTCAAGTTACAGAAAAATGAGTATAGTATTAATAAAAAGTTAGTCTAAAATAATACCGGTACGATGGCATGTCAGGACTCAACAGTATCATAATACAATGCATAATAGCTGCTAGCATACATCTGGTAAGTGAAAGTCATGGCTAGGGCCTGGAGGAAGTGACGTTCACACTCTCTCAGCAGGAATGCCACACACAGCACAATAGGCCACAAACAGCACCTCGTGACGCCTAATAGGAAAACCACCAGAATTGAGAAAATTCCACTCAACCATGTAGTACAAGTGACACAAGCTCTGCTATACGAGAGAGAAGCAATTTGGAGCCAGAAGGAGAAGGGAGACGGAAGCGAGAAGGAGACAAGGAGAGCTAGCGAGAAGGGGGTCAAAACTCTACAGAGAGAAGCACGGTGGGGTAAATGGGGTCAGGCTCGCGAAGTTAACTTAGTGTAAATATTGAGATATCCCCTTGAAGAAATAAACAATAAACCCCAGTACTAATCTTTCTCTTTCTCCTGTCATCTACTACAAGTAAACTGAGGTTATCTCCTACAACACTCACTGTCTACTACAACTCGGCTACGACTACGATGTAATCAGTTACAAGTCTGACAGGTATAGTGGTCGGTATTGTCACTCTCAGGTTCCTATGCTCAGATGAATAAATTAGATTGGCGCCAGATGGAATAGAAGAGCAGAGTTGTCCCGGCCACAAACGGCTTAAGTAAAGAACCAATAAAGTGTACCATTATAAGTGTCACAAGGGAAAGTGTCATTTAAATTAATGAATAATTGAAAACAGTTGAATTTTAGGTGAAGCTTAACCCAGTGTTGTTAAAAAAAAAAAAGAAAAAAAAAAAAAAAAAAAAAAAAAAGCATACTATTTCAAATTCATTGAAAGGATTATGCCGTTCTAAGAAAATAATAAAGATTTGAAAATCAAATAAAGTGCCTAAGAAGAAAATAAAGGGTTAAGCGTGAAGTGTTGAGATATATCTGAAAGAATGTGGAAAATTAAGAAAAATCCAGTTTCTGTAAAGATGCATAGCATTATAAGTAGTGAGAGTTAGAATCTATATTTTAAAAAATGTAGTGTACTGCTGAAATAACAGTAAAAAAAAAAAAAAACAGGGTTTGGTCAGAAGAAAGAAAATGGAAAAAAATCAATATAGAATAGGCTTACTAAGTAAAGATTATTGTTCTAAGCGAAAGTAAAGTGTTTAAGTAAAAAGTAGAAAAATAGTGTTTAAAAGAAAGAATAATCGAAGAAGTGAAAACACATATTTAACTAAAAAATACTAAGTGAAGATTATAAGTAAAGTTATTAATTTTTTTTTATGTGCCTGACTCTGGGAATAGGCTTCACAGCCCGATATGGGATGAAAAATAGGAATATATTGGTGGAAATGAAGTGTCCATGATGAGTGAATTCGGATGTGGGATTGGAGAAGGAGGAGGAAGACGAGGTGGAGGAGATTCTTCCTCCACTGAGCGTTCCTCCCACACCTCCTCCACCACCCTCCTCACCGAGAGTGGGGTAGGGGGGAGGGGAGGAGGAGGAAGGAGTTTTGGCGGGGAAAACTGGAGAACCACGCCCATTCTGGAAGCCCTAGCCCGCCCCGCCCAGTTGACCAGCCCGAGTTTAGCCGCGAGAAGACTAACGAGAGGGAAAAGAATTGCCTTTGATGATATGGAAAAATGCATGGCGGAGGAAAACGAGGAGGAGGAGAAGGAAGAGGAGAGGAAGGAGGAGACGGTGGAGGAGGAAGAGGATGAGGAACATACCTCCGGAGAGAGTGTGGATAGCAGTGGAGGTGGAGTGGTGGAGGGAAGTGGAAAAGAGAAAGGATCCGGCGTGCTCCCCTTGTCTGACTCAGAAGTGGATTCTACCCACATACTCTTGCCCGCCCTGGATACACTGAGGTGAGAGAGAGAGAGAGAGAGAGAGAGAGAGAGAGGGTGTAGGTATATGAGAATTTAAATGTATGATAAAACACACACACACACACACACACACACACACACACACACACACACACACACACACACACACACACCGCTGCTGATACTTTTCGGACCATTTACTACACTCACCCAAACACCCACGTCAACCTCACTTTCAGATACACCCAGCTAAATATTTAACACTAACACCATCAACTACACTTCCTTAATCTCCCTCGCACAGACCCCATACTCCTTCAGCATCACCCATTAACACCTACACACACTTACGTACTCCCGTTTAAACACACTCTACACACATGTACATTTATCTACAACCTCACATACACACATGCACATAAAGATACACCCTCAGATACACCCATTTCCTCTACACTACACCCACTCCATTACACTGCCAACAAATCCCTTCGTTACTGACACATTTCTAGGATTCATTAAAGATTAGGGTACGTTGAGGCAGACTCGGTACTTTCCTTGTTTCATTGTTCTTCCCAGACTTGATGAATATGAGTTTTACCAACTATATCTGTGTTAGTAATCTCTCTCGCTCTCTTCTACCGTCGCCGGGAGGGGTAGCGTCCTCCTGTAACCCAGCGGGGCTATATGGCCTTAGTTGCCTAGCTCGGGGAATTCATTTCTCCATTTTCTCTCTCTCTCTCTCCCTCTCTCTCTCTCTCTCTCTCTCTCTCTCTCTCTCTCTCTCTCTCTCAACCAACCAACCAACCAATTTCAATCCAAACACATCCCAGTGCTTTAATAACATGCAAATGTAATCCTTCTGTCAGATAAAGTAAATATTTTGCGGCTTCCCAAATTTCTTGAGTATTTTGCTGTTTGTTTTTGTTACTTCTTAAGGCAAATGTTTAGTAAAAATGCCGTCTCTCTCTCTCTCTCTCTCTCTCTCTCTCTCTCTCTCTCTCTCTCTCTCTCTCTCTCTCTCTCTCGTTCTTTTTTTTTTTTGTCTCAACGTAGGAACATGAAGAAAGAAAGAGAAGGACAGACATTGAGACATATCGACAGCCAAACAGCAGAGACAAAGATTGGCGAAATGTGTGTGTGTGTGTGTGTGTGTGTGTGTGTGTGTGTGTGTGTGAGAGAGAGAGAGAGAGAGGACTCTATTGTTGTATGTTTATCTCTCCAGTTCAAGGTGTGTGTGTGTGTGTGTGTGTGTGTGTGTGTGTGTGTGTGTATGTGTGTGTGTGTGTGTGTGTGTGTGTGTGTGTGTGTGAGAGAGAGAGAGAGAGAGAGAGAGAGAGAGAGAGAGAGAGAAACGGGTGAGGGAGGAGTATATTTCTCTATGTTTTTCTGTCAGGCACAAGGTGTGTGTGTGTATGTGTGTGTGTGTGTGTGTGTGTGTGTGTGTGTGTGTGTGTGTGTGTGTGTGTGTGTGTGTGTCTGAGAGAGAGAGAGAGAGAGAGAGAGAGGACTCTATTGTTGTATGTTTTTCTCTCCAGTTCAAGGTGTGTGTGTGTGTGTGTGTGTGTGTGTGTGTGACGCTTTCATAAGTTTGTGTAGGTGTCAGATTAAGACAAACTACAATAAGAAACAGACTGATGAATGGATAGATAGACGGATATTTTGAAAGTTAAACAAATAGATACATACATAAATAATGAAACGCTGAGAACTCGGGCGCCAAGCTTTAAACACAAAGAGTTGTTCAATATGCCTCCGAGAAGCCTTGCACACGGACTCGCCATACAACCTCCATGACAGGGTTCATTGTGGGTTGAAATGAGACTAAAGATAAACTATGTCGACCCCATATGACCTTGACTTTTGAGCCCTTGATCTAGCTGACCTAATCAGTTCATCGTCCCATCATACTGTATCACTGACAAAAGTTTGGTCGACATCCGAGGGGTTCAGGAGATATCGTGCGCAGAAGGATAAACTAAGTCAACCCCATAATTATGACCTTGACCTTTGGCTCCTTGAACTAGCTGACCTAAACCTCTTATCATCTCCTTATACTGCATCATTGACGAAAGTCTGGTGGAAACCTTCGATGGGCTCAGGAGATATCACGCCCACAACTGTGTTACGGACGCACAGACACACCCACACACACACACACGGACGGAGAAACCAATCACTTAATGTCTCCCCCACTATAGGTGGACTGAGGCATAAAGCAAACGTTACTAAGGACAGAAGTTAACTGCTGTATGAGGATATAATACAGATACATGGATAGACAGATGCATGTATAAATAGGTAGATTGGTGGGTGGAAAAATTGATAGGTAAATGGACATACATGTAGGAAGGTACATAAATAAAGTATGCAGGTAATATTAATGGATACATTGGTCGTTAGATAGAAAGATAAATACACTGAACCACATACAGATGCATACATACATACACTGACCGACACACAGACAAACAGATATAAACAGATAGACAGTGAGATAAATACACATAGTTATATAGGGACGTCGACAGAATAGACAGCCAGAAAGATAAAGACAGAAACAAAGAAAGACATATTCAAACAGATTGATAGATACAATAATAGTGATAGGTAGATCGTCATATAGCTCCTTGGAACATACATACGTATAAGTATAGGTACAGTAACTTCAGCTTCCTGTTCCTTGTTCCCCACTCTACTTTCTTACAGGCGGAATGTGGGAGGGCCAGGAGAGAGAGAGAGAGAGAGAGAGAGAGAGAGAGAGAGAGAGAGAGAGAGAGAGAGAGAGAGAATCCTATCAATATTCAGTGCAGCTGTGAGGGGCATCCCGGGAAAATTCCTGTATATTCTTCCCTATTTCTAGAGTCAGTGAGAGAGAGAGAGAGAGAGAGAGAGAGAGAGAGAGAGAGAGAGAGAGAGGAAATAAATGGACGCGGAAAGAATGATGACAGAAAGATCTGGCAACAGAATATCGGGCTAGTCACGAAGAAGTGCCATGGAAAGGATGAGGTGCCGTGTTCATGTCTTATTCTATCACTGTGCAGTAAGAAATATATTAACACTTGAGAATGGTGCTAGTCACGATGAAGTGTCAAATACAATATGTACAGTTCCACTATATTCATGTGTAAAATATATACCACTAAGCTGTAACAACTGATTAATGCTAAAATGTCCTAAAAATGGTGCTTGTCACGAAGAAGTGTTATGGAGATATTCAACAGAGCACAAGGATTAGGAGGATTAGGAATGCTTTGCTGTTAAGTGTGAAGGGATTAGAGGGTCGAGTCCTATGAGAGAAATGTGTCTTATATGTCGGCATCTAAGGAGGGGGATTAAGTTGACTGAAGGCTGGTGGGGGGGAGGTTGTCAGATTAATATTCAGTATTGAACTTGCAACGATATTCCAAATTAATCCCTATATTCTTTCGTTTTCACACACACACACACACACACACACACACACACACACACACACCTTTTTTCATCCACACCAAAGGATAAGATTTTTCTGAGATTTTGTTTGAATGGAAACGAAGGTAGACACAACGTTGGAATATATATTAGAAGGCAAAACGGAAAACAAAGTAAGAGAAGACAAAGTAAAAGACAAAGTAGAAGAAAAAGTGGGAGAAGACAAAGCAGAAGACACAGTAGAAAAAGGGAAAGAACAGGACAAAGTTCAGGAAGAGAAATTAGGAGAATAGAAAGTCGGAGAAGTCAAAGTAGGATTATTAAAAGTATTGGACAGTGTAGGAGAAGACAAAGTAGAAGACAGTATAACGGAAGACAAAGTAGAAGACAGTATAACGGAAGACAAAGTAGAAGACAGTATAACGGAAGACAAAGTAGAAGACAGTATAACGGAAGACAAAGTAGAAGACAGTATAACGGAAGACAAAGTAGAAGACAGTATAACGGAAGACAAAGTAGAAGACAGTATAACGGAAGACAAAGGAGAAGACAGTATAACGGAAGACAAAGTAGTGGACAGTGTAGGAGAAGACAAAGTAAGAGAACGTAAAGCAGAAAAGAAAGTACGAGAAAACAAAGTAGAAGACAAAGAAGACAACGTACGAGAAGACAAAGTAAAAGACAAAGTAGAAGAAGACAAAGGAAAAGGAAAGTAGAAGACAAAGCAGAAGACAAAGTACAAGACAAAGCAGGTGACAAAACAGAGGAAAAAGCAACAGCCAAATTGAAGCCTAAGTTGACGAGAAAGTAGGAGAAGACGGAGTAGAAGACAAAAAATGAGAAGACAAAGTAGAAGACAAAGGAGGTGAAGACAAAGTACGGAAAGGCAAAGTGTACGTGTTAGGACTCCATATTATAATTACAAATCATAATAGATAAATAGATAAATAGATAGATAGAGAGACAGATAGAAGCAGGAAGTCAGATGATGAGAAGGTATTGTGTCTGCGAGAATCGAGCAATGCTAAACATGCTTACACACTCTTAACTCAAGGAATGCTTGATAGGCACACGACAGCGCCTCGTGACCATACACACACATACACACATACTCACACACAGGCTTCTAGAACATTCCAACAACAGTGTAACACACGTGACACGACCCCTGCTACACCAGAATTTAGGAAGCAGAGGGGCAGAAGGAGACAGGCCATAGAACAGGCAGGTAGTAGGGAGAACGAGCCGAGCAACATGGGCGAGAGGAGAGAGAGAGAGAGAGAGAGAGAGAGAGAGAGAGAGAGAGAGGTAGCTAGCGGGACTCGACTTAATTTCACTCGTATGTGAGAGACTTGGAAATAAAAATAGTCCCATACTATTTTTTACCTCTCCTGTCATTGCATGACAAATGGGAACGAAGATTATCTACTTACAAAGCTACTCACGTATAACAACCGCTCGTCCACAAGTTCAATATATATATATATATATATATATATATATATATATATATATATATATATATATAGATAGATAGATATAGATAACTAATCTACAAAACATCACTACAAGAAGCTACAAAGTCCTTTAAGACATACGGACTTATTTTTCTGCCTTTAAATTATTTTTCTTTCACTCTCATAATCATCTGTTGAAACAAACTAGTCCCTCACTAGGCAGGTGTGAGCACTACTAAGTAGGTGGAGGCGCCTATCACCCACTCGCTAGTGTACGAGTAGTGCTGCCTTCACTGAACTCTTCACTGAGTAACTAGCCAAAAAGTTTCATGGAAACCAGGAAACCATTGTATGAGTGGTAACCATATAACCAAGTGACGCCTGGTGGTGTAGTGGGTTAAGGAGCCGCAACTGGATGCGGCCTGCATGGGTTTGCATCTGAGGAGTGGTTGGGGTTTATTGCTCACATAATGCCACTCAGGGGCTAGTGAGGCTGGTCACCCTTGCATTAAATGCCGAGACTGAGAAGCCTAGCCCCGGGTGCCTACTCTCTTGATGGGGCAATGACAGGATCGGATGATGGATCAATGGATGTAAGACAAAGGCTCGTATTATCATCGGTTAAGGAAGCTCCCTATCAATACTTTCTTGCGATTTATTTTTGGATATGGGCAGCTAATATCCTTTTGTCCATAATTTTTGCATAGCATGGCGATATTGGAGGGATCTATATAGCAGAAGAGGACAGTAATGTGTAATAAACATTATAAATCACTTAGGAAAAGGTCTCAGGTAAAAATCCTTCTGTACGTTATTTATGAAGGGTATAGCAACATTGGAAGGATTGTATAACTCGGAAGATGACAGTAAGATGCAAAATACAAATTAAATCGCTAAGGAATAGGTGTTAGGGAGCTTACCCAACGGATGAGAATACTGGCCAGAGTGCATGGAAATAGAATGGTGATTACTGGAGATGCGTGTGTGGTGTAGGTGTAGGTGGGGAGCGTCTTATAAGCCAGAGTCTATGGAGAGGATTAAATTGATCAGAGTCTGTACGAAGAGAGGAGAGGGAGAGAGCCTGGATGAGAGTGGCAGCGGGTTCAGAGAGAGAGAGAGAGATAGAGAGAGGGGGGAGGGGAAGGAGGAGAGAAATAGGACATACAGGAAATCCGTTCAACTGGGCTTCTCGTTCCCATGAATAAGAAGTAAGTCCTTTACTGTCGGGCACGCAACCTACTGCTCTAATAATGTGCCGATATTGGTGGCACCAGCTGGAATCAATGCCTGAGAGAGAGAGAGAGAGAGAGAGAGAGAGAGAGAGAGAGAGAGAGAGAGAGAGAGAGAGAGAGAGAGAGAGAGAGAGAGAGAGAGCGGGGGGTAGGGAGGGAAGAAGGGTGTAAATTCACTCTTGCAAGCTTCAGTCAATTTTATTCGTCTTGATAATGGTGTTTAGCGTTGAAGGGTTTGTCGCTTGATTCAACTGATCTTTTTTTATTGTTATTATTATTTAAGTTCTTCCTTCAAACGATTTTATTTAGCTTAGGAGAGATCTTTCACACTGGAGTCTTGGAATAGTCTCTTTATTTACAGTTTTATATTCAGTCTTTATTACCGTTCTTTCTATTTTTCAATATTTGATTATTGACAGTTTTGTGTTATTATATATTTACAGTTTAAATTTTATTTACAATTTTCATTCACATGTTTATTGACAGGTTTATTAGTGGTTTATATAGTTATCATTTGTTGGCAACTTTTTAATTGTTATTTTGCTTTATTTATTTACTGTGATAGTTTTGGTTTCTTGAGAGTTTTTAGAATATGTCATAAAGAATTCTTACAGGAAGAATGTAAATATATGAGTCATTTATAATGTTGTCTTAACTAGAAGTTTGGCAAATAGTTCTCAGAAATATAGCAGGAAGGATAATGACAAGAAAAAGAGGTTACAATATGAAAACGAATATAGAAAATGAAAGATACATATCCATCCCAAACTTGGACAAGGCGTCCGTAATTGGTACTTATTTACAATAAGCAGATTAAAAATAGCTCCTTCGTCAGTGTTAAAGATCAGTCAGCTAATAAAGAGTAAAGGTGAAAGTACCCATAATGAGAGCAGCGTTATTTATATATAGTATACCTTGTAATGGTTGCCCAAAAGTGTATTTAGGCGAGACCGGAGGAAGCCTTGCGAAAAGACTAACAGTATGTATGGCAAATGTGCTGAGACATAATTCAATAGTCCTGCATATAGATCATTGCCGAAATCTACCAAAATGGCGGGAATCTATTCTAAAGAAGGAGTTAGAATAAAAAAAAAAAAAAAAAAAAGATGGAAAAAGCTTCAGAGGCAGCACACATTTGTACAAAAGAAGTTACTAATCATAGAGATGGTTAAATGTGTTGGTGAATCACTGTGGCAGGTGCAGCTTTGACCTCACCAAATGTGAGGGCATGAGGGAGTAATTAAGCATAGGGCCAGCCAGGGGCGCAGCCAGAAATATAATTGGGGGGAGGGAGGGGGGCACAGTGACTAATCGTGAGAAGTATAAAAACTCAATGCACTTCACCATTTGGGTTGATGTATGGCAAAATCACCCATCTTGCTGATTTGTTATTACCTCAAAATGCTAAAAAGACAAATTCTCCATGCCGCTCGATCTCTGGCAGCTTCCTATTCAGTCCCTTATCCCTGAGGTCACACTCAGTGACCTTGTCCCGTTCTTTTCGGTCGAACTCTTACAACCCTACCAGTAACATTAGCACTTACAAATTTCTGCACCCCATTATTATCCTCAATCCTCTCCACATGCCCCAACCATCTCAATCTACCCCTCCTCATCACAACACCAATGCACTCCAATCCCATCCTACCTCACAACTCTTCAATCATAAACTTAGCCCCCCCCCCAACGCCTCGTACTTAAGGACGCACTGCACTATAGCTTACACAAGTGCTCGTGGGCCCTTCGGGTCCCTCGCACTTGCTCCTACGGAGGGCTCTCGCACTGCCATAATACATTTTAGTTATAGCTATAGTTTAAAAAATCTACGGAGATCCTATGCCGGGTGCCAGAAGCAGCGTTTTTTGGTGCGATTTGAATGTGTAGTTTCGGCTGTCCACACACACACACACACACACACACACACACACACACACACACACACACGGCTAGTGCTAAAGTATATTAGATATTCCGTAGTTAAGTGTTACACTAAGTTGCCTCTAGCTATTTATGGTGAAAAATTGCACTGAGAAATATGCTTTTTATAATCATGAAAGGCTTTGCCCACCTCTTGCATCGTAAAAGGTACACTTCCTGCTAATAAGATAGGTCCACCAATGATATACTGCCGAAAATCATCATCAGTACACAGTATATCATCACCAACTGGCCAGTTGCATTTCTTAGTTCCTTTCCTTTCCAAAATTTCATTGTACAACTCATTTTCCCTACTTTTAACACTATACCAGTATATGCTTTTTTGCCATAATCCACATCACAGTATTTTCTCTCATTAGGGCATGTATGCAACCTGAAAATGAGAAATATCTACTTGCTGACACCCAAAACCACGATAATTACAGCAAATTATAAAATATAGTGCTATATAATGCATGAAAAGTAGGCTTTTCCTTGCGAAAATCACAAATGAAATTGCTGTCAACTCACCCTGGGTAAAAAAAAAAAATGGTGGGCGAGTTGGGATAATTGTCTATTAATCCTTCAGCACTGCTCTGCCATAAAAATGCATTTTCTGGATAAATCACAAGAAAACTATAACAACTGAAGATTTCATCCACCAAAAAAGAGACCTTTAGCTCTAACTATGAATGTGGAAGAGGAAAATTTGCAAAATATGTGTACGTTCAGAAACGAAAATCTACAGAGGTCAAACTGCTACCCTTTCATATATGCACATTTTTCATGCATTATTCGTGTTTCTATAGACAACTAATGTTAACATTTGTAAAGCTGGGACAGGGCTGTTGAATGGGCACCATAAAATGGAAATGTCTTGGCATTTGGCATTGCAGTTCCCACTGTTCCAACTCACCCGGTGTCCCCGCACTGTCCCAACTCACCACACTCAATGCTAAAATCTGTGAAAACCCACCGTCTGTTACTTCACTTACTATAGTTCAGTGATGATTAGTTTACTTCAGTGATGGTTGCCACGCAGGGCACAGGTAGCTAAAGCCTAAAATATATCACAAGGAAAATCTTAAGCAATCATTGGCTTCCAGTTTCTGCGTGCACCTACAGTAAACCTATGTAGAGCTCATGGCATAACATTATCATTTGTTATTATTACTGGCAGTAATAATATCCCCAACAGTGTAATGCATTTGCTAAATATAAACTGACCTTTTAGAACTTGAATTCATGAAGTCCAATATACATGACTGCTGTGGCTGCTTCCGTTTCATAATAAAGGGATCCAGGGAATTCCACAGAATACGTCTTTTCACTTCTTGTCACAGTACAACGAGCAAGTAGCGTAATTAACAAGTTGTTTGAATTGGTCACTGGTGCAACACGATCTGATGACTGATGGCGCAGGCGGGTGATGAGCGAGTGACAGCTGATGGCCGGTAAACGTAGCCACGATAGTTCATTTTTCTTGCCAATTCTGCCAAATGTAGGCCTACATGCCCACAGGTACTCCCAACTAGTTTATTACATAAACCTATTAGTAGCGGAGTTTCCCGTTTTGAAGATAATTTGTCATAAGGTACATGAAAAAAATTGAGAATTTCACAGAGCGGCACACTTGTATTGCTTCCTTTCCTGCCTCCTCTCCTCACCCATCCAGGCGCCAACGGCTCCCCGTGCGTAAATTCGAATATGTCTCGCACCTAAAGTAAAGTAAGTCATAAGAAGCATACAGTATATGTAGACAAGACTTTTTACTCAGAATTATACATTTTTTCAGTTCTCCGAGTATATGACATACCGAGTATTACACCCTGGATTAAACAAGTATTCGACATATAAGATTCGCAGTCTATTCTCGAACACACGTAAAAATTTCGAGAGGGGGGGGACCCGGGCCCCCGTGGACCCCCCCCCCCTCGGCTGCGCCACTGGGGCCAGCAAACACATTATGTCCTCACAACGTTGTGAGAAGCTTATGAGATAGTCAGGTTGCATTTAAGGCTGTTACAACTCTTTTTATAACGTCATGTACTGACCTTCTTACAACGTTGTGTGATGACGTTTTCTTAACGTTGTGTGTACATTGTAAAAACAACGTTGCCTTTGTTATATTGTCAGGACGTTGTGACAACATAGGAAATACTTTTGTGTTAGTTTTGGATCTTTAATTATAAAGAGCTAGTCATTATTTTTGTTGAGATATTATTCCTATAAAAATACGAAGTCTGAAAAATTTACAAATGCAATATAATAATGTGCATTGATTAAGCTGTCAAATATCTAAATAAAATTAACTTGGTTAAACATACAGGCACAGTTAAAGATAAAAAACAAGTACATGCAATTTGAATACACTTTACAAGTATCATTAATTTAAACACATCAAGAATGTGCAACTTTTATGACACAAGGTGGGAGCTGAGATTAGTTTGTGATTTCAACACTAGATGTCTCGATCAATGATCTTGGATCAGTTGTTACAGTTTGAATTCTCGATCCTTCACATTCCATTTTTTTTTTCATTGAAAATATCTCATACCCAAGACAAAGTATGTATATGTTCAATAGTTTTGCAAATGTTTCTAGCATAGTTTGACAGTTTTTGTTGCATGAACTGTGTGTCGGATCGCTGTTGTTTTAGTTGTCGTTTCTCTGAGTGGTCTTAAAAATTCAATTGTGAGTATATATATATATATATATATATATATATATATATATATATATATATATATATATATATATATATATATATATATATATATATATATTAGGCTGTGTAGTAGTTCAAAAACTAATTAAAAATATACTAATGTAAATAAGAGGATATATATATATATATATATATATATATATATATATATATATATATATATATTAGGATGGATAGTATATAAAAATCTAATTAAAAATATACTAATGTAAATAAGAGGCTACAACTAGGTAGCCCCTCATTATTTTTTTTTTTTTATGTGGTCGACTCTGGGCATAGGCTTCACAGCCTGCTCCCAAGGCCCAGTAGTCCTCCTACACATCATTCACCTCTACAAGTGAAACTCAGTGTGCCAGAAAGTTCTTAAGTTTTGTTATGAAGCTAGTTGACTTAGCTGTAAATTGATAGTTAATAAACATTAGCTATATCTGAAATTATGTACATAGTTCCGAGAATCAGAAATACCATAAAATTAATCACCATTTCTTGTAATAGGCTGGGCTATTTTTAGCTTGGCCTATACTCATTTACAGCCGTTTGTTGTTTTTTTATTGAATTTTCTTGTAAATCAATATGAGGAGTGGGGTCAGGTCAAGGTAAGACCATTAGCTCAGGTGAACACAACAGAGAACAACCAATTAGTAATAAACACGACAAAGGTCCCAGGAACGTCCAGCGTATAAACGTTTCTAAGTTCCTCGCTTCTGAACAGTCTCTCTGAGGATGGACTCTTTGTAGTCCGAAACGTTAAAGATATAGAGAATTTAAGTTCTTTCCTTATTTTCCCTTCCAAACATTCTTATCCATAACTATCTATTCCCCTATCTATCTATGTAAGTAAAACAAGCTTGTGCACCAAATACATATATTTTCGATACCTGAATAAATCGTGCCTCCTCCCATGAATATCTTTTCATCTGGAATATTGTAGACACATACCTAACCCCCCCAAAAAAAAAAAAAAAAAACATTACGCTGACTTCCTTAATTCGCTGTCTCTTTTCATTCTCCATCCTCACCTCCGTCATTCACCAACTCATTCCTTCATTCACTTCCTCTAAACTTTCTGCCCTTATTGCTCGTCTCTCTCTCCTCCCTCCTCCCTTTTTCCCACCCTCCCCTCCTTCAAGTCTTTCCTTCTCTTTATCTCCCCCCCCCTCTCTCTCTCCTTCATTCTTTCCTCCCTTCCATCTCCCTGTCTCGTAAAACAATACTTTGATGGTTCTTGTGTCGGCGCCGCCTTGACGAGAGAGAGAGAGAGAGAGAGAGAGAGAGAGAGAGAGAGAGAGAGAGAGAATAAAAGATATGTGAAAATGAAAGAGTATTTGGAAGGACAAGGGTTACTGTTAAAAAAGGGCAAAGAAAGTGTGAGAAGCGCGCGCGCGCGCGCGCACGCACACACACACACACACACACACACACACACACACACACACACACACACACACACACACACACACACACACACACACACACACACACACACACACACACACACACACACACACACACACACACACACACACACACACACACACACAGAAAATAATTACATGAGAGAGAGAGAGAGAGAGAGAGAGACTATAGAAAATGCGAAAATGGGAGAAGCTGTGAGATGTAAAAACAAGACAGTGTGAAGAAAATAAAAACTGGGAAAGCCTGAAAAAAATAAGATTAAGAAAAATTATTGTTAAGATGCTGGACTTGCGAGTTAGGTGGTGCTGGAGTATTCCCGACGATTCTCGAATTTTTCCTGACGTGTCACAGTTGCCAGTTAACCTACTATTTGTGAATAGAGGTATTTTGTAAGTTATACATACATTTTGTGTTTTTTTTCTCAACAATGTTTTGTATACGTGATCGTTTATTAAATTAAGTAATTTTATCTCAGTTTGTATGCTAAATAATTCAGAATGTTATGCAGTGCAAGGAAACTCTGGAAATTTAGGATGCCTTTGAGTTGGTAACTGTTGTAATGGTTGCTCCCTCTAGAATGCACGACAACTTTGGAGAAGGTAGTACATAGGGACCTTCTATAAGGATGGGGAAAAGACTAGAGCAGTTTCAGTCTGTTTCAGTTCAGTTTGAGTGTTTAGTGTCAGTGCTGTGTCAGTGCAGTTAATGAAGACTGTATATCTCCGGTACTTGTGAAAACAGAGAAGTGAAGTTGGCAAGCATTATGTGTAATTGCAGTTAGTGAAGATTATGTAGGGGAGGCGGTGGCTCAATCGGTAGAGAGGTGGCCTGTAGTCCTAACGGACCCGGGTTCAAATCCCCCTGGGGCAGGAAACAGTTTAAGGATTTGAATTTCATAAAATCAGACTTATCTGATCTACCAGAAGACCCGCCAACGTGTAAAAATACCCCCGATAATACCAATACACTAGTCCTGTATGAGACAGCCCTAGCATGTATTCAATATGGACGGTGGGTGTTAGCGCAGAAGTGGTGACTTGTAGAGGTGTGCGGTATGCAGGAGAACTACTGGGCCTTGAAAGCAGACTTTGAAACCTATACCCAGAGCAGAACACAAATAAAAAAAAAAATAATAAAAAAAGCTCCGGTACTTGTGAAAACGGAGAAGTGATGTTGGCAAACACTAAGTGTAATTATTTGGAAAATAAAGACATTGAACTTAAGAAGCCAGTGTTTATTTACAACGCCTGAGCTGGTCTTGTGTGCTGAATACTGAAAGGCTGACCATAGGAAGAACAACTCACTGGGCAACGTCCTTGTTATACTGCACTATTGCTGTTGGAGCCTGTGGCAGTGTGGGACGGGGATATAACATTGTAGAAAACAAGTTGAAGAAAAACATTGCCTTTTTTTTCCTTCCATATTTGCAGTCCAGGTTCACCACAGGGGCGCCGACGAGAGAGACAGACAGACAGACAGACAAAAATATAGACATTAAATTTGACAAAGGACAAAAAAGAATTGCTCATATTCTTAACATAAGTAATTTATTTTCGCTTAATATAATACTAATATAATTTTCTTTCTTTGCAGGTAAGAGAAGCAACGAAAGAGGAATTGGTTCATCCAGTAAAGATTTCAAGGTCTGTATAGTCTGTGTATCTGTATATGTAACTACAGTGGGAGGTAGGGTCAATTGGTTAGGGAAATTGTCTGCAGTCTGATAGAACCCCGAGTCCGGATCGTTGGCTGGGGCAGAGGACAGTTTGGTGAATAATATTACATTAAAACAGACTTCACTGATGCTCCACAAGACCCACCGACATGTCATAAAAACACCCCCGCTGATACCAACACACCAGCCCTGAATGAGACGTCTCAAGCATGTACTCAGTATAGACGGTGGGGATTAGTGCAGAAGTGGTGACATGTGAAGGTGTGTGGCACGTAGGTCGACTGCTGGGCCTCAGGGAACGGGGGTGTGGTGGTGGTGGCTGATTTGGCTGAGGTGCTGATAGATTTGATGGTGGCAGTGGTTGTGGTGGTGGTAGACTTGGTATTGGCAGTGGTGGTAGATTTGGTGGTGGTAGTGGTGGTAGATTTGGTGGTGATGGTGGTGGTAGATTTGGTGGTGGTGGTGGTGGTAGACTTGGTGATGGTAGTGGTGGTAGACTTGGTGATGGTAGTGGTGGTTGATTTGGTGGTGGTGGTGGTGGTAGATTTGGTGGTGGTGATGGTGGTAGATTTGGTGGTGGTGGTGGTGGTAGATTTGGTGGTGGTGGTGGTGGCAGTAGATTTCGTGGCGATGCTAGATTTGGTGATGGTGGTAGATTCTGTGGTTAGAGTGGTGTTGTTTGTGGAAGTGATACTATGTGTGAAGGAGATATTGGAAACTTTAATTGTGGTAGTGAATTTGTAGTGGTAGTGATGATAGTAGCTGAAGCTGAGGTAGTGATGGTGGTACTAAAAGCAACCCATCACACACACACACACACACACACACACACACACACACACACACACACACACACACACACACACACACACACACACACACACACACACACACACACACACACAAAACCATGCAAATCGGTATCTACCATCACATAATCAAAGGGAAAAGAAAAAAATAACGATCTAAGCAGAGTTATAAAAGCTTGAACGATAAATTAATGCTTTTCAGAAGGGTGTTTGTCGTACGTGGAGTTGGTGTGAAATATTTGGGGTGAAATATTTTGCCAGCATTTCAGTGTAACCTAATCCCATCCATCCATCATCCAATCGTTTTGTGCCCCTTCAGTAGCGTAGGGTCCTGGGCAAGGCTACTCAGTCCCGACATTTGAGGCAAAGGTGACCAGCCTCCCTCTTCGCTGAGTGGCATTACGTTAGCAGTATACCCGAACCATACCTCGGATATAAGCCCTATGCACATAAACCACAAAGCCTCATATTCTCGTCGTTTAAGGAACTCTCTATCATCTCTTACTGCCTCGTAGAGGCTGTGAGGACTGTGGGGTCTGTCTGTCTGTTTAACTCTCTCTCTCTCTCTCTCTCTCTCTCTCTCTCTCTCCCCCCCTCTCTCCCTCTCTCTCTCTCTCTAATCCTTCTTTCCCTTCCATTCGCTTCCTCCCGTCGAAATTCCGTCTCCAGTTACCCCTTCACTACCTTCTCTCTCCCCTTTCTCCCTCTCCTTAGTCTCTCGTCCCTTCGTCTCACTTCTGTAGTTTTTTTTTCCATGAACCCCTCTGCCTTTCCCACCCATTGACTCTCTTTATCTCCTCTTTCCCTTCCTCTTCCTCTCCTCTCCTCCTTCCCTTCCATGCTCCCACTTTTTCTTCTTCCCTCTCTCCCTCTCACTTTATTTTCTTTCTAATTACCCTTTCCTTTCCTTTATTGTTCTTTTCTCCTCTCCTCTCACTATTCTTCTCCTTCGTTTCCTTCCCTGTCCTTTGCCAAGCCTTTTCCTTCCCTCTCTATTTCCTTTGTTCTCCTCCTCCCCTCCCCCTCCCCGCCTCTCCCTCTGTTCATCTCCTTCCCTTCCCTCCTCGCCCCTCCCTTTTCTCATCTCTTTTTCTTTTCTCTCTCCCTTAATCCTCCCCTATTCCTCCCTTCCTCCTCCTTCCTCCTCCTGTTCTCCCTTTGCTTCGCCTCTTTTTATTCCCTTTTTCCACCTTCCCTCTTTTCTTTTTGCTACATTCTTCATATTACTTCTTTCCTTCCTTCCTCTTTCAATCTGTCTTTCCTCTTCATATTCTTCTCTTCCTTCTCTACCTTGGTATTCATTCCACTTCTCCCTAATATTCTTTCCTTTCCATTCTATCCCCCCCTTTTTTTTCACTCTTGTCTCCCTTCCCTCACCCTCCCTCTTTTTTTCCTCCATCGTCCTCTACACCTATATTTCGATGTCTGCTTTCCTTCTTATCCCTCCTTTCCTCCCTTTCCCTTTCCCTTCCTCTATCCTTCTCTCCATCTTTACCTTCTTCCAATCCTCGTCCTTCATTGATCCTCCCTTCCTTCCTCTTCTCCCCCCATCCCTCCCTCGCTCCATTCCTCCCCATTCTTACCTCCCTCCATCCAATCTTCCCTATCCTTACCTCCCTCCTTTCATCCCTCCCTCCACTCCTCTCCATCCTTCCCTTCTTCCATCCCTCTTTCTGTTCCTCGCACTTCCTCCTCTCCTTTTCTCCCTTCTTCTTCCTCGTACTTCTCTCCTGCTTCTCTCCCACCCCACTTCCCTCCCTCCATCCTCCCCCTCCTCTCTTCCCTTCTCGGCTCTCATCCCCGTCTCGAAAATTCCATCATAATATAGCACATCCTCTCTCTCTCTCTCTCTCTCTCTCTCTCTAAAAAAAAAAAAAAAAAAAAAAGGCTAGACGTCATGATAATAGTTTTCTTCTGCTTTAAGAGAGAGAGAGAGAGAGAGAGAGAGAGAGAGAGAGCACACGCAGAATGCACCACCAGCAAGTGCCAGAAGCTCAGCAACCTCCAATATTTCTCCCTCCCTCCCCCCCCCTCTCTCTCTCACTCTCTCTGAAACTGATCCTTGTAATGTCGGACGGTCATCATCATCATCATCATAGTTATATTCACCACCACCACCACTACCATCGTCATCATCATCATCATCATCATCATCATATCATCATCAGTGTTTCCCACGCTCATGCTAACGCAATAGTAGCAACATTTTATACATTTCCATCGTACAGCTTAATCAGAGAAAGGACTCCCAGCTTGCCCCTATTCTCTATCATTCTCCCTTCTCGTCTGGTGGTCGTGGCGGTGTTGTTGCTGTTGTTGATTTTCTTGTCTTTGTTGTGGTTGTGCTGCTTTTGTTTTGTTTGTGCTTCTTCTCTGTTTGTTGTTGTTGTCACTGTTTTATTTCTCCGATGTTGGTGTTATGTTGTCGTTATGGTTAGTGTTGTTGTTTTTGTTCCTGTTCTTATTGTTGTTCTTCTACTTGTTCTTGTTCTTTTGTTCTTCCCTTTGTAGCTTTTTAGCTCGCATTTTTAGCTATTTTTCCTGTTCCCTCTGATATTTTGGT
>NC_137012.1:4687934-4693752 GCF_032717465.1 Coenobita brevimanus
ATTGCTCCGGTATGACCTGTGGACCCTCCAAAGAAACGTCGTCTCTGGCACTTTGGAGTTGCTGATTGGGAGGCCCTCAGGCAGTACTTTGATATTCCCTGGAATGATTATTGCTTCCATGGCCGGGGGCCAACTGGGTGTGCCTTGTGCATTACGGAGGTTATTCTCTCGGGCATGGAAGCATACATTCCTTTCATATCCTTTTACTAATGCAAGAAAGCCTTGGTTTAATCACGCTTGTTCTAATGCTGTCCACAACAAGGAGAGGGCCTATAAAAGGTACCGGAGCCAACCCACCCTGAAATACATCTTTAATACATTTCTGCCCGGAATCGTGCTAAGTCTGTTCTTCCCTCTGCTAAAAATAACTTCATCCGTACTAAATGCTCTCAACTCTCAAACTCGAATTCTTCCCGCTCCTTCCTGGCACCTTGCCAAAAACCTTTGTAACAACTTTACCTCATCATCCTTCCCTCCTCTTTTGTACTCTGATGGCTCTGTAGCTATTTCTTCTACTGATAAAGCAGATCTCTTCGCTCAGACTTTCTCCTCCAATTCCACCATAGATGATTCCGGTGCTATTCCTTCATCACTTCCCCCCCTCAGACTTCCTCATGGCTGAGACTAAAATTTCTTCAGCTGATGTATTTTTTGCCATCACTGGCCTCAGTACTAACAAGGCATATGGGCCTGATGGGGTCCCTCCTGTTGTTCTCAAGAACTGTGCTTCTGTGCTTACACCCTGCCTAGGCAAACTCTTTCGCCTTTGTCTATCAACTTGTACCTTTCCTTCTTGCTGGAAGTTTGCTCTCATTCAGCCAGTCCCAAAGAAGGGTGACAATTCCCAACCCTCTAACTATCGTCCAATTGCTTTAACATCCTGTATCTGAAAAGTTTTTGAGTCAGTTCTTAACAGAAAAATTTTAAAGCATCTTCCGTATCACAACCTTCTTTCTGATTGTCAGTATGGGTTCCGCCAGGGACGCTCCACTGGCGATCTCTTCACCTACCTTGCAGGCTCCTGGTCATCCTCCTTTCGGGACTTTGGCGAAAGCTTTGCCATTGCACTTGACATCTCAAAGGCTTTCGATCGAGTCCGGCATAAATCTTTTATTTCCAAACTGCCCTCTTACGGTTTGTATCATTCTATATGTGCCTTCACTTCTAGCTTTCTTTCTGGTCGTTCTATAGCCGCTGTTGTAGACGACCATCATTCTTCTCCTAAACTTATTAACAGTGGTGTTCCTCAGGGCTCAGTCCATTGTTCCACCTCTCCACGCCTTCCCCCGCGCTGCACGGGCATCTGGTAGCGCTCAGGACTGGCCTGTCAAACTGTCATATAGCAGAGTTTCTGCCTTTCAGAAATCCTTTTTTCCCCGAACTTCATCTCTTTGGAACTCTCTTCCCCAGATTAGTTCCCCCCCCAAACTTCAACCTACTGCTGTTCGAGTCCAATTGTTATAGATTTTTTGTTTTTTTTTTTTTTATAATTGGAAGAACATGTGTATTCTGTCGTATGGATTATTTTTTAATCAAGTGTTTTTCCATCGTCTGTTCATCTTCTCTAAAAAATAAAAATGCAATCTCTCCCTCCACCTCCCCCTCTCTCTCTCTCTCTCTCTCTCTCTCTCTCTCTCTCTCAATACATCCACATATTCAGTTGTACCATCAAATACCTTTATAACTAATCACCCCAGTAGTAATGACTAAATTTTAATTACGTTAAATTAAAAAACATGGAACCCTTTGATTGCATCATAAATGGTTTCAGTTGGCCATGAGCACTGAAAAAAAATCTATAAATAATTTTCTTAGTAATTAGATTCAGTACTTTGAGGTGAGGCATTGAGAGGGAATTGAATTGGTAGTGAAGGGTGGTTGAGCGTGTTTCGTGGTGGTTGTGGTGGTTGTGGTTGTGGCTGTGGTTGTGTGGTGGTGGTTGTGGTGGTTTTGGTGGTGATGGAAAGAGTGATAGTAGCAGTGATAGATATTGTGTGTGTGTGTGTGTGTGTGTGTGTGTGTGTTTTAGAGAGTGACTGAGACTGATCATGGATATATAGATAAATTAATAGATAGATGGACAGACAGATATACAGAAAGATAAACAGTAAACTAAATTGACAGACAGACATATAGATATGCGTAACTAGGTAGACAGATAGATGAATGCCGGTATGTAGATAGATAGTGTGATTGAGAGATAGATGCAAAAGAGATAGACATTGATATAGAGATAAATTGAAGAGGATAGCCAGATGTTTAGATAAACAGATAAAGAGATAGACAGATAGATGAAATAGATAGACAGGTAGATTGATAGACATACAGATAAAAAGCTGATAGACCAGAAAAAGATATAAAGAGAGATGGAAATGGATAAACAGAATGGAAGAGCTGATGTATCAGATAGATAGATGGATAAAGATACATAGATTGACTGATAGATAGATAGACAAGTAGATAGACGGAAAGCTAGGTAGTAGGAAGGTAGGTAGAAAGATAGATAAGTAGATAAATAAAAGAAACAGCATAATGGAAGCCGACAGAAGTTATCTCTATTAGGAAAGTTAGATAACATTTGGTGGATGTTGATGTTGTTTTTGTTGATGATGATGGTGATGATGCTAGTGATGATAGATACTACTACTACTATCACTCTTCCCATCACCATCAAAACCTCAACCACCACTTTACCACACAACCTATCACCAACCATGCCTTCAATCACCCTTCACCACTAATTCAATCCTCTCTCAATGCCTTACTTCAAAGTAATGAACCTGATTAATACGAAAATTAATTATATATATATATATCTTCAGTGCTCATGCCAGCTGAAACTATTTTTGGAGATACGTAGTCTTGCTAGAAGTGGTGATGGCAGTGATGTCCGTGATGATGATGATGATGGTGCTTCACTGTTGTTAGCAATAATGGCATGAAATTAATGGTGATGATGGTGGTGATGGTGAGGATGATGGTGAAAATTGTTGTAGTGATGACGATAGTATTGATGGTGTTGATAGCAGTAGTAGTTCCGACGATTGTGTTGGTGGTGAAGATGGTGGATGTATTGGTGATGGTGATGATAATAATCCTGAGACAGAGAAGAAGTGAATAGGTAGTTGCAGAGATAGTGAGGCTGAAATAATTGGTGGCAAAAGAGTGATGGTGGTGATAGTGAACATACACACACACCACACGCACACACAGCTTTTATTCATTAAATTTTTGGTATCATACTTTCAATTTTCATCTTTTCTTCTCCAAAGAGGAACATTGCATAAGCTTGTGTGTGTGTGTGTGTCTGTGTGTGTGTGTGTGTCTGTGTGTGTGTGTGTGTCTCTGTGTGTGTCTCTGCGTGTGGCTGTGCGTGTGTGTGTGTGTCTGTGTGTGTGTGTATGTGTGTGCTGTGTGTGTGTGTTCTAAGTATGGCACATTAAGTATTTAATGACCACTGATTCCTAAACTCTCACTGCCAGCTCCTATGATCTACGCTCTCAGTTAAATAATATGACGTGAGGCTGAACAAGAAACTAGATGAGACGCGACCTTGAGACTCACTCACTTAGCATGAAATACGAAAACTCAGACCCCGAGTTGCCGACGAAAAGGCGTCGCTTGGTAAGCTTCCTCCAAGCCTTGAGCAAGAGACTCGCCATACAGTCTTCATGACCTATGCTGACCTAATCAGATCATCGTCCCTTTGTATAGCATCACAGAGAGAAAAGCTTGGTGGAAATCCATTGAGGGGTTCAGGAGATATCTCGCCCACATCTTATGACTTTGACCCTTTGACCCATTGACCAAATTGCGCCCGACCTAACCTCGGTTCAGCCTTTCCTCATACTGCATCACTGAGATAAGTTTGGTGGAAATCCGTCGATCAGTTCAGGACATACTGCGCCCACAGTTAGTGTTACGGACGCACGCACGAACGGACGCACGGAGGAACCAGACCAATTACCTAATACCTCCTCCACCATAGGTGGGAGGAGACATAATAACATGGCAAAAAACTCACTTGTAGAGAAGCGCATACCTCCACCAAAGTTAGTGACTTACCACGGTAATTCCCTCTTTGCTCACCAGACGAGTAACTTCTACAGTCTCACATGAGTACGTTAGTTTCCACTATCTAAGTATTCTGACTGTTACACACTCTCCAGAGCTCATACCTTCGACGAGTTCACCAATAACATATTTTTTTCCTTGTATACGGATTCGGATCCCCACGCACTCTTAGCCTAACCAGCTATTCCTTGACCCACTGCCCGCTATCCACCAGGATTACACTGACATCCATTGGTAGCTGGCTTCTTGAGGTATCTTGTACACAGACAAACGAACAAAGAGAAACAGACACGAAGAACACAAAACCTCCGTCCAACATCATTCGACCTTTGGATGATGTGTGTGTGTGTGTGTGTGTGTGTGTGTGTGTGTGTGTGAGACACACACACACACGCACACACACACCTAAACACACACACAGAAATTATTTCTCTGGAGCGAACTTTCCCGTTTCTATGCAGTGAAGGTCATGGAGGAGAGGAAGCAGACAGACAGACAAAGACAATGTGGGAGTGGATAGAGTGCAGAATAAGATACGCAGAAAAAAATATTTTTTGTCAACCAGTGTGTCATCTTTTCATTTCTCTCTCTCTCTCTCTCTCTCTCTCTCTCTACTCTCTCTCTCTCTCTCTCTCTCTCTCTCTCTCTCTCTCTCTCTCACACTTCAACCATCCTCCCCTCAGGCGATGTATCTATCTGTATAATTATATATATCCTCTCTCTCTCTCTCTCTCTCTCTCTCTCTCTCTCTCTCTCTCTCTCTCTCTCTCTCTCGCTCTCTCAATTAATCCATCCACCTCTCAGTCAATTTATCTGTATTATTCTCTCTCTCTCTCTCTCTCTCTCTCTCTCTCTCTCTCTCTCTCTCTCTCTCTCTCAATTTATCCATCAACCATTCAGTCAATGCATCCATTTGCCTGTCTGTACCTATCCACCCTCTCTCTCTCTCTCTCTCTCTCTCTCTCTCTCTTTCGTGATAATAATACTAATCTTATTGTTTCATCGTGTCATTATAAAAGCCCCAGAATGATTGCATGCGTCGGCTTTGGGGACAGTCCATGCTGCTTGATCTCTGGCATCCTCCCTATTTACGAATTATGATCTATATATCTATCTATCTATCTATAGCCCGACAGCCCTAATCCCGCAAAGGGTGGCCGCCAGACAACAAAAACGCCTCAAGTCGCTCTGTCACCCCACCATTTGACTACCCTCCCCAACTCTTACCTCACCTCATATACTACTCTCAAACTCCATCCCTCATTATAATAATAGTAATTATAAAAAAAGAATTAATAATAATTATTATTATTATTATTTTCTATTATTATTATTATTATTATGTGTGTGTGTGGATGAAAGGATGTGAAGATGTGTAATGGATGTAAGAGCTTATAGAGGTTGGGGGAGTGGACATTCTGACCATTTTCTTGGTGGTGGCTGGGGTTAGGATTCAAAGTAAGATGGAGGAATAGAAGAAGGGAAGGACGAGAGGAAGGAATAGTCGCAAGGAGAGTGGAAAGGTTACAAGAGGATGTGAAAAAGGTGAGTATAAGAGAGAAGTGGAGGAACGATTGAGCGGAAATGAATTGGAGCAGATGGGAGACGTGGAAGGTGTGTGTAGGATATTTACAAGAAGAAATATGTGCAGCGTGTGATGTGGTGTGTGGAAGAAGACGATTAGAGATCTAAAGGAACAGCGTGGTGGACTGAAGAGGGTGAGACAGGCTGTGGCACAAAAGAA
>NC_137012.1:4693852-4706352 GCF_032717465.1 Coenobita brevimanus
CGTAGGAACATGAAGAAAGAAAGAAAAAGACAGACAGAGAGACATATCGACAGGCAAGCAGCAGAGACAAAGATTGGCGAAATGTGTGTGTGTGTGTGTGTGTGTGTGTGTGTGTGTGAGAGAGAGAGAGAGAGAGAGAGAGAGAGAGAGAGAGAGAGAGAGAGAGGACTCTATTGTTGTATGTTTTTCTCTCCAGTTCAAGGTGTGTGTGTGTGTGTGTGTGTGTGTGTGTGTGTGTGTGTGTGTGTGTGTGTGTGTGTGTGTGTGTGTGTGTGTGTGTGTGTGTGTGTGTGTGTGTGACGCTTTCATAAGTTTGTTTAGGTGTCAGATTAAGACAAACTACGATAAGAAACAGACTGATGAATGCATAGGTAGATGGATATTTTGAAAGTTAGACAGATAGATACATACATAAATAATGAAACGCTGAGAACTCGGGCCCCAAGCTTTCGACACAAAGAGTTGTTCAATATGCCTCCGAGAAGCCTTGCACACGGACTCGCCATACAACCTCCATGACAGGGTTCATTGTGGGTTGAAATGAGACTAAAGATAAACTATGTCGACCCTATATGACCTTGACCTTTGAGCCCTTGATCTAGTTGACCTAATCAGTTCATCGTCCCATCATACTGTATCACTGACAAAAGTTTGGTCGACATCCGAGGGGTTCAGGAGATATCGTGCGCAGAAGGATAAACTAAGTCAACCCCATAATTATGACCTTGACCTTTGGCTCCTTGAACTAGCTGACCTAAACCGCTTATCATCTCCTCATACTGCATCATTGACGAAAGTATGGTGGAAACCTTCGATGGGCTCAGGAGATATCACGCCCACAACTGTGTTACGGACGCACAGACACACCCACCCACACACACACGGACGGAGAAACCAATCACTTAATGTCTCCTCCATTATAGGTGGACTGTGGCATAAAATGAACGTTACTAAGGACAGAAGTTAACTGCTGTATGAGGATATAATGTAGAGAGACAGATACATGGATAGACAGATGCATATATAAATAGGTAGATTGGTGGGTAGAAAAATTGATAGGTAAATGGACATACATGTAGGAAGGTACATAGATAAAGTATGCAGGTGATATTGATGGATACATTGGTCGTTAGATAGAAAGATAAATACACTGAACCACATACAGATGCATACATACATACACTGACCGACACACAGACAAACAGATATAAACAGATAGACAGTGAGATAAATACACATAGTTATATAGGGACGTCGACAGAATAGATAGCCAGAAAGATAAAGACAGAAACAAAGAAAGACATATTCAAACAGATTGATAGATACAATAATAGTGATAGGTAGATCGTCATATAGCTCCTTGGAACATACATACGTATAAGTATAGGTACAGTAACTTCAGCTTCCTGTTCCTTGTTCCCCACTCCACTTTCTCACAGGCGGATATAAACTGAATGTGTGAGGGCCAGGAGAGAGAGAGAGAGAGAGAGAGAGAGAGAGAGAGAGAGAGAGAGAGAGAGAGAGAGAGAGAATCCTATCAATATTCAGTGCAGCTGCGAGGGGCATCCCGGGAAAATTCCTGTATATTCTTCCCTATTACTAGTGTCAGTGAGAGAGAGAGAGAGAGAGAGAGAGAGAGAGAGAGAGAGAGAGAGAGAGGAAATAGATGGACGCGGAAAGAATGATGACAGAAAGATCTGGCAACAGAATATCGGGCTAGTCACGAAGAAGTGCCATGGAAAGGATGAGGTGCCGTGTTCATGTCTTATTCTATCACTGTGCAGTGAGAAAAATATTAACATTTGAGAATGGTGCTAGTCACGATGAAGTGTCAAATACAATATGTACAGTTCCACTATATTCATGTGTAAAGTATATACCACTAAGCTGTAACAACTGATTAATGCTAAAATGTCCTAAAAATGGTGCTTGTCACGAAGAAGTGTTATGGAGATATTCAACAGGGCACAAGGAATAGGAGGATTAGGAATGCTTTGCTCTTAAGTGTGAAGGGATTAGAGGGTCGAGTCCTATGAGAGAAATGCGTCTTATATGTGGGCATCTAAGGAGGGGGATTAAGTTGATTGAAGGCTGAGAGGGGGGGAGGTTGTCAGATTAATATTCAGTATTGAACTTGCAACGATATTCCAAATTAATCCCTATATTCTTTCGTTTTCACACACACACACACACACACACACACACACACACACACACACACACACACACACACACACACACACACACACACACACACACACACACACACACACCTTTTTTTCATCTACACCAAAGGATAAGATTTTTCTGAGATTTTGTTTGAATGGAAACGAAGGTAGACACAACGTTGGAATATATATTAGAAGGCAAAACAGAAAACAAAGTAAGAGAAGACAAAGTAAAAGACAACGTAGAAGAAAAAGTGGGAGAAGACAAAGCAGAAGACTAAGTAGAAAAAGAGAAAGAACAGGACAAAGTTCAGGAAGAGAAATTAGGAGAATAAAAAGTCGGAGAAGTCAAAGTAGGAGTATTAAAAGTATTGGACAGTGTAGGAGAAGACAAAGTAGAAGACAGTATAACGGAAGACAAAGTAGAAGACAGTATAACGGAAGACAAAGTAGAAGACAGTATAACAGAAGACAAAGTAGAAGACAGTATAACGGAAGACAAAGTAGAAGACAGTATAACAGAAGACAAAGTAGAAGACAGTATAACGGAAGACAAAGTAGAAGACAGTATAACAGAAGACAAAGTAGAAGACAGTATAACGGAAGACAAAGTAGAAGACAGTATAACAGAAGACAAAGTAGAAGACAGTATAACGGAAGACAAAGTAGAAGACAGTATAACGGAAGACAAAGTAGAAGACAGTATAACAGAAGACAAAGTAGAAGACAGTATAACGGAAGACAAAGTAGAAGACAGTATAACAGAAGACAAAGTAGAAGACAGTATAACGGAAGACAAAGTAGAAGACAGTATAACAGAAGACAAAGTAGAAGACAGTGTAACGGAAGACAAAGTAGAAGACAGTATAACGGAAGACAAAGTAGAAGACAGTATAACGGAAGACAAAGTAGAAGACAGTATAACGGAAGACAAAGTAGAAGACAGTATAACGGAAGACAAAGTAGAAGACAGTATAACGGAAGACAAAGTAGAGGACAGTGTAGGAGAAGACAAAGTAAGAGAACGTAAAGTAGAAATGAAAGTACGAGAAAACAAAGTAGAAGACAAAGAAGACAACGTACGAGAAGACAAAGTAAAAGACAAAGTAGAAGAAGACAAAGGAAAAGGAAAGTAGAAGACAAAGTAGAAGACAAAGTACAAGACAAAGCAGGTGACAAAACAGAGGAAAAAGCAACAGCCAAATTGAAGCCTAAGTTGACGAGAAAGTAGGAGAAGACGGAGTAGAAGACAAAAAATGAGAAGACAAAGTAGAAGACAGAGGAGGTGAAGACAAAGTACGGAAAGGCAAAGTGTACGTGTTAGGACTCCATATTATAATTACAAATCATAATAGATAAATAGATAAATAGATAGATAGAGAGACAGATAGAAGCAGGAAGTCAGATGATGAGAAGGTATTGTGTCTGCGAGAATCGAGCAATGCTAAACATGCTTACACACTCTTAACTCAAGGAATGCTTGATAGGCACACGACAGCGCCTCGTGACCATACACACACATACACACATACTCACACACAGGCTTCTAGTACATTCCAACAACAGTGTAACACACGTGACACGACCCCTGCTACACCAGAATTTAGGAAGCAGAGGGGCAGAAGGAGACAGGCCATAGAACAGGCAGGTAGTAGGGAGAACGAGCCGAGCAACATGGGCGAGAGGAGAGAGAGAGAGAGAGAGAGAGAGAGAGAGAGAGAGAGAGAGAGAGAGAGAGAGAGAGAGAGAGCGAGACAGGGAGGTAGCTAGCGGGACTCTACTTAATTTCACTCGTATGTGAGAGACTTGGAAATAAAAATAGTCCCATACTATTTTTTACCTCTCCTGTCATTGCATGACAAATGGGAACGAAGATTATCTACTTACAAAGCTACTCACGTATAACAACCGCTCGTCCACAAGTTCAATATATATATATATATATATATATATATATATATATATATATATATATATATATAACTAATCTACAAAACATCACTACAAGAAGCTACAAAGTCCTTTAAGACATACGGACTTATTTTTCTGCCTTTAAATTATTTTTCTTTCACTCTCATAATCATCTGTTGAAACAAACTAGTCCCTCACTAGGCAGGTGTGAGCACTACTAAGTAGGTGGAGGCGCCTATCACCCACTCGCTAGTGTACGAGTAGTGCTGCCTTCACTGAACTCTACACTGAGTAACTAGCCAAAAAGTTTCATGGAAACCAGGAAACCATTGTATGAGTGGTAACCATATAACCAAGTAACGCCTGGTGGTGTAGTGGGTTGAGGAGCTGCAACTGGATGAGGCCTGCTTGGGTTTGCATCTGAGGAGTGGTTGGGGTTTATTGCTCACATAATGCCACTCAGGGACTAGTGAGGCTGGTCACCCTTGCATTAAATGCCGAGACTGAGAAGCCTAGCCCCGGGCGCCTACTCTCTTGATGGGGCAATGACAGGATCGGATGATGGATGAATGGATGTAAGACAAAGGCTCGTATTATCATCGGTTAAGGAAGCTCCCTAACAATACTTTCTTAGCGATCTGTTTTTGGATATGGGCAGTTAATATCCTTTTGTCCGTAATTTTTGCATAGCATGGCGATATTGGAGGGATCTATACAGCAGAAGAGGACAGTAATGTGTAATAAACATTATAAATCACTTAGGAAAAGGTCTCAGGTTAAAATCCTTCTGTACGTTATTTATGAAGAGTATAGCAACATTGGAAGGATTGTATAACTCGGAAGATGACAGTAAGATGCAAAATACAAATTAAATCGCTAAGGAATAGGTGTTTGGGAGCTTACCCAACGGATGAGAATACTGGCCAGAGTGCATGGAAACAGAGTGGTGCTTACTGGAGATGCGTGTGTGGTGTAGGTGTAGGTGGGGAGCGTCTTATAAGCCAGAGTCTATGGAGAGGATTAAATTGATCAGAGTCTGTACGAAGAGAGGAGAGGGAGAGAGCCTGGATGAGAGTGGCAGCGGGTTCAGAGAGAGAGAGAGAGATAGAGAGAGGGGGGAGGGGAAGGAGGAGAGAAATAGGACATACAGGAAATCCGTTCAATTGGGTTTCTCGTTCCCATGAATAAGAAGTAAGTCCTTTACAGTCGGGCACGCAACCTACTGCTCTAATAAGGTGCCGATATTGGTGGCACCAGCTGGAATCAATGCCTGAGAGAGAGAGAGAGAGAGAGAGAGAGAGCGGGGGGTAGGGAGGGAAGAAGGGTGTAAATTCACTCTTGCAAGCTTCAGTCAATTTTATTCGTCTTGATAATGGTGTTTAGCGTTGAAGGGTTTGTCGCTTGATTCCACTGATCTTTTTTTATTGTTATTATTATTTAAGTTCTTCCTTCAAACGATTTTATTTAGCTTAGGAGAGATCTTTCACACTGGAGTCTTGGAATAGTCTTTATTTACAGTTTTATATTCAGTCTTTATTACCGTTCTTTCTATTTTTCAATATTTGACTATTGACAGTTTTGTTTTATTATATATTTACAGTTTTTAGTTTTATTTACAATTTCCATTCACATGTTTATTGACAGGTTTATTAGTGGTTTATATAGTTATCATTTGTTGGCAACTTTTTAGTTGTTATTTTGTTTTATTTATTTACTGTGATAGTTTTGGTTTCTTGAGAGTTTTTAGAATATGTAATAAAGAATTCTTACATGAAGAATGTAAATATATGAGTCATTTAAAATGTTGTCTTAACTAGAAGTTTGGCAAATAGTTCTCAGAAATATAGCAGGAAGGTTAATGACAAGAAAAAGAGGTTACAATATGAAAACGAATATAGAAAATGAAAGATACATATCCATCCCAAACTTGGACAAGGCGTCCGTAATTGGTACTTATTTACAATAAGCAGATTAAAAATAGCTCCTTCGTCAGTGTTAAAGATCAGTCAGCTAATAAAGAGTAAAGGTGAAAGTACCCATAATGAGAGCAGTGTTATTTAGAGTATACCTTGTAATGCTTGCCCAAAAGTGTATTTAGGCGAGACCGGAGGAAGCCTTGCGAAGAGACTAACAGTATGTATGGCAAATGTGCTGAGACATAATTCAATAGTCCTGCATATAGATCAGTGCCGAAATCTACCAAAATGGCGGGAATCTATTCTAAAGAAGGAGTTAGAATAAAAAATAAAAAAAAGATGGAAAAAGCTTCAGAGGCAGCACACATTTGTACAAAAGAAGTTACTAATCATAGAGATGGTTAAATGTGTTGGTGAATCACTGTGGCAGGTGCAGCTTTGACCTCACCAAATGTGAGGGCATGAGGGAGTAATTAAGCATAGGGCCAGCCAGGGGCGCAGCCAGAAATATAATTGGGGGGAGGGAGGGGGGCACAGTGACTAACCGTGAGAAGTATAAAAACTCAATGCACTTCACCATTTGGGTTGATGTATGGCAAAATCACCCATCTTGCTGATTTGTTATTACCTCAAAATGCTAAAAAGACAAATTCTCCATGCCGCTCGATCTCTGGCAGCTTCCTATTCAGTCCCTTATCCCTGAGGTCACACTCAGTGACCTTGTCCCGTTCTTTTCGGTCGAACTCTTACAACCCTACCAGTAACATTAGCACTTACAAATTTCTGCACCCCATTATTATCCTCAATCCTCTCCACATGCCCCAACCATCTCAATCTACCCCTCCTCATCACAACACCAATGCACTCCAATCCCATCCTACCTCACAACTCTTCAATCATAAACTTAGCCCCCCCCCCAACGCCTCGTACTTAAGGACGCACTGCACTATAGCTTACACAAGTGCTCGTGGGCCCTTCGGGTCCCTCGCACTTGCTCCTACGGAGGGCTCTCGCACTGCCATAATACATTTTAGTTATAGCTATAGTTTAAAAAATCTACGGAGATCCTATGCCGGGTGCCAGAAGCAGCGTTTTTTGGTCAAAATGTGATCGCTCATTAAATATAGTAAAAGTTTTTCAATGGTGATGGGACCAAGTTTTTTCACATCAGCGAATTTTTTGCGATTTTTGTGCCAATTTTGGTGCGATTTGAATGTGTACTTTCGGCTGTCCACACACACACACACACACACACACACACACACACACACACACACACACACACACACACACACACACACACACACACACACACACACACACACACACACACACACACACACACACACACACACACACACGGCTAGTGCTAAAGTATATTAGATATTCCGTAGTTAAGTGTTACACTAAGTTGCCTCTAGCTATTTATGGTGAAAAATTGCACTGAGAAATATGCTTTTTATAATCATGAAAGGCTTTGTCCACCTCTTGCATCGTAAAAGGTACACTTCCTGCTAATAAGATAGGTTCACCAATGATATACTGCCGAAAATCATCAGTACACAGTATTTCATCACCAACTGGCCAGTTGCATTTCTCAGTTCCTCTCCTTTCCAAAAATTTCATTGTACAACTCATTTTCCCTACTTTTAACACTATACCAATATATGCTTTTTTGCCATAATCCACATCACAGTATTTTCTCTCATTAGGGCATGTATGCAACCTGAAAATGAGAAATATCTACTTGCTGACACCCAAAACCACGATAAATACAGCAAATTATAAAATATAGTGCTATATAATACATGAAAAGTAGGTTTTTCCTTGCGAAAATCACAAATGAAATTGCTTTCAACTCACCCTGGGTAAAAAAAAAATATGGTGGGCGAGTTGGGACAATTGTCTATTAATCCTTCAGCACTGCTCTGCCATAAAAATGCATTTTCTGGATAAATCACAAGAAAACTATAACAACTGAAGATTTCACCCACCAAAAAAAGAGACCTTTAGCTCTAACTATGAATGTGGAAGAGGAAAATTTGCAAAATATGTGTACGTTCAGAAACGAAAATCTACAGAGGTCAAACTGCTACCCTTTCATATATGCACATTTTTCATGCATTATTCGTGTTTCTATAGACAACTAATGTTAACATTTGTAAAGCTGGGACAGGGCTGTTGAATGGGCACCATAAAATGGAAATGTCTTGGCATTTGGCATTGCAGTTCCCACTGTTCCAACTCACCCGGTGTCCCCGCACTGTCCCAACTGACCACACTCAATGCTAAAATCTGTGAAAACCCACCGTCTGTTAAATACTTCACTTACTGTAGTTCAGTGATGATTAGTTTACTTCAGTGATGGTTGCCACGCAGGGCACAGGTAGCTAAAGCCTAAAATATATCACAAGATAAATCTTAAGCAATCATTGGCTTCCAGTTTCTGCGTGCACCTACAGTAAACCTATGTAGAGCTCATGGCATAACACTATCATTTGTTATTATTACTGGCAGTAATAATATCCCCAACAGTGTAATGCATTTGCTAAATATAAACTGACCTTTTAGAACTTGAATTCATGAAGTCCAATATACATGATTGCTGTGGTTGCTTCCGTTTCATAATAAACGGATCCAGGGAATTCCACAGAATACGTCTTTTCACTTCTTGTCACAGTACAACGAGCAAGTAGCGTAATTAACAAGTTGTTTGAATTGGTCACTGGTGCAACACGATCTGATGACTGATGGCGCAGGCGGGTGATGAGCGAGTGACAGCTGATGGCCGGTAAACGTAGCCACGATAGTTCATTTTTCTTGCCAATTCTGCCACATGTAGGCCTACATGCCCACAGGTACTCCCAACTAGTTTATTACATAAACCTATTAGTAGCGGAGTTTCCCGTTTTGAAGATAATTTGTCATAAGGTACATGAAAAAAATTGAGAATTTCACAGAGCGGCACACTTTTATTGCTTCCTTTCCTGCCTCCTCTCCTCACCCATCCAGGCGCCAACAGCTCCCCGTGCGTAAATTCGAATATGTCTCGCACCTAAAGTAAAGTAAGTCTTAAGAAGCATACAGTAATGTAGACAAGACTTTTTACTCAGAATTGCATATTTTTTCAGTTCTCCGAATATATGACATACCGAGTAATACACCCTGGATTAAACAAGTATTCGACATATAAGATTCGCAGTCTATTCTCGAACACACGTAGAAATTTCGGGGGGGGGGGAGGGACCCGGGCCCCCGTGGCCCCCCCACCCCGGCTAGGCCACTGGGGCCAGCAAACACATTATGTCCTCACAACGTTGTGAGAAGCTTATGAGATAGGTTGCATTTAAGGTTGTTACAACTCTTTTTATAACGTCATGTATTGACCTTCTTACAGCGTTGTGCGATGACGTTTTCTCAACGTTGTGTGTACATTGTAAAAACAACGTTGCCTTTGTTATATTGTCAGGACGTTGTGACAACATAGGAAATACTTTGGTGTTAGTTTTGGATTTTTAATTATAAAGAGCTAGTCATTATTTTTGTTGAGATATTATTCCTATAAAAATACGAAGTCTGAAAAATTTACAAATGAAATATAATAATGTGCATTGATTAAGCTGTCAAATATCTAAATAAAATTAACTTGGCTAAACATACACGCACAATTAAAGATAAAAAACAAGTACATGCAATTTGAATACTCTTTACAAGTATCATTAAATTAAACACATCAAGAATTTGCAACTTTTGTGACACAAGGTGGGAGCTGAGATTAGTTTGTGATTTCACCACTAGATGTCTCGATCAGTGAACTTGGATCAGTTGTTACAGTTTGAATTCTCGATCCTTCACATTCCATTTTTGTTTTCATTGAAAATATCTCATACCCAAGACAAGGTATGTATATGTTCAATAGTTTTGCAAATGTTTCTAGCATAGTTTGACAGTTTTTGTTGCATGAACTGTGTGTCGGATCGCTGTTGTTTTAGTTGTCGTTTCTCTGAGTGGTCTTAAAAATTCAATTGTGAGTATATATATATATTAGGCTGCATAGTAGTTCAAAAACTAATTAAAAATATACTAATGTAAATAAGAGGCTACAACTAGGTAGCCCCTCATTATTTTTTTTTTTTTATGTGGTCGACTCTGGGCATAGGCTTCACAGCCTGCTCCCAAGGCCCAGTAGTCCTCCTACACATCATTCACCTCTACAAGTGAAACTCAGTGTGCCAGAAAGTTCTTAAGTTTTGTTATGAAGCTAGTTGACTTAGCTGTAAATTGATAGTTAATAAACATTAGCTATATCTGAAATTATGTACATAGTTCCGAGAATCAGAAATACCAATATTTAAAATTAATCACCATTTCTTGTATTAGGCTGTGCTATTTTTAGCTTGGCCTATATTCATTTACAGCCGTTTGTTGTTTTTTTATTGAATTTTCTTGTAAATCAATATGAGGAGTGGGGTCAGGTCAAGGTAAGACCATTAGCTCAGGTGAACACAACAGAGAACAACCAATTAGTAATAAACACGACAAAGGTCCCAGGAACGTCCAGCGTATAAATGTTTCTAAGTTCCTCACTTCTGAACAGTCTCTCTGAGGATGGACTCTTTGTAGTCCGAAACGTTAAAGATATAGAGAATTCAAGTTCTTTCCTTATTTTCCCTTCCAAACATTCTTATCCATAACTATCTATTCCCCTATCTATCTATGTAAGTAAAACAAGCTTGTGCACCAAATACATATATTTTCAATACCTGAATAAATCGTGCCTCCTCCCATGAATATATTTTCATCTGGAATATTGTGGACACATACCTATCCCCCCCCTAAAAAAAAAAAACAATACGCTAACTGACTTCCTTAATTCGCTGTCTCTTTTCATTCTCCATCCCTACCTCCGTCATTCACTAACTCATTCCTTCATTCACTTCCTCTAAACTTTCTGCCCTTATTACCCGTCTCCCTCTGCTCCCTCTTCCCTCTTTCCCACCCTCCCCTCCTTCAAGTCTTTCCTTCTCTCTGTCTCCCCCCCCCTCCCTTCTCTCTCTCTCCTTCATTCTTTCCTCCCTTCCATCTCCCTGTCTCGTAAAACAATACTTTGATGGTTCTTGTGTCGGCGCCGCCTTGACGAGAGAGAGAGAGAGAGAGAGAATAAGAGATATGTGAAGATGAAAGAGTATTTGGAAGGACAATGGTTACTGTTAAAAAAGGGCAAAGAAAGTGTGAGAAGCGCGCGCGCGCACGCACGCACGCACGCACGCACGCACGCACGCGCACACACACACACACACACACACACACACACACACACACACACACACACACACACACACACACACACACACAGAAAATAATTACATGAGAGAGAGAGAGAGAGAGAGAGAGAGAGAGACTATAGAAAATGCGAAAATGGGAGAAGCTGTGAGATGTAAAAACAAGACAGTGTGAAGAAAATAAAAACTGGGAAAGCCTGAAAAAAATAAGATTAAGAGAAATTATTGTTAAGATGCTGGACTTGCGAGTTAGGTGGTGCTGGAGTATTCCCGACGATTCTCGAATTTTTCCTGATGTGTCACAGTTGCCAGTTAGCCTACTATTTGTGAATAGAGGTATTTTGTAAGTTATACATACATTTTGTGTGTTTTTTTTCTCAACAATGTTTTGTATACATGATCGTTTATTAAATTAAGTAATTTTTTCTCAGTTTGTATGCTAAATAATTCAGAATGTTATGCAGTGCAAGGAAACTCTGGAAATTTAGGATGCCTTTGAGTTGGTAACTGTTGTAATGGTTGCTCCCTCGAGAATGCACAACAACTTTGGAGAAGGTAGTACATAGGGACCTTCTATAAGGATGGGGAAAAGACTAGAGCAGTTTCAGTCTGTTTCAGTTCAGTTTGAGTGTTTAGTGTCAGTGCTGTGTCAGTGCAGTTAGTGAAGACTGTATATCTCCGGTACTTGTGAAAACAGAGAAGTGAAGTTGGCAAGCATTATGTGTAATTGCAGTTAGTGAAGATTATGTAGGGGAGGCGGTGGCTCAATCGGTAGAGAGGTGGCCTGTAGTCCTAACGGACCCGGGTTCAAATCCCGCTGGGGCAGGAAACAGTTTAAGGATTTGAATTTCATAAAATCAGACTTATCTGATCTACCAGAAGACCCGCCAACGTGTCATAAAAATACCCCCGATAATACCAATACACTTGTCCTGTATGAGACAGCCCTAGCATGTATTCAATATGGACGGTGGGTGTTAGCGCAGAAGTGGTGGCATGTAGAGGTGTGCGGTATGTAGGAGGACTACTGGGCCTTGAAAGCAGGCTGTGAAACCTGTGCCCAGAGCAGAACACAGATAAAAAAAAAAAAAAAAAAAACTCCTGTACTTGTGAAAACGGAGAAGTGAAGTTGGCAAACACTAAGTGTAATTATTTGGAAAATAAAGACATTGAACTTAAGAAGCCAGTGTTTATTTACAATGCCTGAGCTGGTCTTGTGTGCT
>NC_137012.1:4713852-4735429 GCF_032717465.1 Coenobita brevimanus
TTGCAGCCATTCAGACACTAGTAACCATTTTCATCTGCGTAAAATAATATTTGGGTACTCTACTGTGAAGGTAAGACGGCACGTTAAAGGGTGTGTTACATGGGTAAACGATGATCTTTGCTTATAATTGTGATATTTCATATTCTAATGTATTTAAAACGAGGTATTTGAGACAGTACGAGTGTTGTTTCAACCGTTATTTAACCAGAACTTAACCAACCTAACGAACGCCACACAATTCCATAGCAACACAAACGCGCACACATGTCTTCCTTGTCACCATTAACCATCTCATCGTAGGGAAAATACTTTCGGGTCCACCTAACGTTACACAAATCAATTGAGCTACTGAGGCACGGAAACCTGTGAGTTTAATAATTACTGCATAATGATGACCATAGTAAAATAAATAATGATAACTGATTATGAAGATACAAATAATAATAATTGTAATGAGTCCTGTACTACTTGTAATTTGATTTATTTCATTTATTTACTTATATCATCATATTCCTTGACACCCTCACGGCAACGTCTCTCTCTCTCTCTCTCTCTCTCTCTCTCTGTATCTTAACCTCTCCCGGTGACGACTCGAGGTGCCCGGAACCACTGTCTGACTCTCTTCTTCTTCATTTCTGCAACATTCGCGGCCTTTCCTCTAACTTTCGCTCTATTGAGCACCACCTCTCCTTCACTAAACCTCACCTTCATTTTCTAACAGACTCAGCTGTCTGAGGCAATTGACAGCAGACCCTTTTCTGTATCTTCCTACTTTCTCTATACTCATTTCAAGGCCAAATGTGGCTGTTGTGTATATATACGCAACAACTTATCTTGCTCTCGTGTTCCTGAACTCAATTCCTCTGAATTCTCTACACTCTGGCTTCGGCTTTCCTGTCAATCTGACTAAATATGTCTGCGCTGTTTACTTATCTCCTAATTCTACTATCTAAATTTCTTTGACTATCTTACTTCTACGATGGAACACATTCTGTCCTTTCTCCTTTCTCTGAAGTCTCCATTCTAGGAGATTTCAATGTTCACCACCATCTTTGGCTCTCCTCTCATTTCACTGATCCACCTGGTCAACAAGGCTACACCTTTTCTATCCTTAATGACCTAGAGCAGCTTGTACAGCACCCTACCCATATCCCTGACCGCCTTGGAGAGTTCCAACATACTTGACCTCTTCCATTCAACTAATCCTTCTGCTTACACTGTTAATCTTTTCTCTCCATTGGGCTCCTCCGACCACAACCTTATCATCTTAACCTGTCCTATTGCTCCGGTATGACCTGTGGACCCTCCAAAGAAACGTCGTCTCTGGCACTTTGGAGTTGCTGATTGGGAGGCCCTCAGGCAGTACTTTGATTTTCCCTGGAATGATTATTGCTTCCATGGCCGGGGGCCAACTGGGTGTGCCTTGTCCATTACGGAGGTTATTCTCTCGGGCATGGAAGCATACATTCCTTTCTCATATCCTTTTACTAATGCAAGAAAGCCTTGGTTTAATCACGCTTGTTCTAATGCTGTCCGCAACAAGGAGAGGGCCTATAAAAGGTACCGGAGCCAACCCACCCCTGAAATACATCTTTAATACATTTCTGCCCGGAATCGTGCTAAGTCTGTTCTTCCCTCTGCTAAAAATAACTTCATCCGTACTAAATGCTCTCAACTCTCAAACTCGAATTCTTCCCGCTCCTTCCTGGCACCTTGCCAAAAACCTTTGTAACAACTTTACCTCATCATCCTTCCCTCCTCTTTTGTACTCTGATGGCTCTGTAGCTATTTCTTCTACTGATAAAGCAGATCTCTTCGCTCAGACTTTCTCCTCCAATTCCACCATAGATGATTCCGGTGCTATTCCTTCATCACTTCCCCCCCTCAGACTTCCTCATGGCTGAGACTAAAATTTCTTCAGCTGATGTATTTTTTGCCATCACTGGCCTCAGTACTAACAAGGCATATGGGCCTGATGGGGTCCCTCCTGTTGTTCTCAAGAACTGTGCTTCTGTGCTTACACCCTGCCTAGGCAAACTCTTTCGCCTTTGTCTATCAACTTGTACCTTTCCTTCTTGCTGGAAGTTTGCTCTCATTCAGCCAGTCCCAAAGAAGGGTGACAATTCCCAACCCTCTAACTATCGTCCAATTGCTTTAACATCCTGTATCTGAAAAGTTTTTGAGTCAGTTCTTAACAGAAAAATTTTAAAGCATCTTCCGTATCACAACCTTCTTTCTGATTGTCAGTATGGGTTCCGCCAGGGACGCTCCACTGGCGATCTCTTCACCTACCTTGCAGGCTCCTGGTCATCCTCCTTTCGGGACTTTGGCGAAAGCTTTGCCATTGCACTTGACATCTCAAAGGCTTTCGATCGAGTCCGGCATAAATCTTTTATTTCCAAACTGCCCTCTTACGGTTTGTATCATTCTATATGTGCCTTCACTTCTAGCTTTCTTTCTGGTCGTTCTATAGCCGCTGTTGTAGACGACCATCATTCTTCTCCTAAACTTATTAACAGTGGTGTTCCTCAGGGCTCAGTCCATTTTTCCACCTCTCCACGCCTTCCCCCGCGCTGCACGGGCATCAAGTAGCGCTCAGGACTGGCCTGTCAAACTGTCATATAGCAGAGTTTCTGCCTTTCAGAAATCCTTTTTTCCCCGAACTTCATCTCTTTGGAACTCTCTTCCCCAGATTAGTTCCCCCCCCCAAACTTCAACCTACTGCTGTTCGAGTCCAATTGTTATAGATTTTTTTTTTTTTTTTTTTTATAATTGGAAGACATGTGTATTCTGTCGTATGGATTATTTTTTTAATCAAGTGTTTTTCCATCGTCTGTTCATCTTCTCTAAAAAAATAAAAATGCAATCTCTCCCTCCCACCTCCCCCCCTCTCTCTCTCTCTCTCTCTCTCTCTCTCTCTCTCAATACATCCACATATTCAGTTGTACCATCAAATACCTTTATAACTAATCACCCCAGTAGTAATGACTAAATTTTAATTACGTTAAATTAAAAAACATGGAACCCTTTGATTACATCATAAATGGTTTCAGTTGGCCATGAGCACTGAAAAAAAATCTATAAATAATTTTCTTAGTAATTAGATTCAGTACTTTGAGGTGAGGCATTGAGAGGGAATTGAATTGGTAGTGAAGGGTGGTTGAGCGTGTTTCGTGGTGGTTGTGGTGGTTGTGGTTGTGGCTGTGGTTGTGTGGTGGTGGTTGTGGTGGTTTTGGTGGTGATGGAAAGAGTGATAGTAGCAGTGATAGATATTGTGTGTGTGTGTGTGTGTGTTTTAGAGAGTGACTGAGACTGATCATGGATATATAGATAAATTAATAGATAGATGGACAGACAGATATACAGAAAGATAAACAGTAAACTAAATTGACAGACAGACATATAGATATGCGTAACTAGGTAGACAGATAGATAAATGCCGGTATGTAGATAGATAGTGATTGAGAGATAGATGCAAAGAGATAGACATTGATATAGAGAGATAAATTGAAGGATAGCCAGATGTTTAGATAAACAGATAAAGAGATAGACAGATAGATAAATAGATAGACAGGTAGATTGATAGACATACAGATAAAAAGCGATAGACAGAAAAAGATATAAAGAGAGATGGAAATGGATAAACAGAATGGAAGGCTGATGTATCAGATAGATAGATGGATAAAGATACATAGATTGACTGATAGATAGATAGACAAGTAGATAGACGGAAAGCTAGGTAGTAGGAAGGTAGGTAGAAAGATAGATAAGTAGATAAATAAAAGAAACAGCATAATGGAAGCCGACAGAAGTTATCTCTATTAGGAAAGTTAGATAACATTTGGTGGATGTTGATGGTGTTTTTGTTGATGATGATGGTGATGATGCTAGTGATGATAGATACTACTACTACTATCACTCTTCCCATCACCATCAAAACCTCAACCACCACCACCACACAACCATCACCAACCATGCTCAATCACCCTTCACCACTAATTCAATCCTCTCTCAATGCCTTACTTCAAAGTAATGAACCTGATTAATACGAAAATTAATTATATATATATATATCTTCAGTGCTCATGCCAGCTGAAACTATTTTTGGAGATACGTAGTCTTGCTAGAAGTGGTGATGGTGATGTCCGTGATGTGATGATGATGGTGGCACTGTTGTTAGCAATAATGGCATGAAATTAATGGTGATGATGATGGTGATGGTGAGGATGATGGTGAAAATTGTTGTAGTGATGACGATAGTGATGGTGTTGATAGCAGTAGTAGTTCCGACGATTGTGTTGGTGGTGAAGATGGTGGATGTATTGGTGATGGTGATGATAATAATCCTGAGACAGAGAAGAAGTGAATAGTAGTTGCAGAGATAGTGGTGAATATGGTGGCAAGAGTGATGGTGGTGATAGTACATACACACACACACACACACAGCTTTTTATTCATTAAATTTTTGGTATCATACTTTCAATTTTCATCTTTTCTTCTCCAAAGAGGAACATTGCATAAGCTTGTGTGTGTGTGTGTGTCTGTGTGTGTGTGTGTGTCTGTGTGTGTGTGTGTGTCTGTGTGTGTGTGTGTGTGTGTGTTCTAAGTATGGCATTAAGTATTTAATGACCACTGACCTAAACTCTCACTGCCAGCTCCTATGATCTCGCTCTCAGTTAAATAATATGACGTGAGGCTGAACAAGAAACTAGATGAGACGCGACCTTGAGACTACTCACTTAGCATGAAATACGAAAACTCAGACCCCGAGTTGCCGACGAAAGGCGTCGCTTGGTAAGCTTCCTCCAAGCCTTGAGCAAGGACTCGCCATACAGTCTTCATGACCTTGCTGACCTAATCAGATCATCGTCCCTTTGTATAGCATCACAGAGAAAAGCTTGGTGGAAATCCATTGAGGGGTTCAGGAGATATCTCGCCCACATCTTATGACTTTGACCCTTGACCCATTGACCGTGCCGACCTAATCGGTTCAGCCTTTCCTCATACTGCATCACTGAGATAAGTTTGGTGGAAATCCGTCGATCGGTTCAGGACATACTGTGCCCACAGTAGTGTTACGGACGCACGCACGAACGGACGCACGGAGGGACAGACCAATCACCTAATACCTCCTCTACTATAGGTGGGAGGAGGCATAATAACATGGCAAAAAACTCACTCAGAGAGCGCATACTTCCACCAAAGTTAGTGACTTACCACGGTAATTCCTCTTTCTCACCAGACGAGTACTTCTACAGTCTCACATAGTACGTTAGTTCCACTATCTAATTATTCTGACTGTTACACACTCTCAGAGCTCATACCTTCGACGATACCAATAACATATTTTTTTTCCTTGTATACGGATTCGGATCCACCTCTTAGCCTAACCAGCTATTCCTTGACCCACTGCCCGCCTATCCACCAGATTACACTGACATCCGGTAGCGGCTTCTTGAGGTATCTTGTACACAGACAAACAGACAAAGAAACAGACACGAAGAACACAAAACCTCCGTCCAACATCATTGACCTTTGGATGATGTGTGTGTGTGTGTGTGTGTGTGTGTGTGTGTGTGTGTGTGTGTGTGAGAGACACAAACACACACACACACACACACACAAACACACACACAGAAATTATTTGGAGCGAACTTTCCGTTTCTATGCAGTGAAGGTCATGGAGGAGAGGGAAGCAGACAGACAGACAGACAATGTGGGAGGGATAGATGCAGAAAAGATACGCAGAAAAATATTTTTGTCAACCAGTGTGTCATCTTTTCATTCCTCTCTCTCTCTCTCTCTCTCTCTCTCTCTCTCTCTCTCTCTCTCTCAATTTATCCATCCTCCCCTCAGGCGATGAATCTATCTGTATAATTATATATATCCTCTCTCTCTCTCTCTCTCTCTCTCTCTCTCTCTCTCTCTCTCTCTCTCTCGCTCTCTCAATTTATCCATCCACCTCTCAGGCAATGTATCTGTATGATTCTCTCTCTCTCTCTCTCTCTCTCTCTCTCTCTCTCTCTCTCTCTCTCTCTCTCTCTCTCTCAATTTATCCATCAACCATTCAGTCAATGCATCCATTTGCCTGTCTGTACCTATCCACCCTCTCTCTCTCTCTCTCTCTCTCTTTCGTGATAATAATACTAATCTTATTGTTTCATCGTGTCATTATAAAAGCCCCAGAATGATTGCATGCGTCGGCTTTGGGGACAGTCCATGCTGCTTGATCTCTGGCATCCTCCCTATTTACCCGAATTATGATCTATATATCTATCTATCTATCTATAGCCCGACGCCCTAATCCCGCAAAGGGTGGCCGCAGACAAAACGCCTCAAGTCGCTCTGTCACCCACCATTTGACTACCCTCCCCCCAACTCACCCCCCCTCCCTCATATACCTCTCAACTCCATCCCTCATTATAATAATAGTAATTTTAAAAAAAGAATTAATAATAATTATTATTATTATTATTTTTATTATTATTATTATTATTATTATTATGTGTGTGTGGATGACAGGATGTGAAGATGTGTAATGGATGTAAGAGCTTATAGAGGTTGGGGGAGTGGACTTTCTGACCACTACTTGGTGGTGGCCAGAATTAGGATTCAAGTAAGATGGAGGAATAGAAGAAGGGAAAGACGAGAGGAAGGAGTAGTCGCAAGGAGAGTGGAAAGGTTACAAGAGGATGTGAAAAAGGCAGAGTATAAGAGAGAAGTGGAGGAACGATTGGGCAAATATGAATTGGAGCAGATGGGAGACGTGGAAGGTGTGTGTAGGATATTTACAGAAGAAATATGTGCAGCGTGTGATGTGGTGTGTGGAAGAAAGAGAAGACGGTGGGGGATACAAGGAACAGCGTGGTGGACTGAAGAGGTGAGACAGGCTGTGGCACAAAAGAAGAAAGCATACAATGAATGGATGAGAAACAGGGGCGTGAAAGAAGTTGAGAGGAGGAAGAGAGAGTTATATGTAGAAAGAAAGAGAGAGGTGAAAAGATTAGTAAGAGAGAGTAAGAAGAGACTGGATGAGGAATTTGGAAGGAATTTGAGTGTAAAGTGGAGGGACTGTAAGAAAATGTTCTGGAAAGAGATGAAAAGGGTAAGACAGGGTGGAAGTGAAGTTAACAGGGGAGTGAAAGATAAAAATGGTAGATTACTAGTGGAGAAGGGAGAAAAAGTGAGCAGATGGAGAGAACACTTTAAGGAATTGTTGAACATACAGGATGGAAGTATTGTGAGTATAAGTGGCTGGGGAATGGCTGGGAGAAGAAGGGAGGTGAGAAGACAGGAAGAAATCAGTAGGATAGAAGTTGTGGAAGCAATGAAGAAAGTTAAATCGGGGAAAGCCCCAGGAATTGATGGAGTGTGTGGTGAAATGCTGAAGCATGGGGGAGAGATAGTAGTAGAATGGATGTGGAAGATGTGCAGATTGGCCTGGGAGGAAGGTAGAGTCCTGGAGGATTGGAAGTCAGGTATAATTATTCCCTTGTACAAAGGAAACGGGGAAAAAGAAGTGTGTGGTAATCATAGGGGCATTTGTCCTCTTAGTATAATAGGAAAAGTGTATGGTAGGATACTTATTGACAGAGTTAGAGAAAGAACAGAGAAATTAGTTGGAGAAGAAGAGGGAGGCTTTAGGATGGGAAGAGGTTGTGTAGATCAGATATTCATTCTTAGATCTTTAGTGGAAAAGTTTCTAGAGAAGAGAAAGAAGTTGTATGCTGCTTTCATGGATTTGGAGAAAGCATATGACAGGGTGGATAAACAAGGATTGTGGAAAGTGTTAAGAATATATGGAGTAGATGGGAAGTTGTTGAATGCTGTGAAGAGTATGTACGATGGTGCAAAGGCTGCAGTGCGTGTGGATGGTGAACTAAGTGAATTTTTCTTTGAAAGTTGGGTTGAAACAGGGATGTGTCATGTCTCCATGGTTGTTCAAACTGTACATGGATGGGGTAATAAAAGAGGTACAAGGTAGGGTAGTGGATGTTGGAGTGGCCCTGGTGAGAGAGGATAATGTTTAGAAACTCCCTGTACTGTTGTTTGCAGATGATACTGTGTTGTTGAGTGAAGACGAAGGGGAGCTGCAAGGCCTGGTGGATGAGTTTGGGAGACTGTGTAAGAAACGGAATCTAAAGGTGAATGAAGGGAAGAGTAAAGTGATGGTCTTTGAGAGAGGTGAAGTCAGTGAATGTACAGCGAGGTTGGATGGTGAGGAACTGGAAAATGTGAGTACGTTTAAGTACTTGGGTAGTGTGATGAGTAAGGATGGAGGTTTGGAGGGTGAAGTACTTGAAAGGGTACAGCAGGGAAGAAAGGTTGCTGGTTCTTTGAAAGCAGTGATAAGAAACAGGGAAGTGAGCATGGAAGTAAAAAAGTTACTACATGACAGTATTGTGATACCAACTCTAACATATGGAAGTGAAGCTTGGACGTTGTTGGAAGGACACAAGTCAAGAGTGAGAGCAGTGCAAATGAGTTATTTAAGAGGAGCCTGTGGAGTCACATGGAGAGACAGGCTGACGAATGAGGATATAAAGGAGCGTTGTGGTGTGGATGTGGATGTGATAGGAAGCGTTATGAGGAACACACTGAGGTGGTTTGGCCATGTGGAGAGTATGGAGGGTGAAAGACTGACGAAGAGAATGTATGTGAGTGAGGTGGAGGGGGGAAGAGGGAGGGGGAGGCCGAGGATGAGATGTAGGGATGGGGTGGAGAGGTATATGAGGGAGGGGGGTGTGAGTTGGGAGCAGGGCAGTGAAATGGCGGGGGACAGGGCGACTTGGAGGCGATTTGTTTGTGGCCACCCCAAACGGGATTGAGGCGTCTGGCATTAGATAGATAGATAGAACAATAATAATAATAATAGTAACTATTATTATTATTATTATTATTATTATTATTTTCATTATCATTAACGTTTACTGTCATCATCATCATCATCACCATCATGATTATTTATAATAAATATAAATGCAATAATAACAATAACAGCATTGATATTATTATTATTATTATTATTATTATCATCATCATCATCATCATCATCATCATCATCATTGTCATTATCAGTAGTATGTCTAACTATATATCAGTCTATCCATCATTCTCTCTCTCTCTCTCTCTCTCTCTCTCTCTCTCTCTCTCTCTCTCTCTCTCTCTTTCTTTCACCTCTATCCCTTGTGCATCTATGTCTGCCCCTTAGTCCATATCCCCTCCAGTTAACTAGCCATCACAGTTAACAAGGCTGTATACTTAACGAGTCTGTTTAGTGATAATGACTCCCTTACCTCCCGCTGCTTAACGAGAGGGGTGACAAACGAGTCATTTCATTAGCGTACAATTTGCATAGTTAAATAGGTGGTTAAGAAGACACAGATTAATTTGCGTGGTTAATGAACTGGTTAACGAAGAAACTGACTTACTAGAAACTTGTCTGAAGGTCATATTAGAACTGACTTTAAATTTTCAGTAACAAGCCTTTCAGTGTTCTCTCTCTCTCTGTCTCTCACTCTCTCTCTCTCTCTCTCTGTCTCTCTCTCTCTCTCTCTCTCTCTCTCTCTCTCTCTCTCTCTCAGTACAGGTTGGTCCGTATATAAGGCTCCACTTCCACTCCGCCGGACTATTTCTCGCGTGTAGTGGGGACGGCTCACTTTTATCAGTATGTGTCTGCATTCATTCATTTCCTATTCCCACTGCCAAAACTACGTCCACACCAGCCGACTGAGTCGTACCCACAACAAAGATACTGCCACATGAGTTCCTAGTGTAGGTCTATTTACGGAATACCCTGCTGTCAAGGAGTAATGTGGTAAATTTAATATCTGAAGAAGATATGTCCCGAAGCCTCCTGTGGCACCTGAAATTAAAGTAGACAAAATGGTAAGTGAAGCTGCGATGTGGTAAGTGAAGCTGCGATGTGGTAAGTGAAGCTGTTATGTGGTAAATGAAGCTGCAATGTGGTAAGTGAAACTGCGATGATGTAAATGAAGCTACAATATGGTAAGTGAAGCTACAGTATGGTAAGTGAAGCTGCAATGTGGTAAGTGAAGCTGCGATGTGGTAAGTGAAGCTGCGATGTGGTAAGTGAAGCTACGATGTGGTAAGTGACGCAGCATTTACGATTTTAACATGTGGTACGTGAATCAAGAGTTGAGGTATATGATGTGGTAGGTGAAGTAACAGTTAAGCTATGTGATGCAGTAAGTGAAGCTGTGATGTGATATGTGATGCTACAGTTAAACTATGCAATGTGGTAAGTGAAGCTATGATGTGGTAAGTGAAGCTTTGATGTGATAAGTGAGGCAACAGTTAAGCTATATGGTTTAGTAAGTGATATTACGATGTGGTAGGTGAAGCAACAATTAAGCTGTGTGATGTAGTAAGTGAAGCTGCCATGTAAGTGAAGCCATTGAATACTGTACTTGCGTTTTCATCGTCTTTTGTCATCAGAGATACAACAGAAAGTATGTCTTCGTTATGGTGGGGCTTACGACTTTCAATATCATTCTCGTCTTTGCCGGACATTTAAAAGCATTGGCGGACATTTAAAGGTGTTGGAGGACATTTAAAAGCTTAGAAGGACATTTGAGAGCGTTGGCGGATATCTAAAAGTGTTGCCGGACATTTAAAAGGGTTGGCGGACATTTAAAAACGTTGTAGGGCATTTAAAAGTATTCACAGTCATTTAAAAGCGTTGGCAGGCATTTAAAAGGGTTGGAGGGTAATGAAAAGTGCTGGTGGGTGTTTAAATTCATTGATGGATATTTAAAAGCGTTGTTGCATAATTAAAAGCATTGTTGGATATTTAAAAGCGTTGGCGGATACTTCAAAAGCACTGACGGACAGCTAAAAGCATTCCTGCACATTTAAGAGTGCAGTAAACTATTTTTGCTCTAACTTTACCCAGATTTTCTTTTGCAGGTTACTTCACCAAGCTTATTGGCAGAAAAAGTCAGCAGTGTAGCTCAACACTCTTTACATAACACTTCTTTCGTGACTAGCACTGTATTCTAGTGTTAATCTCCTGTTACAACTTCGCATTCATAACGCAGAGGTGGCAATTTTAGGCTGTTAGAGTGAAAACGTAAAATATGTGCTTTGTTTCAGATTCCACTTAAGAGGACATTTAAGGGTGAAATGGTATGTGCCTTGTTTGTTTTACCTCAAGGGGACATTTAAAGGTGTAGAGTTAAATGCCTTGTTTCAGTTTCACCTCAAGCGGACAATTATGAGTGAAGTAGTATGTGCATTAATTTCAGTTTTGCCTCAAGCGGATATTTTGGGCTTAGTATTAAATGCCTTGTTTCAGTATCAGCTCAGGTGGACATTTACTAGTGAGGTAGTATGTACCGTGTTTCAGTCTCACCTCAAGCGTACAATTAAGAGGGTGAGGCAGTGTGTGCCTTGTTTCATGTGTTCTCCCTACCGAGGTTCCGTTGGTGACATCTAAGTCTACTAATACCAAGTCTGTTCACACTCCCTCAGGGCGCAGGGAGGCGTGGCTTGTGTGTGACGTCAGTTGACTTAAGTAACAGAAATTGTATAAAAGAGGAGACTCAAATTAAACATTTATAATAAGGGAAAACGAAGAAGGGGAAGAAGTGCGGACTCGTTTAATCGTATAACATAGCAGTAGGTTCCCTCACACCCTTATGCCTTCCCTCACACCCCCATACCTCCCTCACACATTTCAGTCCCTTCCCTCACTTCGGACTGAAAATGTGTCATGATCTGGAGAGTGTAGCATACATCCACTCACCACCACGGTCAGGCGTCAATTGAACTTGCTTTTCATGCAAGCTGACGTCACTCCGATACTCCGCCCCCTGCGCCAGCTTGGACTCGTTTTAGGTAGACTTAGGGTGACATATTGGTCCGTATTCTCGTCGGGGAAGCTGGTAATACCTTTTCCCCAGCGATATATTTTGCTTATTACACCTTGCTGTCGTCGCCTGTGTTATTCAAATCTTTCGAATATCGCCACACACTGCATAAACAAGGTACAAAAGGAGATTAACCAGCCATATCCAGAAATAAATAGCTAAGGAAGAGGTGTTACGAGCCCCGCTGAACCAACGAGACTACGTACCACAGTCTCTCACTCATTAACAGAGCCATAATACACTTTACACATGCACGCCCCACTACACCCCTAAGCCTTCCACATAGACTCGTACACCCCTGCATGAAGCACTGGCTGGGAGGGCATTATTTCTACGTCAATAAAAACTGGTATTCCTCGGAGTTTAGGATATTTTTATGTAAAAAAAAAAAAAAAAAAAAAAAAAGGTTAGTAGCTCGCAATAATAATAATAATAATAATAATAATAATAAAAATAATAATAGTCGTCGTCATCATCATCATCATCATAATAATAATAATTCAAGTTCTGTTCATTTCGAGGTGTGTGGTCATAACGTATTTTAAAGATTGAGGGTCATAGGTCAATGCAAATAAAGTGATGAGCACATGGAGATTTTAGATTGTGGCGATTTGAGTGAAGTTTTAGATGGTGGCGATTATAGAGAAACTTTAGACTATGGGAATTGTAGGGGTATTTTAGATATTGGCGATTGCAGGGAGATTTTAGATAGTGGCGGTAGCAGAAAGATTTTAGATACTGGCGACGGTAGAATTATTTTAGATACTGGCGATAGTAGAAAGATTTTAGCGGTGATAGTCGATGCTTTTACCCTTCATATCCACAGCACACGATTTTAGCCTGTATGTAAGATCTGTGTAATCTTCTCTGACGTATATTCATAGTTATTAGGTATACAGGGTGAGTACGCGACTGACTGCGGTGCCTTCGTGACTCAGACCCGCATTCTCGTCGCTTGTTGAGGCTCTAACACATCTTCCTTAGCGATTTTTTTTTGGTTTTTATGGCCGGTTAATAAATTTTTCTACGTTATTTATAAAGCGTATGGTGATATTTGAATTATTTGAGTATCACAGAAGGGGATGACAAGTTGCATTAGGCAAATAAATCGCTTTGGAAAAAGTATTAGGGAGCTTACCAAGTTGACGAGAATACAGATCTCACTTTGTTAAGAAACAGTGTTTCGCGGCTGAGGCATTGTGTTGTGGATGCAGAATGGTAGGATGGAGACGGACAGAGAAATAGACTGCACAGCCATACTATTTTTCCTCTAATTTGGCCTAAAACTGCCGCATGTCCAACTTGAATGCTAAGCTGTAACAAGCGATGAGCATCAGAATATGCTGCTAATTCCGAAGAAGTGCTATGGAAAGGATGCTCAACCTCAGCATTGCCTTTCTCTGTCACTAAGCTACCTGGTATAAGCTGCAAAAGAAGAACCTCTGTCCAAGTTAAAGTGAAGGGATTATAGCAAACAGGACGAGGGCTTAGAACAGGACGAGGGCTCTCTGCCTGTGTATCTCCCTAGTAAATCTCAAGACTACTCGTATATGGAGTAGATTAGAGAGACCTTCACCACAATCAATAAAAAGGAGTCCCCATTTCACTCAGTTACTGTATGTGAGGCTTGTGCAAGAGATGGCTAATGAGGGAAGAGCATAGGCCAGTATTCTTGTCTGATTCGGAGGCTCCCTAACACCTCTTCCTTAGGGATTTGCTTTTGCATATGGTATCTATGCAGAGTATAGTGATATTAGAATAATTTACGTAACACGGAGGATAGTAGGCTAAGGTGAAATAAGCGGAAAAGGTCGCCAAGGAAAAGGTGTTAGGGAGCTTCCTTAGCCGACGAGAAAACGGGTAATAGTGTCCGTTAACGATGAACCAGTATTTATGGTTAACTTATGTTCTGTACTCCTTTCACTTTAACTTGGCCAAAATTTTCGTTCATTGACAGCTGATTCCACGTAGCCCGGTGGTTGAAAAGGGCAGTACTACGACTCTACATCCATTCCATTGCACTTCTTCGTGACTAGCATCGTATTTCGATGCAAAATCCTTATTGCAGCTCAGTATTCAAGATGGAAAGTGGCCAACGGTAGATCAAGTTAGAGTATAAAAGGAGACTTAGAAAATGCGTGAATAATTGCCCTGCAAATCTTCTTAATGAGAACGTAAATTATTTTCTTAGTAAACTGCGTACCTCAATTAATCTCTCTCTCTCTCTCTCTCTCTCTCTCTCTCTCTCTCTCTCTGGCGGCATATGACCTTGACAGTTGCGCCGCCAGATATTAATAGTCATTTAATCAGTCTCTCTCTCTCTCTCAAAAATTTATCGTGGATAATGAGGAACATGCACGCTTGATGTATATGTATGTGTATCTATCTATCTATCTATATATATATGTGTGTGTGTGTGTATATGTGTGAGAGAGAGAGAGAGAGAGAGAGAGAGAGAGAGAGAGAGAGAGAGAGAGAGAGAGAGAGAGAGAGAGAGAGAGAGAGGGTTAGGAATGGAAGGAGATATGGAGGAAGAGATGAAAATACGAGGAAAAAAGGAAAGGAGGAAAAGAGAGAATTGACGAGAGAGAGAGAGAGAGAGAGAGAGAGGAAAAGAAGATTTAAAGACAGACTTAGCAGAGGGAAACGGGGAGGGAGGTGAGGAAGGAAAGAGAGAGAGCGGGAGGGACGAGGGGAAGGAAAGGTACCATCTGCTTTAAGAAATTCACGTGCCCCCTCCTCCTCTCTCTCTCTCTCTCTCTGTATGTCTGTATGTCTATATCTATATCTATCTATCTGTCTATCTATCTCATCTCATCAGCCGTTTGAGTGTCCACTGCAAGACAGGCCTATCCCGACCGAAGTGGGGACGATACAGCCAAAATATCTCTACCAAGTGGCTTAGGCTGTCTAGTAGAGATTGTATGTAGGGTGAGAAGTGCTTGTAAGTGTAATTGTAGTGTTGGCGTGGCTTTGGATGTGTGTGTAGTCTGTGCACCAAGTGTAATCGGCCTGCGCAAGCCGACTGGGTGCAAGCATACTTTATAGTATGCGACACTGGTTCAACCACAGCACCCCTGATGTCCGCCAATGCAGTACGTTGCCAGAAGAACGCTCCCAAAGTTTATTACCCTGGCGGGGCACGAACCCTCGTTCTTCAGTGTACGAAAACGCACACTTTACCACTGTACCACAGAGGTTCTCTCTCTCTCTCTCTCTCTCTCTCTCTCTCTCTCTCTATATATATATATATATATATATATATATATATATATATATATATATATATAAAGTATATACATCTATGTGTCTATCTATCCTTGTCCTTTCTTTTACCTTTTCTTTCTTGGTCCCAATGCATACACGGTCTTTTCTACCTCTTCCTTTCCCATCCTTCTATTCCTTTTCCCTCTGTTTTACTCCTTCCTTTTTCTCCTTCCGTTCCTTCTTCTTCTCCCTTTCCTCTTCTTCTTAGTTCTTTCCTCTCTCTCCCGAAGTCCTTCCCACCTCTCACTGTCTTTCTCTCCATTTCCTTCACCACCTGTTGTCTTTCCCTCTCTCCTCCTACTCCCTCTCCTCTCGTCTTTCCCCTCCTCCATTCCCCCTACCCCCACTACCAGCAATCTTCCAACTTAATCAGCGACTTAAGCACAGAATAATGAATGAAGCATCAGCTTCTTTACCCCACGAGAAGAACATCTAATTTGAATATAATGAAACTTGCGAAGCAAAAAACACTTAATTATGCAAAAATAATAATAATAATAATACGTCACGCTATTAAAGGTTTAATGACCAAAGCATAATTTTTTTTATTACCACTCCAACGTTCCATTCCTTTCTTTTTTTTTTTTTCATAATAATTATTACCTTTTTCACAGAGTTTAAAATAGGTTACCATGCCTTCAAATTCGAAAAAGTTTTGCCTATTATTCTTTGCTCTAAATTTTGCAAAGCCTGTCTCCACGATGGCCTCAAAATTTCCTGTTACCTTCAAGAGATTTAATTTCTCAGCTAAGAAAAGAGGTAACTTGTACTAAGAAGGAGGCGCTCATTTCCAGACTTGCCTCTAACTACTCATGTTTTAATTTTTCCTGTTATGTTGATGAGAAATTGGTTCTGAATGTGGCATTAAGTGGACGTAGTAGTAGTAGTAGTAGTAGTAGCAGTAAAAGTTGTGTTGGTAGTGGTACTAGTAGTAGTAGTATTAATAGTAGTAGCAGGAGGAGGGAGGAGTGAGGTGGCGCAATGGTAGTTGTAGTAGTAGTAGTAGTAGTGGTAGTAGTAGCAGCAGAGGAGGGAGGGAGGAGTAGTGGCGCTGGTAGTTGTAGTAGTAGTATTAGGTGGTAGTAGTAGCAGGAGGAGGAGGGAGGAGTAGTGGCGCTGGTAGTTGTAGTAGTAGTATTAATAGTAGTAGTAGCAGGAGGAGGAGGAGTAGTCGCGCCGGTAGTTGTAGTAGTAGTAGTAGTGGTAGTAGTAGCCTCCTGGTTCATCTATAATATCACCTTCGTGACTAGCATAGTACTGTTGTCGTTAATCTGTTCTAGAAAATCAGCATTCAAGAGGAGGAAAGTACGGCAATTTTGAGTCCAAGTTAAAGAGAAGAATCAGTTTTTAATCTTGCCCAGTCCCGAATTCATGACACGGAATTATCATCGCATGTTACCACTTGGTCACCGGATACGCCTGGGATGTTCATAGCAACCTTATTCTTGCTACATCCAAGACGATTTTCCTTAGCTTCTAGAAAGACCATTTGTAGTGACGAAGTTAGAAACCGTCTTCCCTTCATCTCCACTCCCCCCTCTTCAATAACCTAAGGTCTCTGGCAAAACTTATGAAAATTGCCTAAAAGTTAGATGGAATATTTTAAGAAAGGCGTTACTGCAATAGAGAATTTATCACGTGCTGTTACACGAGAGAGAGAGAGAGAGAGAGAGAGAGAGAGAGAGAGAGAGAGAGAGAGAGAGAGAGCCTCTCTCTCTCCACTTCACCTTTGCCCCAAGTTCCTTCGGGGTGGTAATAACTGGAGAGCGGGAGCTAGCGCGGGAAGCGAGCTATCTTTACTACTCCCTTTCTTCACTTGGTTTCGAAGTTCTCCTTTCCCCTCTGTTTCTTTATCGTCTTTTATCACTTCCATACTCTCTCTCTCTCTCTCTCTCTCTCTCTCTCTCTCTCTCACACACACACACACACACACACACACACACACACACACACACACAATAACATAACTTCACTTAAGACTACACATCAAGAGAGAGAGAGAGAGAGAGAGAGAGAGAGAGAGTAAAAATAACGAGAGCCAGAGAAGTTAGGATCTGCAGTTATTAAAGTTAAGGAAAATGTTACAGAAACAAGTCCCATACAAATTTTTGGAAAATATTGGTAAGAGAGAAGGGTAACTAAGAGAGCGAGACAAAAAAAATTAACAACTATGTAATTCAGTCCATTTACATATCAATTCAAAAGGTCAGATACTCTGCCATAGCACACCACAAAACCAGTCAGGAGACAGGACTTGTGTGCTGCATAGGCAAATCCGAACCAGGTCCTGTCCTCCCACACACTTACTACTTTCTTAACCAGCCCATACCCTCCTGAGCGGGCTAATGTATGGCCCGGCCTGCACCTATATGTGCAGGAAATCTTCGAACGAACGAACGATACTCTGCCCATAGTTGTGTGCTCTGTGTCTCTACTTATATGAGTAGCTGATTCTGAGGTATGTATCACTTTCTGTGTATCCATAAATTTTTCTATACATCTCAATATATGTATAGTTATTCATCTAATTATTTATACTGCATGTCTGTCTGTCTGTCTGTCTGTGTCAAGTGTCTGTTTATCAACAAATTTCCTGACACGACACACGAACATGAATCAGATTAATAGTAAAAGAGTTGGAAACAATGTATGATGAAATATGACAATATATACTTAAGTAGAGAGAGATAATCTCGCTCTCTCTCTCTCCTCGAAAGTTCCTTCCAAATAGTGATGACCAGGAGAGGGAGTGTGCCCGGGAAGTAAGCTATCTCTACCACTTAGTTTCTTCATTTGCTTTTCACTATGTTTCTTTCTCTTCTGTTTTTTTAATCATCTTTTATTTCCTCTCTCTCTCTCTCTCTCTCTCTCTCTCAGTACCAAATTACTAATATGAGACTTCATATCGAGAGAGAGAGACCCAAAAAATGACGGTATTGACCCGCATCTCTTTAACCTCTCTCCTTAGGAGAGAGAGAGAGAGAGAGAGAGAGAGAGAGAGAGAGAGTTGTATTAGTTTCACACGCTATTGGTAATTTTTTTTTTTATGGAGAAAGAAGGGCAAAGGCCATGAGCCCGCAGTAACAGTTCCCTCCAAGAGAAAAACAAAATGCAATAGAGAGCCAAATTCAAGAGATCCGATTATTTTGAGATGCCTGGACACACTGCGTTTGAAAGACTGGAGATCATAGGCAGCAGGAAATACAGACAGAGGGAGACAGTTCCAGAGTTGACCTGTTGCATAAATAGAAAGACTGGGAGTAACGGTTAACTCTTGCATTAGAGAGCTGGACAGAAAAAGGGATGAGAGTTTCCTGCCATACGGGTGCTACGCGCCCGTCGTAGAAAGTGGAGGAGAAAGCAAGCAGACAGTTCAGAGGAGCAGTGACCATTAAAGTAGCGATAGAAAAGAGATAAAGATGCAATAGTGCTGCGAAGAGACAAGGGTTGAAGGGAGTCAGTAAGAGGAGGAGAGTTAAGCCGAGACGAAAAAGCCTTTGACTCCACCCTGTTGAGGAAAGCTGTATATGGGGAGCCTCCCCACACATGAGAGTTGTACTCCACCCTGGGGGCGGATAAAACCACTGTATAAGAGTCAACAATTGTGCAGGGGTAAAGAAAGAGCGGAGTCGGCTAAGCACACCCAATCTCTTGGAAGCAGATTTTGCAAGAGATGTAATATGATCTTTCCAAGATAAGTCCCGAGTAAATGAAACCCCAAGCATGTTCCAAAGATGATGCAGGATTAAGCTGAATATTATTAAACGTTGGTAGATTTTACCTGTGGAAGGTTTTGTCGGGTTGATAGGTGTAAAAACTGAATCTTAGATGCATTAAAAACAACCATATTATTTTTACCCCAGTCAGAGATACGAGCAAAGACAGACACTGGGTGTGCCATAGCCTCATCCCTTGTTTGTTGGAGTAACTGTTGAGATAGGCGTTGCGGGAAGACGAATGGAAAGGTGAAGGGTGGAGTCATCAGCGTATGAGTAGATAAGGGTTAGGCGTACAGCTTAGAAGATCATTGATGAATATAAGGAAGAGAGTTGGTGATAGGAGACAGAGCCCTGAGGAACACCACTGTTGATAGATCTAGGAGAAGAACGATGGCCGTCTACAACGGTGGCTATAGGGCTGACCAGAAAGGAAGCTAGCGATGAAGGCACAAATAGAAGGATAGAAACCTTAGGGAGGGAAGTTTGGAAATTAAAGATTTATTCCAGACTCAATCGAAAGCCTTTGAGTTGTCAAGTGCAATGGCAAAGCTTTCGCCAAAGTCCCGAATGGAGGATGACCAGGAGTCTGAAGAAGTAGGTTGAGGAAGATCGCCAGTGGAGCATCCCTGACGGAACCCGTACTGACGATCGGAAAGAAGGTTGTGATAGGAAAGATGCCTTGAAATTTTTCTATTGAGAATTGACTCGAAATCTTGCCAGAAATACAGGGCGTTAAAGCAATTGGACGATAGTTGGAGGGTTTGGAGTGGTCACCCTTCTTTGGGACTGGCTGAATGAGAGCAAACTTTCCAGCAAGAAGGAAAGGTACAAGTTGACAGACAAAGGCGAAAAGAGTTTAGCCTAGGCAGGGTGTAAGCACAGAGAAGCACAGTTCTTGAGAACAACAGGAGGGACCCCATCAGGCCCATATACCTTGTTAGTACTGAGGCCAGTGATGGCAGAAAATACATCAACTGAAGAAATTTTAATGTCAGCCATGAGGAAGTCAGAGGGGGAAGTGATGGAGGAGGAACAGCACCGGAATCGTCTAAGGTGGGTGGAGGAGAAAATCTGTGAAGAGATCTGCTTTATCAGTATAAGAAATAGCTACAGAGCCATCAGAGTAGAAAAGGGGAGGAAAGGATGAGGAGGTAAAAAGTTATTAGAAAGGTTTTTGGCAAGGTGCCAGAAGGAAGCCCGAAGAATTCGAGTTGGAGAGTTGAGGAAGCATTTAGTACTGATGAAATTATTTTTTAGCAGAGCAAAGAACAAACTTAGCACGATTCCGAGGCAGAAACGTAGAAGATGATGTGATTCAGGGGTGGGTTGGCTCCAGTACCTTTTGTAGGCCCTCTCCTTGTTCTGGACAGCATTAGAACAACCGTGATTAAACCAAGGCTTTCTTGCGTTAGTCAAAGGATATGAGAAAGGAATGTATGCCTCCATGCCCAAGAGAATAACCTCCATAATGCGCAAGGCACACTCAGATGGCTCCCGGCCATGGAAGCAATAATCATTCCAGGGAAAATCAAACAGGTACTGCCTGAGGGCCTCCCAATCTGCGGCTCCAAAATGCCCACAGACGACGTTTCCTGGGAGGGTCCACGAGAGCCCATACCAGAGTGATAGGACAGGTTAAGGTGATAAGGTTGTGATCAGAGGAGCTTAACAGGAGAGAAAAGATTAACAGAGTAAGCAGAAGGATTAGTTGTGAGGAAGAAGGTCAAGTATGTTGGAGCTCTCTCCAAGGCAGTCAGGGATATGGGTAGGGTGCTGTACAAGCTGCTGTAGGTCATTAAGGATAGAAAAGATGTAGGCTTGTTCACTAGGTGAATCAGTGAAAGGAGAGGGAGGCCAAAGGTGGTGGTGAACATTGAAATCTCCTAGAATGGAGATTTCTGAGAAAGGAAGGAAATGGATAGAGTGTGTGTTCCATCGTAGAAGTAAGATAGTCAAAGAATTTTTGATAGTCACTAGAATTAGGGGATCAAGTAAGCAACACAGATATTTTCACTCAGAGAATGACAGGAAAGCCAGAAGCCAGAGTGTAGAGAATTCAGAAGAATCGAGAGTTCAGGAACACGAGAGTAAGATAAGTCGTTACGTATATATACACAACAGCCACCTTTAGCTTTGAAATGAGTATAGAGAAAGTAGGAGGATACAGAAGAGGGGTTTAGATGTCAGTTGCCTCAGACAGCTGAGTCTTAGTTAGAAAAAGAAGGTGACGTTTAGAGGAGGAGAGGTGGTGCTCAACAGATCGAAGAAGTTAGAGGAGGAGAAAGGCCTGCAGATGTTGCAGAAATGAAGAAGTGAGTCAGACAGTGGTTCCAGGCACCTCAGGTCGTCGCCAGGAGAAGGGCGGATGGTGGGGGCATTTATGGTCCCCACCCCTGAGGACTCCGAGGGCTTGGTTTAAGAGACGCCATTATTTTTTACATTTTGGAAAGGGAAGTGTAGTGTGTACTGTGCATGTAGTTTGGTGTAGATAGTTAGAGAAATTTGTACTGGAGAGCATGCTGGCCTACTCTCTGTGTAACTGAGACACTGAAAAAGTTCAGCAAAGGGGGATGGTCAGGAACTGAGTCCTGAGGGCAGATGAAACAGGTGCTCCAGCACTCCCTGTCATCAGCTTTCCATCCACCTCAGGAGTACTACGGAAGTGTGTGTTCTAATATTGCTGCTGTATCTGATAATGGT
>NC_137012.1:4735529-4898267 GCF_032717465.1 Coenobita brevimanus
TCACCACAGGGGCGCCGACGAGAGAGAGAGACAGACAGACAGACAAAAATATAGACATTAAATTTGACAAAGGACAAAAAAAGAATTGCTCATATTCTTAACATAAGTAATTTATTTTTACTTAATATAATACTAATATAATTTTCTTTCTTTGCAGGTAAGTGAAGCAACGAAAGAGGAATTGGTTCATCCAGTAAAGATTTCAAGGTCTGTATAGTCTGTGTATCTGGTATATGTAACTACAGTGGGAGGTAGGGTCAATTGGTTAGGGAGAAATTGTCTGCAGTCTGATAGAACCCGAGTCCGATCGTTGGCTGGGGCAGAGGACAGTTTGGTGAATAATATTACATTAAAACAGACTTCACTGATGCTCCACAAGACCCACCGACATGTCATAAAAACACCCCCCGTTGATACCAACACACCAGCCCTGAATGAGACGTCTCAAGCATGTACTCAGTATAGACGGTGGGGATTAGTGCAGAAGTGGTGACATGTGAAGGTGTGTGGTACGTAGGTCGACTGCTGGGCCTCAGGGAACGGGGGTGGTGGTGGTGGCTGATTTGGCTGAGGTGCTGATAGATTTGATGGTGGCAGTGGTTGTGGTGGTGGTAGACTTGGTATTGGCAGTGGTGGTAGATTTGGTGGTGGTAGTGGGTGGTAGATTTGGTGGTGATGGTGGTGGTAGATTTGGTGGTGGTGGTGGTGGTAGACTTGGTGATGGTAGTGGTGGTAGACTTGGTGATGGTAGTGGTGGTAGACTTGGTGATGGTAGTGGTGGTAGACTTGGTGGATGGTAGTGGTGGTTGATTTGGTGGTGGTGGTGGTGGTAGATTTGGTGGTGGTGATGGTTGTAGATTTTGGTGGTGGTGGTGGTGGTAGATTTGGTGGTGGTGGTGGTGGTGGCAGTAGATTTCGTATGATGCTAGATTTGGTGATGGTGGTAGATTCTGTGGTTAGAGTGGTGTTGTTTGTGGAAGTGATACTATGTGCAAGGAGATATTGGAAACTTTAATTGTGGTAGTGAATTTTGTAGTGGTAGTGATGATAGTAGCTGAAGCTGAGGTAGTGATGGTGGTACTAAAAGCAACCCATGACACACACACACACACACACACACACACACACACACACACACACACACACACACACACACACACACACACACACACACAAAACCAAGCAAATCGCTATCTACAAACACAAAATCAAAGGGAAAAAAAAAAAATAACTATCTAAAGCAGAGTTATAAAAGCTTGAACGATTAATTAATGCTTTTCAGAAGGGTGTTTGTCGTACGTGGAGTTGGTGTGAAATATTTGGGGTGAAATATTTTGCCAGCATTTCAGTGTAACCTAATCCCATCCATCCATCATCCAATCGTTTTGTGCCCCTTCAGTAGCGTAGGGTCCTGGGCAAGGCTACTCAGTCCCGACATTTGAGGCAAAGGTGACCAGCCTCCCTCTTCGCTGAGTGGCATTACGTTAGCAGTATACCTGAACCATACCTCGGATATAAGCCCTATGCACGTAAACCACAAAGCCTCATATTCTCGTCGTTTAAGGAACTCTCTATCATCTCTTACTGCCTCGTAGAGGCTGTGAGGACTGTGGGGTCTGTCTGTCTGTTTAACTCTCTCTCTCTCTCTCTCTCTCTCTCTCTCTCTCTCCTCTCTCTCTCTCTCTCTCTCTCTCTCTCTAATCCTTCTTTCCCTTCCATTCGCTTCCTCCTGTCGAAATTCCGTCTCCAGTTACCCCTTCACTACCTTCTCTCTCCCCTTTCTCCCTCTCCTTATTCTCTCTTCCCTTCTCTGTCTCACTTCTGTAGTTTTTTTTTCCATGAACCCCTCTGCCTTTCCCACCCATTGACTCGCGTTATCTCCTCTTTTCCCTTCCTCTTCCTCTCCTCTCCTCCTTCCCTTCCATGCTCCCACTTTTTTTCTCTTTCCCTTCTCTCCCTCTCACTTTATTTTCTTTCTTACCCTTTCCTTTCCTTTTTTTATTGTTCTTTTCTCCTCTCCTCTCACTATTCTTCTCCTTCGTTTCCCTCTCCCTGTCCTTTTGCCAAGCCTTTTCCTTCCCTCTCCTCTCTGCTTTCCCTTGTTCCTCCTCTCCTCCCCCTCCCTCCCCGCCTCTCCCTCTGTTCATCTCCCTTCCTTCCCTCCCCTCTCGCCCCTCCCTTTTCTCATCTCTTTTTCTTTTCTCTCTCCCTTTTAATCCTCCCCTATTCCTCCCTTCCTCCTCCTTCATCCTCCTGTTCTCCCTTTGCTTCCCCTCTTTTTATTCCCTTTTTTCACTTTCCCCCTTTTCTTTTTGCTACATTCTTCATATTACTTCTTTCTTCCTTGCTCTTTCAATCTGTCTTTCCTCTTCATATTCTTCTCTTCCTTCTCTACCTTGGTATTCATTCCACTTCTCCCTTATATTCTTTCCTTTCCATTCTATCCCCCCCTTTTTTTTCACTCTTCTCTCCCTTCCCTCACCCTCCCTCTTTTTTTCCTCCATCGTCCTCTACACCTATATTTCGATGTCTGCTTTCCTTCATATCCCTCCTTTCCTCCCTTTCCCTTTCCCTTCCTCTATCCTTCTCTCCATCTTTACCTTCTTCCAATCCTCGTCCTTCATTGATCCTCCCTTCCTTCCTCTTCTCCCCCCATCCCTCCCTCGCTCCATTCCTCCCCATTCTTACCTCCCTCCATCCAATCTTCCCTATCCTTACCTCCCTCCTTTCATCCCTCCCTCCACTCCTCTCCATCCTTCCCTTCTTCCATCCCTCTTTCTGTTCCTCGCACTTCCTCCTCTCCTTTTCTCCCTTCTTCTTCCTCGTACTTCTCTCCTGCTTCTCTCCCACCCCACTTCCCTCTCTCCATCCTCCCCCTCCTCTCTTCCCTTCTCGGCTCTCATCCCCGTCTCGAAAATTCCATCATAATATAGCACATCCTCTCTCTCTCTCTCTCTCTCTCTCTCTCTCTCTCTCTCTCTCTCTCTAAAAAAAAAAAAAAAAAAAAAATAAAAATAAAAAGGCTAGACGTCATGATAATAGTTTTCTTCTGCTTTAAGAGAGAGAGAGAGAGAGAGAGAGAGAGAGAGAGAGAGAGAGAGAGCACACGCAGAATGCACCACCAGCAAGTGCCAGAAGCTCAGCAGCCTCCAATATTTCTCCCTCCCTCCTCTCTCTCTCTCTCTCTCTCTCTCTCTCTGAAACTGATCCTTGTAATTTCGGACGGTCATCATCATCATCATTATAGTTATATTCACCACCACCACCACTACCATCATCATCATCATCATCATCATCATATCATCATCAGTGTTTCCCACGGTCATGCTAACGCAATAGTAGCAACATTTTATACATTTCCATCGTACAGCTTAATCAGAGAAAGGACTCCCAGCTTGCCCCTATTCTCTATCATTCTCCCTTCTCGTCTGGTGGTCGTGGCGGTGTTGTTGCTGTTGTTGATTTTCTTGTGTTTGTTGTGGTTGTGCTGCTTTTGTTGTGTTTGTGCTTCTTCTCTGTTTGTTGTTGTTGTCACTGTTTTATTTCTGCGATGTTGGTGTTATGTTGTCGTTATGGTTAGTGTTGTTGTTTTTGTTCCTGTTCTTATTGTTGTTCTTCTACTTGTTCTTGTTCTTTTGTTCTTCCCTTTGTAGCTTTTTAGCTCGCATTTTTAGCTATTTTTCCTGTTCCCTCTGATGTTTTGGTTATTATTATTTTAGTTTATTTTTTTATATTTACTGTTATGCTTTTGCTTTCCTAGTTGTTGATTATTCTTGTATTGTTTCTGGCTCACATAGACACAAGTACAATGGACTTCAAAAATGAGGCCACTTTTAATGAGAGCACTCCGTCGTTTTTCATTTATTTAATTTTGATTGGTTATTTTTTGCGACAAGGAGGAGAGATTGTCTGTGTTCAGTGAGTGGAGCATGAGAAGTAAATTATGAGAGAATGAGAGAGATGCCTTCGTGTGGTGGCACCGGTCAGGGAGAGGGCAGGAGGGGAATAGACGCTATCAGGGTCCTATAACTCTCTCCTATAATCGTTTGGGGTAAGCTGGAATACAGAACTAGTGCTGGTCCGACCATTGGAGGGTTTAAGATGAAGTATTATGACTGTCTGGTTTCTACATCCACTCAACTGAGAATAATCGCCTCACGTTACAGGTAACACGGCCATCTTTTTTTCCTTCTTTTTTTCCTTCCTTCCCTCCAATCTGTTCACGTTCTTCTCCCTACTCTTCATCATTTTCCTCCTTTCCTTCCAGCCTGTATACTTTCCTCTCCCTTTCATTCATTCATTCTTTCTATCGTTCTCCCCTTCCCTCCTTCCGCCCTTCTTCTTTCCTTTTATGTTACCTTCCTCCTTCTCTCATTTCCCTCCTTCCTTCCTTTATCCTTCATCTCCTTATTTTTCATCTCTTGTCCATTGGATCTTCTTTCTCCCTTCCTTCTTCTTTCTTCTCCTTCCTTCCTTCGTTGGCTTCTTCCCTCCATGCTTCCTTCCAACAATGTGTTAGATTCTCTCTCTCTCTCTCTCTCTCTCTCTCTCTCTCTTTCTCTCTATCCTTCCCCCTCTCATACCCTCTTTCCTCTCTCTTCCCTCTCCTACCTCCTCTCTCCTCTCTTTTACTATTTCCCCTCTTCTCCCCCTCTCTCACTCTCTTTCCTCTATTTCCCCTCCTCCCATCTTTGCACACTTTCTTCCCTCTCCTCCCTCCTCTCTCTCTCTCTCTCTCTCTCTCTCTCTCACACACACACACACACACACACACACACACATTCACAATAAGGTTCTCTAGCGGTACCAGATACAGAGTAGCTAGATTTTCCTGGCATGAAAACGGACAGCAAAACCAGTGAACGGACGTCTATTTTTACTATAGTCTGTGTTCATCTGAAGGAACTGGGTCACTCTCACAACCTGGAATACAAAGTCGTGATTCATTGGAATTCAATGAGTCTTAGGTTGTGAGGTAGGAATGAGTCTCCTTGGTTGCTAGTCAGATTTACCCTCCAGTCTGACTACATCTGGTCAACAACTAAGCCTAATTAATGAAGGCAGTATCTAACCCCTTCAGGTACAAACGTCCCTTCCAAACTAAATAAAACCGACAGGAAACAGCAAGAATGACTGGAAATACAACGTCATGGATTTGGATTAGTTTGTGTTATTTTTCTGCATTCATTCCTGACAACAGTATCATGGAAACTGCGTGGTTGATTGATTGATTGATTGATAGTGTGTGTGTGTGTGTGTGTGTGTGTGTGTGTGTGTGTGTGAGAGAGAGAGAGAGAGAGAGAGAGAGAGAGAGAGAGAGAGAGAGAGAGAGAGAGAGAGAGAGAGGAAAGCTGCGCCTCAAGAACTGGATTGGTTATCAGTATCCTGAAATATTGAAATAATACAAAATGAGTAGATAAACAGATCTGTAAAATATTTTATTATCTTCGTATGCCACATAAATGTGTAAGGACCTGCTCTCTCTCTCTCTCTCTCTCTCTCTCTCTCTCTCTCTCTCTCTCTCTCTCTCTCAAACACACACACACACACACACACACACACACACACACGATGTATAAAATAATTTGAATTAAGGTGGAATTCTGGAAGTTAGCTATTGTTATGAAAATGTAATATTGGTCCATGGATAGACAGATAGATAAATACATAAATAGACTGATACATAGTTACATAGGTAGACAGAGAAAGAGAGAGAGAGAGAGAGAGAGAGAGAGAGTCAGACGGACAGATAGAAAATTGCGGGATCGGGGAAGAAAGAAAATGAAAAGAAAAAAAGTGGAAGTAGAATAAGAGAGAAAAAACAGATTCCACGAAGACGTAGAATGAGAAAAAGCGAATGAGAATGTGAGAGAAGTGAAGGGGAGGGATGTAAGAGGAAAAAGAGTGAAGTGAGAGAGAAGTGGGAGGGAAGTGGGAGGGAAAATGAGAGGGGCTGGATGGTAGGAAGCCAGAGAGACGTATGAGCTGAAGGGAAAAAAGAAGTGACAAGGTTGTAAAGAAAGGGGGAAAATCGGATGAGAGAGAGAGAGAGAGAGAGAGAGAGAGGAGAGAGAGAGAGGAGAGGAAAAGTGAACAAATAAGGACATAGAGGAAAACAAGCGTACCGGTAACATAAGAAAGTGAAGTGGGGGAAAAAAAGTGAGGCAAGAGGTAAAAACAGAAGAAAATGAACAAGCAAGAAGAGTGAGATTGAGGGAAGAGAGAGGAAGATAGAAATGTGTAATAGACAAAGGGAAAGGAGTCTGAAGAATGGAAGAGAGATAAGGGAAAACGCAGAGAGAGAGAGAGAGAGAGAGAGAGAGAGAGAAAGAGAGAGAGAGAGAGTTACAAGCTAGGTACTCTCGAGTGAAGAAAGTCATTCTCTCAAGCATTTTCTCACTTACATACTCACCATGCCTCATTCACTCGTTATCTATATCATTCACTCACTCATTGGCTGGCTCACTTATTCATTTTCTCTCGCCCATTCACTGGTTTTCTCGGTATTGCTCACTCATTCATTCCTTAACTTTCTCGCTCAGATTACTCAGTACTCACTCTCTCGCTTATACTAGTGCCATGTAACTCAAAATTTTCCAGTCAGTATTATGCCTTTGGACTGACGAGATGATTTTCTTCGTCGATTTGAATTCATCTGACAGAATTGGACAACTACCACAACTTGAATACTAAGTCGTGGTTGCATGAACTTCAGTGACCATTAGTTATGAGGTAGAAAATGAGTCTTCTTGGTAATTAGTCAATTCAATCCTCCAATCTAACTACACCTGGCCACCAACTGAGCTGTAAGAAATTAGGGATCTTTGTTAGGTTTGAGTAAACGCGCTATAGATGACTCGCGTAGATAGAATAAAATTATCTGGTTGTAGCCTAAGTTAAATATAAACTAAGTACATGAGCTGAAAGAGCAGAAAACAGTAACCAAGGAGATCTAATCCTACCTCATAACTAAGGATCATCGAATGTCATGCAACCACGACTTACTAAGCTGTTCAGGTTGTGGAAGTAATTCAGTTTTGTTAGATGAAAAGAGACAGGCTTTAGTAACTAAAGGAGACTTATTCCTGCCTGATAAGCAGAGCGCCTGAATATCATAAAACCGTGAGTACCATTCTGTAATCCTGTAACAAAACTTGGCCCAAATTTTCACTTAAAGCATATTTAACGTAGCTCAGGAGTTGACAAAGGCACTACTATGGATCAACGCTCTTTCTATATCTCTTCCTCGTGACTAGCGTCATATTTTAGTGTTAAGTTATTAATACAACAATATTCGGCCAGAAGAATCGATGAGAGATATGAATTTTAGGCCACGTCGGAGTAAAAATAAGATAGTTAACCCTTAGCTCAATTTAATTCCCGTTGACTCTTCAGTTTTAATGTATATAAATTGCAGCCATTCAGATACTCAGTAACCATTTTCATCTGCGTAAAATAATATTTGGGTACTCTACTGTGAAGGTAAGACGGCACGTTAAAGGGTGTGTTACATGGGTAAACGATGATCTTTGCTTATAATTGTGATATTTCATATTCTAATGTATTTAAAACGAGGTATTTGAGACAGTACGAGTGTTGTTTCAACCGTTATTTAACCAGAACTTAACCAACCTAACGAACGCCACACAATTCCATAGCAACACAAACGCGCACACATGTCTTCCTTGTCACCATTAACCATCTCATCGTAGGGAAAATACTTTCGGGTCCACCTAACGTTACACAAATCAATTGAGCTACTGAGGCACGGAAACCTGTGAGTTTAATAATTACTGCATAATGATGACCATAGTAAAATAAATAATGATAACTGATTATGAAGATACAAATAATAATAATTGTAATGAGTCCTGTACTACTTGTAATTCTTGATTTATTTCATTTATTTACTTATATCATCATATTCCTTGACACCCTCACTGCAACGTCTCTCTCTCTCTCTCTCTCTCTCTCTCTCTGTATCTTAACCTCTCCCGGTGACGACTCGAGGTGCCCGAAACTACTGTCTGACTCTCTTCTTCTTCATTTCTGCAACATTCTCGCGGCCTTTCCTCTAACTTTCGCTCTATTGAGCACCACCTCTCCTTCACTAAACCTCACCTTCATTTTCTAACAGACTCAGCTGTCTGAGGCAATTGCCTGACAGACCCTTTTCTGTATCTTTCCTACTTTCTCTATACTCATTTCAAGGCCAAATGTGGCTGTTGTGTATATATACGCAACAACTTATCTTGCTCTCGTGTTCCTGAACTCAATTCCTCTGAATTCTCTACACTCTGGCTTCGGCTTTCCTGTCAATCTGACTAAATATGTCTGCGCTGTTTACTTATCTCCTAATTCTACTATCTAAATTTCTTTGACTATCTTACTTCTACGATGGGAACAAGCATTCTGTCCTTTCTCCTTTCTCTGAAGTCTCCATTCTAGGAGATTTCAATGTTCACCACCATCTTTGGCTCTCCTCTCATTTCACTGATCCACCTGGTCAACAAGGCTACACCTTTTCTATCCTTAATGACCTAGAGCAGCTTGTACAGCACTCCTACCTCCTATATCCCTGACTGCCTTGGAGAGTTCCAACATACTTGACCTCTTCCATTCAACTAATCCTTCTGCTTACACTGTTAATCTTTTCTCTCCATTGGGCTCCTCCGACCACAACCTTGGTCATCTTAACCTGTCCTATTGCTCCGGTATGACCTGTGGACCCTCCAAAGAAACGTCGTCTCTGGCACTTTGGAGTTGCTGATTGGGAGGCCCTCAGGCAGTACTTTCTTGATTTTCCCTGGAATGATTATTATTTTCATGGCCGGGGGCCAACTGGGTGTGCCTTGTCCATTACGGAGGTTATTCCCCTTCGGGCATGGAAGCATACATTCCTTTCTCTATATCCTTTTACTAATGCAAGAAAGCCTTGGTTTAATCAATGCTTTGTTCTAATGCTGTCTGCAACAAGGAGAGGGCCTATAAAAGGTACCGGAGCCAACCCACCCCTGAAATACATCTTTAATACATTTCTGCCCGGAATCGTGCTAAGTCTGTTCTTCCCTCTGCTAAAAATAACTTCATCCGTACTAAATGCTCTCAACTCTCAAACTCGAATTTTTTCCTGCTCCTTCCTGGCACCTTGCCAAAAACCTTTGTAACAACTTTACCTCATCATCCTTCCCCTCCTCTTTTGTACTCTGATGGCTCTGTAGCTATTTCTTCTACTGATAAAGCAGATCTCTTCGCTCAGACTTTCTCCTCCAATTCCACCATAGATGATTCCGGTGCTATTCCTTCATCACTTCCCCCCCTCAGACTTCCTCATGGCTGAGACTAAAATTTCTTCAGCTGATGTATTTTTTGCCATCACTGGCCTCAGTACTAACAAGGCATATGGGCCTGATGGGGTCCCTCCTTTTGTTCTCAAGAACTGTGCTTCTGTGCTTACACCCTGCCTAGGCAAAATCTTCGCCTCTGTCTATCAACTTGTAATTTTCCTTCTTGCTGGAAGTTTGCTCTCTTTCAGCCAGTCCCAAAGAAGGGTGACCATTCTAACCCTCTAACTATCGTCCAATTGCTTTAACATCCTGTATCTGAAAAGTTTTTGAGTCAGTTCTTAACAGAAAAATTTTAAAGCATCTTCCGTATCACAACCTTTCTTCTGATTGTCAGGCATGGGTTCCGCCAGGGACGCTCCACTGGCGATCTCTTCACCTACCTTGCAGGCTCCTGGTCATCCTCCTCTTCGGGACTTTGGCGAAAGCTTTGCCATTGCACTTGACATCTCAAAGGCTTTCGATCGAGTCCGGCATAAATCTTTTATTTCCAAACTGCCCTCTCTTACGGTTTGTATCATTCTATATGTGCCTTCACTTCTAGCTTTCTTTCTGGTCGTTCTATAGCCGCTGTTGTAGACGACCATCATTCTTCTCCTAAACTTATTAACAGTGGTGTTCCTCAGGGCTCAGTCCATTTTTCCACCTCTCCACGCCTTCCCCCGCGCTGCACGGGCATCAAGTAGCGCTCAGGATCAGCCTGTCAAACTGTCATATAGCAGAGTTTCTGCCTTTCAGAAATCCTTTTTTCCCCGAACTTCATCTCTTTGGAACTCTCTTCCCCAGATTATTTCCCCCCCCCCACCTTCAACCTACTGCTGTTCGATTCAAATTGTTATTTATTTTTTTTTTTTTTTTTTATAATTGGAAGACATGTGTATTCTGTCGTATGGATTATTTTTTTAATCAAGTGTTTTTCCATCGTCTGTTCATCTTCTCTAAAAAAATAAAAATGCAATCTCTCCCTCCCACCTCCCCCCCTCTCTCTCTCTCTCTCTCTCTCTCTCTCTCTCTCAATACATCCACATATTCAGCTGTACCATCAACATACCTTTATAACTAATCACCCCAGTAGTAATGACTCAACTTTAATTACGTTAAATTAAAAAACATGTAACCCTTTGATTACATCATAAATGGTTTCAGTTGGCCATGAGCACTGAAAAAAAATCTATACATAATTTTCTTAGTAATTAGATTCAGTACTTTGAGGTGAGGCATTGAGAGGGAATTGAATTGGTAGTGAAGGGTGGTTGAGCGTGTTTCGTGGTGGTTGTGGTGGTTGTGGTTTGTGGCTGTGGTTGTGTGGTGGTGGTTGTGGTGGTTTTGGTGGTGATGGAAAGAGTGATAGTAGCAGTGATAGATATTGTGTGTGTGTGTGTGTGTGTTTTTAGAGAGTGACTGGTGACTGATCATGGATATATAGATAAATTAATAGATAGATGGACAGACAGATATACAGAAAGATAAACAGTAAACTAAATTGACAGACAGACATATAGATAAGCGCAACTAGGTAGACAGATAGATAAATGCCGGTATGTAGATAGATAGTGATTGAGAGATAGATGCAAAGAGATAGACATTGATATAGAGAGATAAATTGAAGGATAGCCAGATGTTTAGATAAACAGATAAAGAGATAGACAGATAGATAAATAGATAGACAGGTAGATTGATAGACATACAGATAAAAAGCGATAGACAGAAAAAAGATATAAAGAGAGATGGGAATGGATAAACAGAATGGAAGGCTGATGTATCAGATAGATAGATGGATAAAGATACATAGATTGACTGATAGATAGATAGACAAGTAGATAGGGACGGAAAGCTAGGTAGTAGGAAGGTAGGTAGAAAGATAGATAAGTAGATAAATAAAAGAAAACAGCATAATGGAAGCCGACAGAAGTTATCTCTATTAGGAAAGTTAGATAACATTTGGTGGATGTTGATGGTGTTTTTGTTGATGATGATGTTGATGATGCTAGTGATGATAGATACTACTACTACTATCACTTCTTCCCATCACCATCAAACACCTCAACCACCACCACCACACAACCATCACCAACCATGCTCAATCACCCTTCACCACTAATTCAATCCTCTCCTCAATGCCTTTTACTTCAAAGTAATGAACCTGATTAATACGAAAATTAATTATATATATATATATCTTCAGTGCTCATGCCAGCTGAAACTATTTTTGGAGATACGTAGTCTTGCTAGAAGTGGTGATGGTGATGTCCGTGATGTGATGATGATGGGTGGCACTGTTGTTAGCAATAATGGCATGAAATTAATGGTGATGATGATGGTGATGGTGAGGATGATGGTGAAAATTGTTGTAGTGATGACGATAGTGATGGTGTTGATAGCAGTAGTAGTTCCGACGATTGTGTTGGTGGTGAAGATGGTGGATGTATTGGTGATGGTGATGATAATAATCCTGAGACAGAGAAGAAGTGAATAGTAGTTGCAGAGATAGTGGTGAAGATGGTGGCAAGAGTGATGGTGGTGATAGTACATACACACACACACACACACAGGTTTATAAACATTATATTTTTGGTATCATACTTTCAATTTTCATCTTTTTCTTCTCCAAAGAGGAACATTGCATAAGCTTGTGTGTGTGTGTGTGTCTGTGTGTGTGTGTGTGTGTCTGTGTGTGTGTGTGTGTCTGTGTGTGTGTGTGTGTGTGTGTTCTAAGTATGGCATTAAGTATTTAATGACCACTGACCTAAACTCTCACTGCCAGCTCCTATGATCTCGCTCTCAGTTAAATAATATGACGTGAGGCTGAACAAGAAACTAGATGAGACGCGACCTTGAGACTACTCACTTAGCATGAAATACGAAAACTCAGACCCCGAGTTGCCGACGAAAGGCGTCAAGCTTGGTAAGCTTCCTCCAAGCCTTGAGGCAAGGACTCGCCATACAGTCTTCATGACCTTGCTGACCTAATCAGATCATCGTCCCTTTGTATAGCATCACAGAGAAAAGCTTGGTGGAAATCCATTGAGGGGTTCAGGAGATGGTTCTCGCCCACATCTTATGACTTTGACCCTTGACCCATTGACCGTGCCGACCTAATCGGTTCAGCCTTTCCTCATACTGCATCACTGAGAGATAAGTTTGGTGGAAATCCGTCGATCGGTTCAGGACATACTGTGCCCACAGTAGTGTTACGGACGCACGCACGAACGGACGCACGGAGGGACAGACCAATCACCTAATACCTCCCTCTACTATAGGTGGGAGGAGGCATAATAACATGGCAAAAAACTCACTCAGAGAGCGCATACTTCCACCAAAGTTAGTGACTTACCACGGTAATTTCCTCTTTCTCACCAGACGTGAGTACTTCTACAGTCTCACATAGTACGTTAGTTCCACTATCTAATTATTCTGACTGTTACACACTCTCCAGAGCTCATACCTTCGACGATACCAATAACATATTTTTTTTTCCTTGTATACGGATTCGGATCCACCTCCTCTTAGCCTAACCAGCTATTCCTTGACCCACTGCCCGCCTATCCACCAGATTACACTGACATCCGGTAGCGGCTTCTTGAGGTATCTTGTACACAGACAAACAGACAAAGAAACAGACACGAAGAACACAAAAATCCTCCGTCCAACATCATTGACCTGATTGGATGATGTGTGTGTGTGTGTGTGTGTGTGTGTGTGTGTGTGTGTGTGTGTGTGAGAGACACAAACACACACACACACACACACACAAACAAACACACACAGAAATTATTTGGAGCGAGAACTTTCCGTTTCTATGCAGTGAAGGTCATGGAGGAGAGGGAAGCAGACAGACAGAGACAGACAATGTGGGAGGGATAGATGCAGAAAAAGATACGCTTAGAAAAATATTTTTGTCAACCAGTGTGTCATCTTTTCATTCCTCTCTCTCTCTCTCTCTCTCTCTCTCTCTCTCTCTCTCTCTCTCTCAATTTATAAATCCTCCCCTCAGGCGATGAATATATCTGTATATTTATATATATACTCTCTCTCTCTCTCTCTCTCTCTCTCTCTCTCTCTCTCTCTCTCTCGCTCTCTCAATTTATCCATCCACCTCTCAGGCAATGTATCTGTATGATTCTCTCTCTCTCTCTCTCTCTCTCTCTCTCTCTCTCTCTCTCTCTCTCTCTCTCTCTCAATTTATCCATCAACCATTCAGTCAATGCATCCCATTTGCCTGTCTGTACCTATCCACCCTCTCTCTCTCTCTCTCTCTCTTTCGTGATAATAATAATACTAATCTTATTGTTTCATCGTGTGTCATTATAAAAGCCCCAGAATGATTGCATGCGTCGGCTTTGGGGACAGTCCATGCTGCTTGATCTCTGGCGAAATCCTCTCTATTTACCCGAATTACTGATCTATATATCTATCTATCTATCTATAGCCCGACGCCCTAATCCCGCCAAAGGGTGGCCGCAGACAAAACGCCTCAAGTCGCTCTGTCACCCACCATTTGACTACCCTCCCCCCAACTCACCCCCTCCCTCCCTTATGTTCCTCTCAACTCCATCCCTCATTATAATAATAGTAATTTTAAAAAAAGAATTAATAATAATTATTATTATTATTATTTATTATTATTATTATTATTATTATTGCATTATGTGTGTGTGGATGACAGGATGTGTAAAGATGTGTAATGGATGTAAGAGCTTATAGAGGTTGGGGGAGTGGACTTTCTGGTGACCACTACTTGGTGGTGGCCAGAATTTTCTATTAGGATTCAAGTAAGATGGAGGAATAGAAGAAGGGAAAGACGAGAGGAAGGAGTAGTCGCAAGGAGAGTGGAAAGGTTACAAGAGGATGTGAAAAAGGCAGAGTATAAGAGAAGTGGAGGAGAACGATTGGGCAAATATGAATTGGAGCAGATGGGAGACGTGGAAGGTGTGTGTAGGATATTTACAGAAGAAATATGTGCAGCGTGTGATGTGGTGTGTGGAAGAAAGAGAAGACGGTGGGGGATACAAGGAACAGCGTGGTGGACTGGAAGAGGTGAGACAGGCTGTGGCACAAAAGAAGAAAGCATACAATGAATGGATGAGAAACAGGTGCGTGAAAGAAGTTGAGAGGAGGAAGAGAGAGTTATATGTAGAAAGAAAGAGAGAGGTGAAAAGATTAGTAAGAGAGAGTAAGAAGAGACTGGATGAGGAATTTGGAAGGAATTTGGAGTGTAAAGTGGAGGGGACTGTAAGAAAATGTTCTGGAAAGAGATGAAAAGGGTAAGACAGGGTGGAAGTGAAGTTAACAGGGGAGTGAAAGATAAAAATGGTAGATTACTAGTGGAGAAGGGAGAAAAAGTGAGCAGATGGAGAGAACACTTTAAGGAATTGTTGAACATACAGGATGGAGAGTATTGTGAGTATAAGTGGCTGGGGAATGGCTGGGAGAAGAAGGGAGGTGAGAAGACAGGGAAGAAATCAGTAGGATAGAAGTTGTGGAAGCAATGAAGAAGAAGTTAAATCAGGGAAAAGCCCCAGGAATTGATGGAGTGTGGGGTGGTGAAATGCTGAAGCATGGGGGAGAGATAGTAGTAGAATGGATGTGGAAGATGTGCAGATTGGCCTGGGAGGGAAGGTAGAGGTCCTGGAGGATTGGAAGTCAGGTATAATTATTCCCTTGTACAAAGGGAAACGGGGGAAAAAGAAGTGTGTGGTAATCATAGGGGCATTTGTCCTCTTAGTATAATAGGAAAAGTGTATGGTAGGATACTTATTTGACAGAGTTAGGAGAAAGAACAGAGAAATTAGTTGGAGAAGAGAAGAGGGAGAGCTTTAGGATGGGAAGAGGTTGTGTAGATCAGATATTCATTCTTAGATCTTTAGTGGAAAAGTTTCTAGAGAAGAGAAAGAAGTTGTATGCTGCTTTCATGGATTTGGAGAAAGCATATGACAGGGTGTTGGATAAACAAGGATTGTGGAAAGTGTTAAGAATATATGGAGTAGATGGGAAGTTGTAGAATGCTGTGAAGAGTATGTACGATGGTGCAAAGGCTGCAGTGCGTGTGGATGGTGAACTAAGTGAATTTTTCTTTGAAAGTTGGGTTGAAACAGGGATGTGTCATGTCTCCATGGTTGTTCAAACTGTACATGGATGGGGTAATAAAAGAGGTACAAAGGTAGGGTGAGTGGATGTTGGAGTGGCCTCTGGTGAGAGAGGATAATGTTTAGAAACTCCCTGTTCTGTTGTTTGCAGATGATACTGTGTTGTTGAGTGAAGACGAAGGGGAGCTGCAAGGCCTGGTGGATGAGTTTGGGAGACTGTGTAAGAAACGGAATCTAAAGGTGAATGAAGGGAAGAGTAAAGTGATGGTCTTTGGAGAGAGGTGAAGTCAGTGAATGCCTACAGCGAGGTTGGATGGTGAGGAACTGGGAAAAATGTGAGGTACGTTTAAGCTACTTGGGTAGTGTGATGAGTAAGGATGGAGGTTTGGAGGGGGTGAAGTACTTGAAAAGGGTACAGCAGGGAAGAAAGGTTGCTGGTTCTTTTTGAAAGCAGTGATAAGAAACAGGGAAGTGAGCATGGAAGTAAAAAGTTACTACATGACAGTATTGTGATACCCAACTCTAACATATATGGAAGTGAAGCTTGGACGTTGTTGGAAGGACACAAGTCAAGAGTGAGAGCAGTGCAAATGAGTTATTTAAGAGGGAGCCTGTGGAGTCACATGGAGAGACAGGCTGACGAATGAGGGATATAAAGGAGCGTTGTGGTGTGGATGTGGATGTGATAGGGAAGCGTTATGAGGAACACACTGAGAATTGGTTTGGCCATGTGTGGAGAGTATGGAGGAGGGTGAAAAGACTGACGAAGAGAATGTATGTGAGTGAGGTGGAGGGGGGAAGAGGGAGAGGGGAGGCCGATGATGAGCTGTCGGGATGGGGTGAAGTGTTATACGAGGGAGGGGGGTGTGAGTTAGGGGAGCAGGGGCAGTAGAAATGGCGGGGGACAGGGCGACTTGGAGGCGATTTGTTTGTGGCCACTCCCAAACGGGATTGAGAGGCGTCTGGCATTAGATAGATAGATAGAACAATAACAATAATAATAGTAACTATTATTATTTATTATTATTATTATTATTATTTTCATTATCATTAACGTTTACTGTCATCATCATCATCATCACCATCATGATTATTTATAATAAATATAAATGCAATAATAACAATAACAGCATTGATATTATTATTATTATTATTATTATTATCATCATCATCATCATCATCATCATCATCATCATTGTCATTATCAGTAGTATGTCTAACTATATATCAGTCTATCCATCATTCTCTCTCTCTCTCTCTCTCTCTCTCTCTCTCTCTCTCTCTCTCTCTCTCTCTCTTTCTTTCACCTCTATCCCTTGTTGCATCTATGTCTGCCCCTGTAGTCCATATCCCCTCCAGTTAACTAGCCATCACAGTTAACAAGGCTGTATACTTAACGAGTTCTGTTTAGTGATAATGACTCCCTTACCTCCCGCTGCTTAACGAGAGGGGTGACAAACGAGTCATTTCATTAGCGTACAATTTGCATAGTTAAATAGGTGGTTAAGAAGACACAGATTAATTTGCGTGGTTAATGAACTGGTTAACGAAGAAACTGACTTTTACTAGAAACTTGTCTGAAGGTCATATTAGAACTGACTTTTAAATTTTCAGTAACAAATGCCTTTCAGTGTTCTCTCTCTCTCTGTCTCTCACTCTCTCTCTCTCTCTCTCTGTCTCTCTCTCTCTCTCTCTCTCTCTCTCTCTCTCTCTCTCTCAGTACAGGTTGGTCCGTATATAAGGCTCCACTTCCACTCCGCCGGACTATTTCTCGCGTGTAGTGGGGACGGCTCGCACTTTTTATCAGTATGTGTCTGCATTCATTCATTTCCTATTCCCACTGCCAAAACTACGTCACGTCCACACCAGCCGACTGGAGTCGTACCCACAACAAAGATACTGCCACATGAGTTCCTAGTGTAGGTCTATTTACGGAATACCCCTGCTGTCAGAGGAGTAATGTGTGGTAAATTTAATATCTGAAGAAGATATGTCCCGAAGCCTTCCTGTGGCACCTGAAATTAAAGTAAGACAAAATGGTAAAGTGAAGCTGCGATGTGGTAAGTGAAGCTGCGATGTGGTAAGTGAAGCTGTTATGTGGTAAATATGAAGCGTGCAATCGTGGTGAAAAGTGAAACTGCGATGATGTAAATGAAGCTACAATATGGTAAGTGAAGCTACATGTATGGTAAGTGAAGCTGCAATGTGGTAAGTGAAGCTGCGATGTGGTAAGTGAAGCTGCGATGTGGTAAGTGAAGCTACGATGTGGTAAGTGACGCAGCATTTACGATTTTAACATGTGGTACGTGAATCAAGAGTTGAGGGTATATGATGTGGTAGGTGAGAAGTAACAGTTAAGCTATGTGATGCAGTAAGTGAAGCTGTGATGTGATATGTGATGCTACAGTTAAACTATGCAATGTGGTAAGTGAAGCTATGATGTGGTAAAGTGAAAATTGACTTTGATGTGATAAGTGAGGCAACAGTTAAGCTATATGGTTTAGTAAGTGATATTACGATGTGGTAGGTGAAGCAACAATTAAGCTGTGTGATGTAGTAAGTGAAGCTGCCATGTAAGTGAAGCCATTGAATCACTGTACTTTTGCGTTTTCATCGTCTTTTGTCATCAGAGATACAACAGAAAGTATGTCTTCGTTATGGTGGGGCTTACGACTTTCAATATCATTCTCGTCTTTGCCGGACATTTAAAAGCATTGGCGGACATTTAAAGGTGTTGGAGGACATTTAAAAGCTTAGAAGGACATTTGAGAGCGTTGGCGGATATCTAAAAGTGTTGCCGGAGCCATTTGAAAAGGGTTGGCGGACATTTAAAAACGTTGTAGGGCATTTAAAAGTATTCACAGTCATTTAAAAGCGTTGGCAGGCATTTAAAAGGGTTGGAGGGTAATGAAAAGTGCTGGTGGGTGTTTAAATTCATTGATGGATATTTAAAAGCGTTGTTGCATAATTAAAAGCATTGTTGGATATTTAAAAGCGTTGGCGGATACTTCCAAAAGCACTGACGGACAGCTAAAAAGCATTCCCTGCACATTTAAGAGTGCAGTAAACTATTTTGCTCTAACTTTACCCCAGATTTTCTTTTGCAGGTTACTTCACCTTAAGCTTATTGGCAGAAAAAGTCAGCAGTGTAGCTCAACACTCTTTACATAACACTTCTTTCGTGAAGCTAGCACTGTATTCTAGTGTTAATCTCCTGTTACAACTTCGCATTCATAACGCAGAGGTGGCAATTCTTAGGCTGTTAGAGTGAAAACGTAAAATATGTGCTTTGTTTCAGATTCCACTTAAGAGGACATTTAAGGGTGAAATGGTATGTGCCTTGTTTGTTTTACCTCAAGGGGACATTTAAAGGTGTAGAGTTAAATGCCTTGTTTCAGTTTCACCTCAAGCGGACAATTATGAGTGAAGTAGTATGTGCATTAATTTCAGTTTTGCCTCAAGCGGATATTTTGGGCTTAGTATTAAATGCCTTGTTTCAGTATCAGCTCAGGTGGACATTTACTAGTGAGGTAGTATGTACCGTGTTTCAGTCTCACCTCAAGCGTACAATTAAGAGGGTGAGGCAGTGTGTGCCTTGTTTCATGTGTTCTCCCTACCGAGGTTCCGTTGGTGACATCTAAGTCTACTAATACCAAGTCTGTTCACACTCCCTCAGGGCGCAGGGAGGCGTGGCTTGTGTGTGACGTCAGTTGACTTAAGTAACAGAAATTGTATAAAAGAGGAGACTCAAATTAAACATTTATAATAAGGGAAAACGAAGAAGGGGAAGAAGTGCGGACTCGTTTAATCGTATAACATAGCAGTAGGTTCCCTCACACCCTTATGCCTTCCCTCACACCCCCATACCTCCCTCACACATTTCAGTCCCTTCCCTCACTTCGGACTGAAAATGTGTCATGATCTGGAGAGTGTAGCATACATCCACTCACCACCACGGTCAGGCGTCAATTGAACTTGCTTTTCATGCAAGCTGACGTCACTCCGATACTCCGCCCCCTGCGCCAGCTTGGACTCGTTTTAGGTAGACTTAGGGTGACATATTGGTCCGTATTCTCGTCGGGGAAGCTGGTAATACCTTTTCCCCAGCGATATATTTTGCTTATTACACCTTGCTGTCGTCGCCTGTGTTATTCAAATCTTTCGAATATCGCCACACACTGCATAAACAAGGTACAAAAGGAGATTAACCAGCCATATCCAGAAATAAATAGCTAAGGAAGAGGTGTTACGAGCCCCGCTGAACCAACGAGACTACGTACCACAGTCTCTCACTCATTAACAGAGCCATAATACACTTTACACATGCACGCCCCACACTACACCCCTAAGCCTTCCACATAGACTCGTACACCCCTGCATGAAGCACTGGCTGGGAGGGCATTATTTCTACGTCAATAAAAACTGGTATTCCTCGGAGTTTAGGATATTTTTATGTAAAAAAAAAAAAAAAAAAAAAAAAAAGGTTAGTAGCTCGCAATAATAATAATAATAATAATAATAATAATAAAAATAATAATAGTCGTCGTCATCATCATCATCATCATAATAATAATAATTCAAGTTCTGTTCATTTCGAGGTGTGTGGTCATAACGTATTTTAAAGATTGAGGGTCATAGGTCAATGCAAATAAAGTGATGAGCACATGGAGATTTTAGATTGTGGCGATTTGAGTGAAGTTTTAGATGGTGGCGATTATAGAGAAACTTTAGACTATGGGAATTGTAGGGGTATTTTAGATATTGGCGATTGCAGGGAGATTTTAGATAGTGGCGGTAGCAGAAAGATTTTAGATACTGGCGACGGTAGAATTATTTTAGATACTGGCGATAGTAGAAAGATTTTAGCGGTGATAGTCGTGCTTTTACCCTTCATATCCACAGCACACGATTTTAGCCTGTATGTAAGATCTGTGTAATCTTCTCTGACGTATATTCATAGTTATTAGGTATACAGGGTGAGTACGCGACTGACTGCGGTGCCTTCGTGACTCAGACCCGCATTCTCGTCGCTTGTTGAGGCTCCTAACACATCTTCCTTAGCGATTTTTTTTTGGTTTTTATGGCCGGTTAATAAATTTTTCTACGTTATTTATAAAGCGTATGGTGATATTTGAATTATTTGAGTATCACAGAAGGGGATGACAAGTTGCATTAGGCAAATAAATCGCTTTGGAAAAAGTATTAGGGAGCTTACCAAGTTGACGAGAATACAGATCTCACTTTGTTAAGAAACAGTGTTTCGCGGCTGAGGCATTGTGTTGTGGATGCAGAATGGTAGGATGGAGACGGACAGAGAAATAGACTGCACAGCCATACTATTTTTCCTCTAATTTGGCCTAAAACTGCCGCATGTCCAACTTGAATGCTAAGCTGTAACAAGCGATGAGCATCAGAATATGCTGCTAATTCCGAAGAAGTGCTATGGAAAGGATGCTCAACCTCAGCATTGCCTTTCTCTGTCACTAAGCTACCTGGTATAAGCTGCAAAAAGAAGAACCTCTGTCCAAGTTAAAGTGAAGGGATTATAGCAAACAGGACGAGGGCTTAGAACAGGACGAGGGCTCTCTGCCTGTGTATCTCCCTAGTAAATCTCAAGACTACTCGTATATGGAGTAGATTAGAGAGACCTTCACCACAATCAATAAAAAGGAGTCCCCATTTCACTCAGTTACTGTATGTGAGGCTTGTGCAAGAGATGGCTAATGAGGGAAGAGCATAGGCCAGTATTCTTGTCTGATTCGGAGGCTCCCTAACACCTCTTCCTTAGGGATTTGCTTTTGCATATGGTATCTATGCAGAGTATAGTGATATTAGAATAATTTACGTAACACGGAGGATAGTAGGCTAAGGTGAAATAAGCGGAAAAGGTCGCCAAGGAAAAGGTGTTAGGGAGCTTCCTTAACCGACGAGAAAACGGGTAATAGTGTCCCGTTAACGATGAACCAGTATTTATGGTTAACTTATGTTCTGTACTCCTTTCACTTTAACTTGGCCAAAATTTTCGTTCATTGACAGCTGATTCCACGTAGCCCGGTGGTTGAAAAGGGCAGTACTACGACTCTACATCCATTCCATTGCACTTCTTCGTGACTAGCATCGTATTTCGATGCAAAATCCTTATTGCAGCTCAGTATTCAAGATGGAAAGTGGCCAACGGTAGATCAAGTTAGAGTATAAAAGGAGACTTAGAAAATGCGTGAATAATTGCCCTGCAAATCTTCTTAATGAGAACGTAAATTATTTTCTTAGTAAACTGCGTACCTCAATTAATCTCTCTCTCTCTCTCTCTCTCTCTCTCTCTCTCTCTCTCTCTCTGGCGGCATATGACCTTGACAGTTGCGCCGCCAGATATTAATAGTCATTTAATCAGTCTCTCTCTCTCTCTCAAAAATTTATCGTGGATAATGAGGAACATGCACGCTTGATGTATATGTATGTGTATCTATCTATCTATCTATATATATATGTGTGTGTGTGTGTATATGTGTGAGAGAGAGAGAGAGAGAGAGAGAGAGAGAGAGAGAGAGAGAGAGAGAGAGAGAGAGAGAGAGAGAGAGAGAGAGAGAGAGAGGGTTAGGAATGGAAGGAGATATGGAGGAAGAGATGAAAATACGAGGGAAAAAAAGGAAAGGAGGAAAGAGAGAGAGAGAGAGAGAGAGAGAGAGAGAGAGAGAGAAGAAGATTTAAAGACAGACTTAGCAGAGGGAAACGGGGAGGGAGGTGAGGAAGGAAAGAGAGAGAGCGGGAGGGACGAGGGGAAGGAAAGGTACCATCTGCTTTAAGAAATTCACGTGCCCCCTCCTCCTCTCTCTCTCTCTCTCTCTGTATGTCTGTATGTCTATATCTATATCTATCTATCTGTCTATCTATCTCATCTCATCAGCCGTTTGAGTGTCCACTGCAAGACAGGCCTATCCCGACCGAAGTGGGGACGATACAGCCAAAATATCTCTACCAAGTGGCTTAGGCTGTCTAGTAGAGATTGTATGTAGGGTGAGAAGTGCTTGTAAGTGTAATTGTAGTGTTGGCGTGGCTTTGGATGTGTGTGTAGTCTGTGCACCAAGTGTAATCGGCCTGCGCAAGCCGACTGGGTGCAAGCATACTTTATAGTATGCGACACTGGTTCAACCACAGCACCCCTGATGTCCGCCAATGCAGTACGTTGCCAGAAGAACGCTCCCAAAGTTTATTACCCTGGCGGGGCACGAACCCTCGTTCTTCAGTGTACGAAAACGCACACTTTACCACTGTACCACAGAGGTTCTCTCTCTCTCTCTCTCTCTCTCTCTCTCTCTCTCTCTCTATATATATATATATATATATATATATATATATATATATATATATATAAAGTATATACATCTATGTGTCTATCTATCCTTGTCCTTTCTTTTACCTTTTCTTTCTTGGTCCCAATGCATACCGGTCTTTCTACCTCTTCCTTTCCCATCCTTCTATTCCTTTTCCCTCTGTTTTACTCTTCCTTTTTCTCCTTCCGTTCCTTCTTCTTCTCCCTTTCCTCCTTCTTAGTTCTTTCCTCTCTCTCCGAAGTCCTTCCACCTCTCACTGTCTTTCTCTCCATTTCCTTCACCACCTGTTGTCTTTCCCTCTCTCCTCCTACTCCTCTCCTCTCGTCTTTCCCCTCCTCCATTCCCCCTACCCCCACTACCAGCAACTTCAACTTAATCAGCGACTTAAGCACAGAATAATGAATGAAGCATCAGCTTCTTTACCACGAGAGAACATCTAATTTGAATATAATGAAACGCGAAGCAAAAACACTTAATTATGCAAAAATAATAATAATAATAATACGTCACGCTATTAAAGGTTTAATGACCAAAGCATAATTTTTTTTATTACCACTCCAACGTTCCATTCCTTTCTTTTTTTTTTTTTTTTTTCATAATAATTATTACCTTTTTCACAGAGTTTAAAATAGGTTACCATGCCTTCAAATTCGAAAAGTTTTGCCTATTATTCTTTGCTCTAAATTTTTAAGCCTGTCTCCACGATGGCCTCAAAATTTCCTGTTACCTTCAAGAGATTTAATTTCAGCTAAGAAAAGGTAACTTGTACTGAAAGGCGTATTTCAGACTTGCCTCTAACTACTCATGTTTTAATTTTTCCTGTTATGTTGATGAGAATTGTCTGAATGTGGCATTAAGTGGACGTAGTAGTAGTAGTAGTAGTAGCAGTAAAAGTTGTGTTGGTAGTGGTACTAGTAGTAGTAGTATTAATAGTAGTAGCAGGAGGAGGAGGAGTAGTGGCGCTGGTAGTTGTAGTAGTAGTAGTAGTAGTGGTAGTAGTAGCAGGAGGAGGAGGAGTAGTGGCGCTGGTAGTTGTAGTAGTAGTATTAGTGGTAGTAGTAGCAGGAGGAGGAGGAGGAGTAGTGGCGCTGGTAGTTGTAGTAGTAGTATTAATAGTAGTAGTAGCAGGAGGAGGAGGAGTAGTCGCGCCGGTAGTTGTAGTAGTAGTAGTAGTGGTAGTAGTAGCCTCTGGTTCATCTATAATATCACCTTCGTGACTAGCATAGTACTGTTGTGTTAATCTGTTCTAGAAAATCAGCATTCAAGGAGGAAGTACGGCAATTTTAGTCCAAGTTAAAGAGAAGAATCAGTTTTTAATCTTGCCAGTCCCGAATTCATGACACGGAATTATCATCGCATGTTACCACTTGGTCACGGATACGCCTGGGATGTTCTAGCAACCTTATTCTTGCTACATCCAGACGATTTTCCTTAGCTTCTAGAAAGACCATTTGTAGTGACGAAGTTAGAAACCGTCTTCCCTTCATCTCCACTCCCCCCCCCCTCTTCAATAACCTAAGGTCTCTGGCAAAACTTATGAAAATTGCCTAAAGTTAGATGGAATATTTTAAGAAAGGCGTTACTGCAATAGAGAATTTATCACGTGCTGTTACACGAGAGAGAGAGAGAGAGAGAGAGAGAGAGAGAGAGAGAGAGAGACGCCTCTCTCTCTCCACTTCACCTTTGAAGTTCCTTCGGGGTGGTAATAACTGGAGAGCGGGAGCTAGCGCGGGAAGCGAGCTATCTTTACTACTCCCTTTCTTCACTTGGTTTCGAAGTTCTCCTTTCCCCTCTGTTTCTTTATCGTCTTTTATCACTTCCATACTCTCTCTCTCTCTCTCTCTCTCTCTCTCTCTCTCTCACACACACACACACACACACACACACACACACACACACACACACACAATAACATAACTTCACTTAAGACTTCACATCAAGAGAGAGAGAGAGAGAGAGAGAGAGAGAGAGAGTAAAAATAACGAGAGCCAGAGAAGTTAGGATCTGCAGTTATTAAAGTTAAGGAAAATGTTACAGAAACAAGTCATACAAATTTTTGGAAAATATTGTAAGAGAAGGGTACTGAGGCGAGACAAAAAAAATTAACAACTATGTATTCAGTCCATTTACATATCAATTCAAAGGTCAGATACTCTGCCAAGCACACCACAAAACCAGTCAGGAGACAGGACTTGTGTGCTGGGCAATCCCCAGGTCCTGTCCTCCACACTTACTATTTCTTAACCAGCCCATACCCTCCTGAGCGGGCTAATGTATGGCCCGGCCTGCACTATATGTGCAGGAAATCTTCGAACGAACGAACGATACTCTGCCCATAGTTGTGTGTCTGTGTCTCTACTTATATGAGTAGCTGATTCTGAGTATGTATCTTTCTGTGTATCCATAAATTTTTCTATACATCTCAATATATGTATAGTTATTCATCTAATTATTTATACTGCATGTCTGTCTGTCTGTCTGTCTGTCTGTGTCAAGTGTCTGTTTATCAACAAATTTCCTGACACGACACACGAACATGAATCAGATTAATAGTAAAGAGTTAAGAACAATGTATGATGAAATATGACAATATATACTTAAGTAGAGAGAGATAATCTCGCTCTCTCTCTCTCCTCGAAAGTCCCTTCCAAATGGTGATGACTGGGGAGAGGGAGTGTGCCCGGGAAGTAAGCTATCTCTACTGCTTAGTTTCTTCATTTGCTTTTCACTATGTTTCTTTCTCTTCTGTTTTTTTAATCATCTTTTATTTCCTCTCTCTCTCTCTCTCTCTCTCTCTCAGTACCAAATTACTAATATGAGACTTCATATCGAGAGAGAGAGACCCAAAAAATGACGGTATTGACCCGCATCTCTTTAACCTCTCTCCTTAGGAGAGAGAGAGAGAGAGAGAGAGAGAGAGAGAGAGAGAGAGAGAGAGAGTTGTATTAGTTTCACACGCTAATGGTAATTTTTTTTTTTATGAGAAAGAAGGAACCAAAGGCCATGAGCCCGCAGTAACAGTTCCCTCCAAGAGAAAAACAAAATACAATAGAGAGCCAAATTCAAGATCCGATTATTTTGAGATGCCTGGACACACTGCGTTTGAAAGACTGGAGATCATAGGCAGCAGGAAATACAGACAGAGGGAGACAGTTCCAGAGTTGACCTGTTGCATAAATGAAAGACTGGGAGTAACGGTTAACTCTTGCATTAGAGAGCTGGACAGAAAAGGGATGAGAGTTTCCTGCCATACGGGTGCTACGCGCCCGTCGTAGAGGTGGAGGAAAGCAAGCAGACAGTTCAGAGGAGCAGTGACCATTAAAGTAGCGATAGAAAAGAGATAAAGATGCAATAGTGCTGCGAAGAGACAGAGGTTGAAGGGAGTCAGTAAGAGGAGGAGAGTTAATGAGACGAAAAGCCTTTGACTCCACCCTGTTGAGAAGAGCTGTATATGGGGAGCCTCCCCACACATGAGAGTTGTACTCCACACAGGGGCGGATAAAACCCCTGTATAGAGTCAACAATTGTGCAGGGGTAAAGAAAGAGCGGAGTCGGCTAAGCACACCCAATCTCTTGGAAGCAGATTTTGCAAGAGATGTAATATGATCTTTCCAAGATAAGTCCCGAGTAAATGAAACCCCAAGCATGTTCAAGGATGATGCAGGATTAAGCTGAATATTATTAAACGTTAGTGGGTACACCTGTGGAAGGTTTTGTCGGGTTGATAGGTGTAAAAACTGAGTCTTAGATGCATTAAAAACAACCATATTATTTTTACCCCAGTCAGAGATACGAGCAAAGACAGACATTAGGTGTGCCATAGCCTCATCCCTTGTTTGTTGGAGTAACTGTTGAGATAGGCGTTGCGGGAACCGAATGGAAAGGTGAAGGGTGGAGTCATCAGCGTATGAGTAGATAGGGTTAGACGTACAGCTTAGAAGATCATTGATGAATATAAGGAAGAGAGTTGGTGATAGGACAGAGCCCTGAGGAACACCACTGTTGATAGATCTAGGAGAAGAACGATGGCCGTCTACAACAGTGGCTACAGAACGACCAGAAAGGAAGCTAGCGATGAAGGCACAAATAGAAGGATAGAAACCTTAGGAGGGAAGTTTGGAAATTAAAGATTTATTCCAGACTCAATCGAAAGCCTTTGAGTTGTCAAGTGCAATGGCAAAGCTTTCGCCAAAGTCCCGATAGGAGGATGACCAGGAGTCTGAAAGTAGGTGAGAAGATCGCCAGTGGAGCATCCCTGACGGAACCCGTACTGACGATCGGAAAGAAGGTTGTGATAGGAAAGATGCTTTAAAATTTTTCTATTGAGAATTGACTCGAAATCTTTTGAAATACAGGGCGTTAAAGCAATTGGACGATAGTTGGAGGGTTTGGAGTGGTCACCCTTCTTTGGGACTGGCTGAATGAGAGCAAACTTCCAGCAAGAAGGAAAGGTACAAGTTGACAGACAAAGGCGAAAGAGTTTGCTTAGGCAGGGTGTAAGCACAGAAGCACAGTTCTTGAGAACAACAGGAGGGACCCCATCAGGCCCATATACCTTGTTAGTACTGAGGCCAGTGATGGCAGAAAATACATCAACTGAAGAAATTTTAATGTCAGCCATGAGGAAGTCAGAGGGGGGAAGTGATGGAGGAACAGCACCGGAATCGTCTAAGGTGGAATTGGAGGAGAAAGTCTGAGTGAAGAGATCTGCTTTATCAGTATAAGAAATAGCTACAGAGCCATCAGAGTAGAAAAGAGGAGGGAAGGATGAGGAGGTAAAGTTATTAGAAAGGTTTTTGGCAAGGTGCCAGAAGGAGCGAGAAGAATTCGAGTTGGAGAGTTGAGAGCATTTAGTACTGATGAAATTATTTTTAGCAGAGCAAAGAACAAACTTAGCACGATTCCGGGCAGAAACGTAAAGATGATGTGATTCAGGGGTGGGTTGGCTCCAGTACCTTTTGTAGGCCCTCTCCTTGTTGCGGACAGCATTAGAACAAGCGTGATTAAACCAAGGCTTTCTTGCGTTAGTCAAAGGATATGAGAAAGGAATGTATGCTTCCATGCCCAAGAGAATAACCTCCATAATGCGCAAGGCACACTCAGATGGCTCCCGGCCATGGAAGCAATAATCATTCCAGGGAAAATCAAAGAAGTACTGCCTGATGGCCTTCCAATCCGTGGCTCCAAAATGCCACAGACGACGTTTCCCTGGAGGGTCCACAGGCCATACCGGAGTGATAGGACAGGTTAAGGTGATAAGGTTGTGATCAGAGGAGCCCAACGGAGAGAAAAGATTAACAGAGTAAGCAGAAGGATTAGTTGTGAGGAAGAGGTCAAGTATGTTGGAGCTCTCTCCAAGGCGGTCAGGGATATGGGTAGGGTGCTGTACAAGCTGCTGTAGGTCATTAAGGATAGAAAAGATGTAGGCTTGTTCACCAGGTGAATCAGTGAAAGGAGAGGAGGCCAAAGGTGGTGGTGAACATTGAAATCTCCTAGAATGGAGATTTCTGAGAAAGGAGAAATGGATAGAATGTGTTCCATCGTAGAAGTAAGATAGTCAAAGAATTTTTGATAGTCACTAGAATTAGGGGATAAGTAAACAGCACAGATATATTTAGTCAGAGAATGACAGGAAAGCCGAAGCCAGAGTGTAGAGAATTCAGAAGAATCGAGTTCAGGAACACGAGAGCAAGATAAGTCGTTGCGTATATATACACAACAGCCACCTTTAGCTTTGAAATGAGTATAGAGAAAGTAGGATACAGAAGAGGGTTTGATGTCAGTTGCCTCAGACAGCTGAGTCTTAGTTAGAAAAAGAAGGTGACGTTTAGAGGAGGAGAGGTGGTGCTCAACAGATCGAAAGTTAGAGGAAAGGCTGCGAATGTTGCAGAAATGAAGAAGTGAGTCAGACAGTGGTTCCAGGCACCTCGAGTCGTCGCCGGGAGAGGGGCGGATGGTGGGGGCATTTATGGTCCCCACCCCTGGGGACTCCGAGGCTTGGTTTAAGAGACGCCATTATTTTTTACATTTTGGAAAGGGAAGTGTAGTGTGTACTGTGCATGTAGTTTGGTGTAGATAGTTAGAGAAATTTGTACTGGAGAGCATGCTGGCCTACTCTCTGTGTAACTGAGACACTGAAAAAGTTCAGCAAAGGGGGATGGTCAGGAACTAGTCCTGAGGGCAGATGAAACGGGTGCTCCAGCACTCCCTGTCATCAGCTTTCCATCCACCTCGGGAGTACTACGGAGGTGTGTTCTATATTGCTACTGTATCTGATAATGGTTTCTATATTTATGTAACATACATTTTATCGCCTTCATTACCTCCGCCTACAAAAGTAGGAGGTTGTGTTGTCATCCCAGTTCGTCTTTTTGTCCCTAAGATCTCTCAGATTATCAATCAAATATTCTGGACATGGGACAAAAGCAACATTTATTAATATTTGGTGAATTCAGTTGTCTGGTATAGGCGCTGGGAGCGGTATGCGTTCTCTGAGTGCGCTTTTACTGCCCTGTTTGACTAAGAAACGAAAAAACGCTGATGTTTGAATAACTTAGGGATGACGATGATGATGATGATAATGATGATGATGATGAGGAGAAGGAGAAGGAGGAGGACTCTTTTACTTCCTAATCTTACCTACCCCCAGTTATTCTAATTATAATTTGATGGTGATGATCATAAACACAGAATAAAATGCGATATACAGCAGAAATGAAGAATATCCTATTCAGTAAACTTCTTGATTTGCCTAATTAATCTAGTTGTCTCTCTCATATGTTGAGTGAATAAACACAGAATGAGATGAAGTGCAGGAGGAAGGGTAAACTACAGAGAGAGAGAGAGAGAGAGAGAGGGGGGGGGGGTGGATGGGAAGACAGCGGACTGAAGGACACAGAAAAGAATGAGAGGAAATTCTTTGTGAAAATGGAGCCTAGAAATAAAATGAATATTTGTGTGTGTGTGTGTGTGTGTGTGAGAGAGAGAGAGAGAGAGAGAGAGAGAGAGAGAGAGAGAGTGGGAGTAAAAATAATGAAGGTCAGAGGAGTTAGTGGCGGAAGTGATGAAAGTTAAGGAAAAAATTACAGTAGGTAGTCACACAAATTGTTGAAAAATAATGTTAGACAAGGGCACTGAAATGAGACAAAAAAAAAAAAAAAAAACGCAAGTAGATATTCAGTTCATTACCCAGTCAATTAATCTGTTTATAGATGGATATGTATGTCTGTCTATTTAGCTGTCTGTCTGAGTATCTATCTTTCTATCAGTTTTTCCATATATCTTTTTATTTATCTCAGTTTATCAGTAGTTATTCAGCTATATACCTAATATGCGTATCTGTCAGTCTGTTTGCCTAGTGTATCTCAATTTGGCTGTCTGTCTGAGTATCTATCTTTCTATCTATTTATCCATATATCTTTCTATTTATCTCATTTTATCAGTAGTTATTCAGCTATTTACCTACTCTACGTATCTGACTGTCTGTTTGCCTAGTATCTCAATTTATCTATCTACCTATTACCTGACGCTACACACGAACATGAATAAGACTAATATTAAAGTGAAATTAAGAACAAGGTATAATGAAATACGATTATGCATACTGAAGCAGTGAGAGAGAGAGAGATCCCCTGATTATGACAGTATTGATCCGCACCTCTATAACCTTCTCAGTATGCTTCCCAGCTGAGAGAGAGAGAGAGAGAGAAAGAGAGAGAGAGAGTAGCGTGGCATTACTTTCACACACTGATGATAAGTCAACGGAGATGTGTTCACTATCGCTACAGTATCTACGGTAATAATGGTTTTCATATTTTTGTGGCATACATTTTATCGCCTATATTACCTCCGCCAAAGAAAGTAGGATGGTATGTATTCACCCCAGTTTGTCTATTTGTCCACAAGATCTCTCAGAATCTTAGTACATGGATATCAATGAAATTTTGTGAACATGGGGGCCAAAGAAAAGTTAATTAAATTTTGGTGAGCTAAGTTGTCAGCTATTGGCGTTGGGTGTGGCATGTGTTCTCTGAGAGTCCTTAACTTATCCAGCTTGACAAAGACGAATAAAATACTGATGTGTGAATAACTTTGTGATGGTGATGATGATGATGAAAATTATTCTTTTACTTCTTGATCTTACCTACCCTAGGTTACCACAACAGAAATTTCATGATGATAATGATGATAAACTAACAATGAAAACAAAATGGGATACATAGTACTAATAAAGACTTCCATTCAGTAAAGTTCTTCATATGCATAACTAATCTAGTCGTCTCTTTCACTTGTGTGAATAAACACAGAAGGAGATGAAGTGCAGGAAAAAAGTGTAAACTGGAGAGAGAGAGAGAGAGAGAGAGAGAGAGAGAGAGAGAGAGAGAGAGAGAGAGAGAGTAGGTGGGCAGGATGATTCGGGATTTGATTACAGAACAATAGAAATTGGGTGTTTGAGAGAGAGAGAGAGAGAGAGAGAGAGAGAGAGAGAGAGAGAGAGAGAGAGAGAGAGAGAGAGAGAGAGAGAAGTAGGTGGGCAGGAAGATTCGGGATTAACAAACACTAGAAACTGGGTGTTTGAGAGAGAGAGAGAGAGAGAGAGAGAGAGAGAGAGAGAGAGAGAGAGTTACAAGGTAGGTATTCTGGAGTCAAGAAATTCATGCTCTCAGACACTTACATACGCGCCATGCCTCATTCACTCGTTATCTCTCTCACTCACTCACTTATTGGCTGATTCACTTATTCATTTTCCCTTGCCCATTCACTGGTTTTCTCAGTATTGCTCACTGATTCATTCTTTCACTTCCTCACCTAATTATTCACTCTCTCTTGCTCAAACTAGTGTCTTGTAACTCAGAATTTTCTAATCCGTTTAATTCATTCATTCATTTCATTGGCGTGGTCTGGAGGGACGCCTTCATGTGATGGCACCAATATAACTGGGTGGTGGAGTTGCCCAGTTATACCAATTTCCCTCAATTCCTTCCCCATCTCCCCGAAAGGAGGATGGTACGCTGCAGGAAGGTGGCAACTTCATCCTGTAGTCCACTAAGTTCATGCTGAGATGAGCCTGGGGTTGCAACTACTAATACTACTACTACTACTTGTACTACTACTGCTTGTACTACTACTACTTCTACTACTACTACAACTACTACTACTACTATTCCTGCAAATACCAGTGCTATCCATTTGAGGGTATTACCATCATCAGTAGATAGGCGTATCAGTGGCAGTAGCAGTAATAGTAGTAGTACTCGTAGTAACTGCATCCCAGTCTCATTTGAATGCAAACCCGGTGAAATTACTCTTCTGTAGCTTGCCACCCTCCTTTCGGGGAATAGGGCGGGAATTGAGACACGTTCGGATAACCAGGCAGTTCCACCTCCCTGTTATGTCGGTGCCACCTAGTGAAGGCTTCCCTCCTCAGCATCCGTTTGGTGACATCAAAATCGAAGTTAATATTGCTCCTTTGATTTCAGTTCATTTGACAGAATTGGACAACTACCACAACTTGAATACTAAGTCGTGGATGCATGAAATTCAGTGACCATTAGTTATGAGGTAGTAGTGAATCTCCTTGGTAGTTATTCAAATCGATCCTCCAGTCTAACTACACCTGGCCACCAACTGAGCTGTAAGAAACGTGGGATTTTTGTTAGGCTTAATTAAACGCACTATGGATGATTCCCTTTGATACAATAAAATGATCTGGCTGTAGCCTAAGTTAAATATAAACGACGTACATGAGCTGAAAGAGCAGAAAATGAAATACCGGCTTGGCAGAGCGACCCAGACACCACAACCCTAGGAGGTGGGTACAGGGAGGTGACTCCCACCCCACAAGATGACGGGGAGGCTCTTTTCACCTGCCGAGCCTTCCGGGCATAAACAACGTGACCTTACGCCCAACTTCTCAGTAGCCAGACCACCGGGTAGAGTACAGTAAAAATACACTACACTTCAGCGGAGGGAACACTCGCCAGAATCGGGGTGGGACTTGCAGTGGCAAGATCCCAAGCAAACCCTCGGACACCGAGTCCCTTGGATCAGCCTCCTTTTTAACAGAGGACTCAGGAGGAGCCTTGAGGGTTGCTATTCCCCCAAAGAAGCAGTGGCACAATATCACCCATTGGGTATACTGTGGGTGGCGGTCAGCCACCCTCTCCCAATCACCTTCGGGAGCCAGCATGTTGGCACGTCCACCAGACGACCTTCGCCGGCCCTCCCAAAGAGGAAGGCGGGCCCTGGGGTACGCTCTGTCAGAGGTACCATGCAGGACGAAGTGTCGCCGTTCCCCAGTGCTGTCTTCGGGACAGGAGTCCCAGTACCTATGGCTGGAGAACAGCCTCCGTTGGAGCTGTGGCAATAGCCAGGCATACCCGTTGGGCACCTTCCCGCCGCCAGTGTCTGTAGTGCCTAGAGGAGCTTCCCTCGACTCATCTTGCACCCCTGTCCTTGGCAGTGCCAAGTGGGGCTGCCTGACGGAGGGAGAATCCAGTGGACCTCCTCCACCCACCTTGGACTGGAGGTCCGGCAGGGCCTCCCCGCCCCGCCAATTAGTAGAGTCAGCTCTCTGCAGCTCTCCCTCCGCCTGTCCCCAGGCTCCCGTAAAGGAAAGTGCCTCTTGCCCTGCCCACTCCTCCAGTGGCAGAGCGAGGAACCCCTCTCCCCACCTCTCCCCTTGAGAGGGTGGTTTCTGCTCCCTTACAAGAACCCCACCAGAGACCAGACCGGGCGTGACGTCCTCGAGGCCAGGTGTCCTCTCCTTGCAGCCCCGTCCTCCCCAGGTGCAGATGGACTCCATCAGGACGAGAGGCCGCAGACTAGTTCTGACGGCCTTCTCCCACAGACGAGTCTGCAGCCCCCGGAGTCAGCGGGTCTCCCCCGACGCCTGTTGCAGTAGCCGAACCTCCCCCAGAGCAGATGGCCGCAGTTCCTCCCTGATGGCTGCCCCTGTCAGACGAGATAGCAGCTCAGCTAGGGCGCTGCCCTCCCCACAGCTGACCCTAGGCCCGGGCCTCCCCAGGTCCACCCCCAGTACCCCGACGACGACTTAGGGCCAGCGCCATGCGGCGTGCCTCCTGGCCCTCTTCGGCCCTAATCCAGAGAGCCCCGCATCACCCAAGGCCTCTGCAGAAAGAGGGCCGCCCACCATGCCACCCACCAACTCCTACGGGACTCGTGACGACCCCACAGGCGACCTACCACTGGAATATACTCCGGATGGCCCACCCCCAACGCCTGGCCGCCACCGGCAGTTCCCGGCGCAGGTCCTCCTGCCGCCCGTGACCCAAGCACTTCTCTCCGCCTGTTCCGTGAGTAAAAGACTCTGAGGTTGTTTGTCCCCTATTGTCTGGGAAGCCCCTACCTCAGTGGACCCGCCCCCACGCCCCAGTGTCTCCTCCCCCAATGTTACCTCCCCGTGTGGAATAGTGAACTCCCCATCAATAAGCTCACGTGCGGAGTGCGTGGTGCTAGGACACTGGCCGCACCCAAGTGTGACTATTCCCACCCCAGTGATACATACGGACAGACAGCATCAGTGCTGCACCTCTTTCCCCCCCTTTTATGCTTTGGCCATATGAAGTGAATAGAAAATGATATATGAGGTATACTCCCAACTCATTGTCTCGTAAGGAAGTCTATATTACCACTCCCCCCTCCTCCTCTCCCCCCTCTGTCCCCCATGCGAGATAGATCGTGATTATTTTTTTTTTTTTTATAAATAACAGAACTGAGGAAGGAAAAACAAATGGGTAAAAAAAAATAATCCATACACCAGATTACTGGTGTTCTCTGTTCATAAAATATCTGTAACAGTTAGACTTGAACAGTTGTGGGTTGAAATTTGGAGGAAAACAACTCTGGTGAAGCGAGTTCCAGAGAGATGCAGTTCGGGGAATGAAAGAATTCTGATAGGCAGAAGTTCTGCAATATGGTTGAGTGACATTCCAGTCATGAGCGCTACCAGATGCCCGTGTAGCACGAGGGAAGGCATGGAGAGATGGCACCATGGACGCAACTTCGTCTGAGCATTTGCCAAAAAAATATCTATAAAATAATGCAAGGGAGGCAACATTCCTTCTTACTTGCAGGGGAGGTAGTTTATATGTAATGGCAGGGTTGTTAATGATTCTAACGGCTTTATTCTGAATTTTGTCTAGTTGTCTTAATGCAACCTTTCCACAACCATTCCACAAGGGTGAGCAATATTCAAGCTGAGAGTGCACATGACTCTTATAAATTATAGCTAACTGCTCATCGGCGAAGAAGTTACGGACTCTGTACAATAATCCAAGTTTCCTTGAGGTGGTTTTAGCAAGTGATCTGACATGAGAGGTCCAGCTGAGGGCACTGTTAAGTGAGACACCAAGAATTTCAATACTTTTGGAGATGGGAATATTAGTAGCATTGAAGGTATTGTACGAATCTGGCAATATCTGTCTATTAGTAAACTGTATATATTTAGTTTTACTAGCATTAAAAGAGACAAGGTTGTTTTGTCCCCATTCACTGATTGTAGATAGATCTTGATTTATGGAGATGGCTGTACTGAGTTGAGAGGTAGAGATATTAGACTTTGCAAATGGATGTCTGAGTGTGAATGAACTATGTAGTGTTGAGTCATCTGCATATGAGTGAATGGGATTGTGAGTGACAGATAAGAGATCATTAATATGAACCAGAAATAGGGTTGGTGCCAGAACTGATCCCTGCGTCACGCCGGTGTTGAGTGGAAATTCGAATATAATCATCTACTTTTACTCTTATTTTCCTGTCACTAAGATAAGAAGAAATCAAAGGAACAAAAGACGTTAGTCCATAGCAAGGGAGTTTGGACAGCAGGGAACGGTGCCATACTCTGTTGAAAGCTTTAGAGATATCAAGAGCTACTGCATGAGTTTCTCGAAAAAGATCAATTGATTGATGGATGGTATGAGTTAAGAGATTGAGTATGTCAATGGTGGATCTTTCGTGGCGAAAACCGTATTGTCTATCACTAATTAAGTTGTTGGATTCAAGATGTTTAACAATATGCTTATTAATTAAAGTTTCAAATACCTTACCAAGAGAAGATGTGACAGCTATTGGTCTGTAATTGGAGGGGTCAGACGAACTTCCTTTCTTCGGAACTGGGTGGATATTGGCTTCTTTCCATGAATTTGGGAATAAAGAAGTACGTATGCATAGTCTGAATAATTTAGCAAGGACAGAGGCAAGTTCAGGGGAACACTTTTACAAAACAATTGGCGAAATTCCATCTGGGCCTGGAGCTTTGTTGGTAGGTAAATTGTCTAGGATGGATTTTACGTATCTTGTCTGTATTTTAAGTGGGACAATTTCGGGAGAATCAAGTTCCAGTACTGAGACATTCTGGCTGGTACCATCTATGGTAGAGTTTCTTGCAAAGGTACTAGCAAAGATATCTGCTTTCCCACGTGGGTCATTTGTAATATTGTCATCTGAAGATTTTAGTGGGGGAATGGAAGATGACTTGTTAAAGTTATTATTGAAAGAATTAAGAGTTGACCAGAATATTCTATTGTCATTTGGGTTGTTAAGTAGTTTTGATGCTTGCTTTTGAAGAAAGTTTGATTTAATTAGGTTTAATACAGCTTTTGCATGATTTCTAGCAATTTTAAATTAGGAGAGTGATTCAGATGTTTTTGATTTTAAGTAAGAGTTATATGCTAATGACTTTTGGGCTGTTGCTCTGGCACAATTGCCATCAAAACATTTTGGAGAGTTTGATCTTTTAGTGAATTGTTGACTTGGTATGAATAAATCCATACCAGCTAGTATTAAGTCGCAAATGTGGGACTGGGTAGAATTGGGATCACTAGAGAAGAAAGACTGCCATGGAACATCAGCAAGATAATTTCTAAATCCATCCCAGTCTGCCCTGTCAAAGTGCCATCGGGTCACCCTGACAGGTTCAGAATGGGGAGGTGTAGGAGGGTTAACTAATGAGGCTTTGATGAGATTGTGGTCAGAGGATCCAAGTGCTGACAGTACCTCTATCCTGTATTGATCTGGATTATTTGTGAAGAATAAATCCAAGAGATGGGCATTATGGTCAGGATTATCAGGTATTCTGGTTGGTTGCTTTACCAACTGGGTGAGATTAAACGATTCCGCAAACAACTCGCATTCTAGACCAGCGTCGTCAGTCCGGGCAGAATGCAATAACCATTCAACACTGTGTATGTTAAAATCACCCAAAATGGTAATTTCATTGCCGAGGGCAAGGTCAAGGTTACTCAACTGAGTGGATATGGAATCAAATACACTGGGTTCTGAAGAAGCATTGAGGGAACGATAAACTACACAGATATATTTGGTAATGTTTTGGCAATTTAATTTATATAATGAGTAATCAAAACTGGACGAAGTGAAGTTTAAAATAGTGTCAACTGCATATTGGGATTTGATATAACAACAGGTGCCGCCCTTGTTTCGAAAGTTTGTAAGGAGATGGTAACCGGGAAAACAAAATGGAGATATATCGGTAGAGGGTGAGATTTGTGGTTCTGTGAGGAAAAGGGCCAAAGGGGATATGGACTGAAGGAAAAAATGAACTGAGTTTAAATTTGTGGTAAGGCCGCAGATGTTGGTAAAGAATAAGGCCGCACCTTCACCTCTTCGCCAACGAGCATTCCCGGAAAGAGCAACAGTCGCTGCCGGCACAGTCGCTTGATGGCGACCGGGAGGACTCTGTGCCTCCAGCCCTACCCTGCCGGTGGTGGCAATCCGAGGTACCACCTCATTTGATAGTAAGATTGCAGTGGCCATTACTAAAGATGTGAATAGAAGGTGTGATATGTTATGCGCATGTAGTGTGGTGTAGACAGTTGAAGGTAGAGGTATTATGAGAGCATGCTGGCCTACTCTCTGTGTAAATGAATGCACTGAAAATGTTCAGAAAAGGGAGATGGTCAGGATCAAGTCCTGAGGGCTGGTGAAACGGGAGCTCCAACTCTCCCTATCACCAGCTTGCCATCAACCTCGGGAGTACTGCCCTGTTCGACTGGTGCTACAGTCTACTCCACATAAATGCTATATTCTCTCGTCCTATGTAACGCACACGTAACCTGAGGATAGCTAGGGTCTCGTCTGTGTCACGCGGATGCATATAACTAGCATAGGAGGCCGTTTATGTTATGCGAATATATATGTAAGGACTTGAGTATATACTGTCGTCTATGTCATGTGTTTGGGGTATATTGAGATGTACTTGACTGTCTATTATATACCTGGGACCAAGCGCACCTGGTGTATTGTGTGAACCATATGTACGACACTGTGTGGAAGTTATCCTATGTAAGGGAAGGTAGAATACTGTGTAAAGGTCGAACTCGCTGAACTAGGTGGAGATATTTATTGTATATAGCCTTCTGAGATTATCTGGTTATTATATGTCCCATAGTTTTGATCACGAGTGTGTGTCTAGTTGTTTATTGTTAATATATAAGTGTGCCTTCGACCAGTTGTGTTTGGACTTTCCTTCTTTGCCTGTGACTGACCCGGTCGAGAACCAAGAACCCAAGGTGGCACCGTACCCGAACCCGAGAAGCCGGGACGCAGAATACGCTGCATAACAGAAAACAGTAACCAAGGAGATTCATTCCTACCTCATAACTAAGGGTCATCGAATGTCATACAACCACGACTTACAAGGCTGTTCAGGTTGTGGAAGTAATTCAGTTTTGTTAGATGAAAAGAGGCAGGCTTTAGTAACCAAGGAGACTTTTTCCTGCCTGATAAGTAGAGCGCCTAAATATCATAAAACCGTGAGTTCCATTCTATAATCCTTTAACATAACATGGCCCAGATTTTCGTCATTTTGTAGCTTATTTTACGTAGCTCAGTAGTAGAAAAAAGGAATACTATAGCTCAGTGTTCTTTCCATAACACTCTTTCGTGACTAGCATCATATTTTAGTGTAATTTATTGATACAACACAGGCTTAGAGCAAGATAAATGAAAAGAGAAATAAGTTTTTGACCACGTGGGATAGAACAGGGTAGTTACGCCTGATCGCAATACGATTCCCGTTGACTCTTCAGTAAGAACATATATAATGTATTGCCAAAGAGAATTTTTCAAGAATTTGTATAAGTGATAAAATTTTGAGAAAAATACATAGTGACAAGTATGGCCGGATGTGCTTAATATTATTCAGTGAGGAAGTGGCAATGTGCTCTTCTGCCACTGGGGCATTTCTATTATTATGCTGTAGTTAACGCGGGGTGTTTGAGACTATTTTGAGTTTTAACTGTCTCAACCGGTTAATGGCCAGGACAAGTCTACCATTGTAACTAACACCAGACAATTCCATTCTGGTGAGCAACACACACACACACACACACACACACACACACATACAGGTCGTCGTTGTCACCATTAACCATCTCTTGGAAGGGAAAGTAGTTTTCTGTTCCACCTAACGTCGCTTAAACCAAACGGGCTACCGAGTCACAGAAACCTGTGAGTTTAATAATAATAATAATAATTATTATTATTATTATTATTAATTGATTTTGACAATGATAATAATCATAATAATTCATCCGACTTATTAACTCCCTCACGGCAACGTCTATACAGTTTCTTTCTCTTATGTAGTAACCCTCAGTTAAATGAACCACAAGAACACAGCCAAATCATTTTAATCTTTATTTTTTTTGTTTTTCATTCCGGATGCAGATTTTTTTTTTTTTTTTTTTTTTTTTGCGGAATCTAGAGACGGAGAAAGAAAAACAGAGATAGGAGTGCTGGTGTCAGTGCGAATGTGTGCGACGTAATAATAGATGAAGTGTGTGTGTGTGTGTGTGTTTCGGGTAGAGATGTCCTTGTGTGGGTATGAATATGTGAAACGTAATAATAAATGAAGTGTGTGTGTGTGTGTGTGTGTGTGTGTGTAATGAAGAGAGAGAGAGGGGGGAGAGTTCTTGTATAGGTGTGAATGTGTGACGTAATATGAGATTGTGTATGAGAGAGAGAGAGAGAGAGAGAGAGAGAGATGGAATGTTCGTGTGGGTGCGAATGTGAGCAACGTAAAAATTGTCAAATGAAGTGTTTGTGTGAGACAGATGATGTGAAGAGACAGGGGGACTAGGTGTGATGTGTTTGTTTCCTTGTTTGTGTATATACTGTATCTTATTGTCGGGTTTTCTTGCATATATTCATTCTGCCCCTTGGCCGTCATTTTTATTTTTGTTATTGTTTTACCTCTTTCTTTTCTTCCATTCGCTTTTACTTTTCTCCCGATTTCTGTACGCGACCTTTCCTGGAGTCATTATCGGGAAATAATGAGATATTGGAGGCGCTTGCCGATAAACTTAATGATCCTAGATGTGTAGTAGTTGTGGTGGATGAGGCGGTTGTAATGGTAGTGTTGGTCATTTAGTTGCAGTGGTATTTGTGTTGTGGTAGTAGTGGGTGTGGTATGAGAGAGAGTTGAGTTCGTATACTGTGGGAAGGGATACGGAGGGCGTTATTGCCGTATTTTTTTTTTTTTTTTTTTAATAAATCGATTTGAACGGATGGTGGTAGTGGTGGCAATTGTAGAAGTGGAAGTGGTAGACGTAATGGTTGTGGTAATTGCAGTAGGTGAGGTAGTTGTGGCAGCCTTGATTACGGTAGGCCTACTTGTATGTAAGAATGGGGTTGTGGCAGGACTAATAATTGTGGTAGGATTGGTATTTGTGGTAGATGACAGTTGATGAAGTGGTGATTGTGGTAGAAGTGATGATGATGATGGTAGCTGTGGTAATTTTTGTAGTGATAGTAGTTATAATACTCCTGATGGTTTTAGTGGTAATTGTTGTATGTAGGCTAGTATTTCGTAGGCTGGGTGGTGGTAATTGTGGTACAATGATATAGAGGTTGTAGAGAAAATGATGATGGTGGTTGTGATGTAGACTGATGATTGTGGTTGCTGCGGTAGATTGTGGTGGCTGAGGTAGGCGTAGTGAAGGCTGTATTAGTGGCAGTTGCAGTGATTGTTGTGGTAGGTGTTGTGTTGGATCAAGATAGTGGTAGCTGTTGAAAATTGTGGTAGTTTTGGTAAAGGAAAGTTGTGGTATTTGTTATATTATTGATAGTTGCTGACAGTGAGAGAAACTTTCCTGAGGAATCTCTCTCTCTCTCTCTCTCTCTCTCTCTCTCTCTCTCTCTCCTGAATTATTATCCTTCTATGATAATGTTTACAGTGATGTTGCTTCGACTGAACGGGATACATTGAAAATAAAGTAAAACTGGTATGTTTAAAAACCATCATGATCTTTGGGGAAGTATGAGTGTAGTGGATTTTTACCGTTATTTTGAAAGTAACACTATTTGTCAGTTATTTTTTTCCATTTCTCCAAACCGTTCTACTGTTTCGAAAAGAATAAACTAATTTAAGAATTCCCGTCCATTTTTATCCGTAATTTTCTTATATGAATGAAATACACACACACACACACACACACACACACACACACACACACACACACACACACACACACACGAACTCTACCACCGTTCACCACAAAAACCCAGACAAACCAAGACACATAAAACCTAGAAGGAGTGGTCAGGAAAAAAACGTCTGTCATGCCGTCCTCCGCCATCAGGCTGCCCTTCTAGCAACTCAAATCATCTTCATTCGTATATCTCCCAACACTATCTCTCCACCTCATTAGCGATCTCAAGTTCCACCTCATTCTCTCTCCTAGTCAGTAATTTTCCATTCTCTAAACTCAGCCAAGAAAATAACCCCACAATCACCATCATTCACCAGAAACCCATCACTCAGGTAGTAAACATTCACCATTCACTACTACTCTTTCATGCCAGTCCATTCATCACCCTCTTCTCTCCTACCCTGCTAGTGGCGGTGCTTGGGATGATTTATGCAAGCGCTCTCTCTCTCTCTCTCTCTCTCTCTCTCTCTCTCTCTCTCTCTCTCTCTCTCTCTCTCTCTCTCTCTCTCTCTCAAATAAATGTGTGTGTGTGTGTGTGTGTGTGTGTGTGTGTGTGTGTGTTAATAGAACTGTATCGATCGGTCAGCATATCTGTTGGTCTATCAATCTATGTATCTATTCGTGAACAACAAGTGTGGTTATTTTCAAAGACATACAGAAGTGTGATAAGTGCCAAGAGTTTGCCATTACATAGAGTGAAAACGCTCTGAAAACCTATTATGAAAGTCTAGATTGGTTGAAAATAAGTTTGATACTGAGAGACAGACAGACAGACAGACAGACAGACAGGGAAAGGCGAGTGGGATTTTGTGGTTCTTGAGTTGATGTTAAAAAGATGTAGAATTGAATAGGAATATTTATGGCAGAACTCCACTTACGTAAGGTAAAAATATATCCTGTTGGGCCCCAGTGTCCTCAATATAGGACGGAACCGGGCATTTTCAAAATTTAATAAAGAAGAGAACCCCCGGATAGGGACATATGAGCTTTGCGACTATGAGCCGACAGGCGGAGGACGGTACGCCTGGCACCCTTCCAGCAAAATCCCTCACACAGGAACTCTGGAAGCCAATGGGTTAATCACTGACAAATCTGTCAGTTTCGATGTATGGAATTTCAGATACAGGAAGGAGATTAGATTTCTGAGAGAGAGAATGTAAATATCACCAAGCAAAGAATAAAAAATAGAACGAACTTAAACGTTTATTCATGATATTTATGCCTCCATCCTGTCATGGTGGAGGAGGCATGAGGTGGTTGGTCTGTCCGTGCGTGCGTGAGTGAGTGGGTGAGTGCGTGCATCTGTGACACTTTTCTGGATGTGATATCTTCTGAACCCATAGACGGATTTCCATGAAGTTATTGTCAGTGATACAGTATGAAGGGAAGATGAGCTGGTTAGGTCAGCAAGGTCAAGGGGTCAAAGGGGAAGGTCATATGGGGTCGACTTATTTTATTTTTAGTCTCATTTTAACCCAAAAGGAACACTGGCATGGAGGTTGTCTGGAGAGTTCGTGCGCAAGGCATGGTGGAGGCATAGTGTTCGACGCATTGCATCGATAGCTCTGGCCTCGAGTTATTGGCGTTTCATTTTAAGATGCAAGCACATCGCATCTAATAACAAGAAGTAAAAATATACATTTTATAAAATGCATGAAGACGTTCTGATGGATATTTGTGCACTGCCATACCTACGTCATCATACATATTCTACAACATATTCTTAATTTGTTTCACTTTTTTTTAAGCCTTTGTAAGTTATTCAAATTTAGAAGAGCGTACTGGTACTGTTGGGGTCAGTGACAGCCCTAACTACCTCGCTCTCGTTCACGAACTGATAAAATCTGGGGATAATAACATGAAGGAGTACAGAGAGTGCAACTCCCACCCCTTACGAACGGTTTATGACCGATCTTTGGACTTGTTTTGAGTAGGGAACAGTTGGAGTCAAGACACTCAAGAGTCCTGTAACATGGCTGTGTCTCCGATCTACTACTACTACTACTGATACTGCCACTACTACTACCAGTACTACTACTACTACCACTACTACGACTACTACTAGTAATAATAATAATAGTAGTGAATGAGATAAACCAAAAAAAGCCAGTCTCCAAGTCATTCTAACTCATTTGAATTTCCTCGGCTTATTTATCAAGACAGACTTTTACAAGGCTTTGGAGCATTTTAAGGTAATTATTGGTTGTAACTGTGCTATGAGGTTAGTTCAATATGGCAGGACAGTTCCATAGAGTTTTATTGATTTCTGCATGGTAGCTACGTTGTGACGGTCTCTCTCTCTCTCTCTCTCTCTCTCTCTCTCTCTCTCTCTCTCTCTCTCATCCCTAATCCGTTCACTTTAACTAGATGTAAAATCTGCCATCTCTTCAACTTGAAGACTGAGTTTCAGCAATAAAATAGCACTAGAATAGGATGCTAATCGCGAAGAAGTTCTCTGGAAAGGACACTGAGCTGTGTTATTGTGTAACTAGCACTGAGCTAGGGGAGATGAGCCGCAAAGAGACGAAAATCTCTGCTTCTTTTAAATAAATGAAATTTATACAGCTTTATCCATTCATTCAACAGCATTCAGTACTACAGGTATGCTCTCGTGGGCACGTATTCTCATCGGCGGTGGATGCTCTGTTACACTTCATATTTAGCGATTTATTTTTGGATATGACTGGTTAATTTCAATTTGAATGTTATTCATGCTGAAAATGGTGGTATCGGAATTACTGAAATAATACAGAGGAGAACAGTAAGGAAAAGGTATTGGGGAGCTTCCTTAACCGACGAGAATACCGACCATGGCCTTTTCCCATCCCTCTCCTCAGTACCAACCAATCCCACTCATCTGTTTGTGAACACCCATTTCCCCTCCCCAGTGGCACTTTCATTTGGAAGGACTTCTTGGAGTAAGCTTCTACTAACCTCAAGCCACTAATCCTACAGCACCCATGTTCACTGCCGATAATTTACTGTCTCAGCCCTAAAATTATCCAGGTTCTCAGTCCATCCCGCCCATTCCATTGCTCACCACGTCCATTTCTACCTCCCTCCCCCCCACTCTGTTGGTTTCATGAAGCGATCACAGTCCACTTGTTTGACGAACCCACGAGTCCGTATTCTAGTCGGTTAAGGAAACTCCCTGTTTCTTCCTAAGCGATTGATTTTGCTAATTACACCTACCTGTCCTCTTCCAGGTTTTATAAATTCGTCCAATACGCTCTTCTTACTCTTCATAATAACGCACAAAATGATATTAGAATCCTGTAACCAAAGAATAAACCGCTAAGGAAGATGAGTTAGGAAGGGTCTTTATTGAATGTTAATGAGAGCCTATGACTAGCTATAACTACCCAAAAACTAACTGAGTAATTACATATATATCATGGTGTTTATCTAAGAAATTTACTATTTCTGCCATTACTCGAGTAACACTCTATATATACCAGTTTGTTTTCTTAAGCACACGTCAGTAACTTAATACACAACTTGTAATCGACCAACTTTAAGTGAGTTGTAAAACTTCAATAAGAAAATCTAATCTCTTAACTTTCCTCTACAAATCAGTGACTTTCATATGTTTTAGTATGTCTTTGCAACTTGCAGGCTATTTTAGGAAACAACCCAGACTTCTCGTAAAAGGGTTAATGGATGCTGTATATACCCTGTCCTGTTGAACATTTCTCTCATACGCTGAACAAGGACGCTTACTGATGAGAGAGAACCAGGTCAATGTATGGCTCGGCCTCCACTACAGGTGGAGGAAAACTACAAATGAGAGAGAGAGAGAGAGAGAGAGAGAGAGAGAGAGAGAGAGAGAGAGAGAGAGAGAGAGAAGAGAGAGAGAGAGAGATTATCACTTGATCAAGAAGTTGTGGCCTGAAATAAAATCAAGTCCGAGACTCATATGACTAAGCCGAACAAAGTCATCGTGCTGAAATGTACACCCACTTCCCCAGTGCGCCTCGTTGAGTGTTCATCTAGCTGAAATGAACACCCACTGTGTGCCTTGTTTTGTGTGTGCGTGTGTGTGTGTGTGTGTGTGTGTGTGAATTACCGGCTATTTTGAAAGATATATGAAAGGCAAAATGCACCGTAGTCAGGCATTCTATTTATTAGTTCCAGTAACGATTATATTGGATAACATTCAAGTGAAACTATGATTTGTCCTGAATAAACACTCTACATTCTATTGATCACTTCCCAGTCATGTCAGATTAAATATATAAGACTATATACTTTACTAAACATCTCATAGTTTAACCGTGAACATTCCAGATACTATATAAATGATCTCTATTGAATACTTCATAGTCGTATCACAGGCAACATTTACGGGAGCATTTCAATGACTTCAGAACACTTCAGCGGTATACCATTCTGTTAAACACTTTGCAGTCATATCAGAGTGGAGATTTTAAGTGATATGGAAATTACTTTTTACAGAAATACACTGATCTTGCATAGATTCGATCCCAAGGCTTTTTGTGCAGCTGTAAATCAGCCAAAAATTTTATAACAAGGGTTTTATGCTGGTTGTTGAGAGAGAGAGAGAGAGAGAGAGAGAGAGAGAGAGAGAGAGAGAGAGAGAGAGAGAGAGAGAGAATCAGGATTAGAAAGCAGTATGAAGAAGAGAGTATTAGGGAGGAGAAATGGTGTTAAATACAGAGAAGGGATAAATAGATGGAGGAGAAGGGGAAGAGGAAGAATATGACAGCGTTTGCTGGAGAGAGAGAGAGGTGGGGGGGGGAGCAGGAGTTGAGTAGTGTCTGAATGGATGAGAGGGAGAGAGGCGGTTAGCAGTAAGGATGAAGTAAGAGGAAACGTGGTGTTGAATGAAACGAGATTTATTACCTCAAGTTAAACGAGTGAGAGAGAGAGAGAGAGAGAGAGAGAGAGAGAGGGAGGGGGGGCAGGGATGAGCAAGAGCTGAGTGGTGTTTGATGGGATTAGAGGAAAAGAGGGGATTAATAATAAGGGTGGAATGTGTTAGAGGAAACGTGGTTTTGAATGGAGCGAGAATTATTGGTTAAAGATAAACAAAGAGAGAGAGGGGGTTGGAAGAAAGATGTAATGATTGCTAGCTGGTACTACAGTAAATACAATCTCATTAACAGGAGAAATAGTTTAGTACACTATGTATACAGTATATACCTCTGTCTTCAGAGGCCGCTTGATCATGGATATTACAACCTATTAAACGCTTCTTGTAAAGGAGAGGATTGTGTGTAAATTTACTTTAATGCTGCTGGTACATGTTCCATACATTTGTCTCTTGATCCGTGTACTCTGCCTCGTCTTTCTTGATCAGATGCGTTAAGAAGAACCGTCACACACACCACAAAGCCAGCCAGGAGACAGGACGTGTGTGCTGGGCAATCCCCAGGTCATGTCCTCCCCCCTTTCTATTTTTTAACCAGCCCATACCCCAGTGACCGGGCTAATGTTTGGCCCGGACTGCTATATGTGCAGGAAATCTTAAACGAACGAACGAAGAACCGTCTAGAAATCGTCGTCCTTCTCGAGATCCACCATATAGTACTCTGCGTCTGCTATATATAATAATTGGCTTGGCTGAACACCTGCTGTTACATTTTACTACAAATGAATTGACTCACACCGGTATGGGCCTATAATCTATTGCTCGTTCTCAAATCAAACATCCCGTTGTATACAAGGCTTCGTAACACTATTAACGTTTTGTTCTTTCTGTTGCACTTTAATATTCTCTTATATGATGTTAATAATTATAATTTTACCAAATAATTTGCACCAGTAAAATACAAAGGGATGCTGAGTTCGTTCGTTCATTTACAGATTCCCTGCACCTATAGTGCAGGCCGGGCCATACATTAGCCCGGTCAATGGAGTATGGGCTGATTAAAAGAATACAGTAGTAAGGGGGGAAAACAGGGCCTGGCAATTGCCCAGCACACACTCTCTATCTCTTGGCTGGTTTTGTGGTGTGTGTGGGATGCTGAGGATGCTGAGGTGCAACATACAAAATAAATGGCTAATGAAGAATTCTTACGGGATACCTCAAATCACATACAATACTACCTATTTCCTCCAACAAACACCATCATATCCTTTCTCTCTTAGGCAAATCAGTCTCTTGCCTTCACAACCTCTCATCTCCTTTTTCTCACTCATATCTTCCATTCCACCTTTTCCTGTTATCTTCTGTTCTCTTTTGTCTCACTTTCATCTTAATTTCACTGTTTCTCTCCTCTCTCTCTCTCTCTCTCTCTCTCTCTTTTGTCTCACTTTTCCTTTTTTTCTTTTTTCTCACCCACATTCCTTTTACATATACTTCTACTACTACTACTACTACTACTATAAATTGTGTGTGTGTGTGTGTGTGTGTGTGTGTGTGTGTGTGTGTGTGTGTGTGTGTGTGTGTGTTGGAATATATATTAGGAGAAGACAAAACAAAAGACAAAGTAAGAGAAGACAAAGAAGAAGACAAAGTTAAAGACAAAGTAGAAAAAGGGAAAGAACAGGACAAAGTTCAGGAAGAGAAATTAGGAGAATAGAAAGTCGGAGAAGTCAAAGTAGGATTATTAAAAGTATTGGACAGTGTAGGAGAAGACAAAGTAGAAGACAGTATAACGGAAGACAAAGTAGAAGACAGTATAACAGAAGACAAAGTAGAAAACAGTATAACGGAAGACAAAGTAGAAGACAGTATAACGGAAGACAAAGTAGAAGACAGTATAACGGAAGACAAAGTAGAAGACAGTATAACGGAAGACAAAGTAGAAGACAGTATAACGGAAGACAAAGTAGAAGACAGTATAACGGAAGACAAAGTAGAAGACAGTATAACGGAAGACAAAGTAGTGGACAGTGCAGGAGACGACAAAGTAAGAGAACGTAAAGTAGAAATGAAAGTATGAGAAAACAAAGTAGAAGACAAAGAAGACAACGTGCGAGAAGACAAAGTAGAAGACAAAGGAAAAGGAATAGTAGAAGACAAAGCAGAAAACAAAGTAGAAGACATAGCAGGTGACAAACAGAGGAAAAAACAACAGCCAAAGTTGACGAGAAAGTAGAAGACGGAGTAGAAGACAAAAAATGAGAAGACAAAGTAGAAGACAAAGGAGGTGAAGACAAAGTACGGAAAGGCAAAGTGTGCGGACTAATTTTTCTGCATTAAAATAATTTTTCTTTCCCTCTCATAATCATCTGTTGAAACAAACTAGTCCCTCACTAGGCAGGTGTGGGCACTACTAAGTAGGTGGAGGCGCCTATCATCCACTCGCTAGTGTACGAGTAGTGCTGCCTTCACTGAACTCTACACTGAGTAACTAGCTAAAAGTTTGATGGAAACCAGGAAACCATAATATGGGTGGTAACCATATAGCCAAGTGACGCCTGGTGGTGTAGTGGGTTGAGGAGCTGCAACTGGATGGTGCCTGTATGGGTTTGCATCTGAGGAGTGGTTGGGGTTTATTGCTCACATAATGCCACTCAGGGGCAGTGAGGCTGATCACCCTTGCATTAAATGCCGGGACTGAGAAGCCTAGCCCCGGGCGCCTACGCTCCTGATGGGGCAATGAAAGGATCGGATGATGGATGAATGGATGTAAGACAAAGGCTCGTATTATCATCGGTTAAGGAAGCTCCCTAACAACACTTTACTAGCGATTTATTTTTGGATATGGGCAGCTAATATCCTTTTGTCCATAATTTTTGCATAGCATGGCGATATTGGAGGGATCTGTATAACAGAAGAGGACAGTAATGTGTAATAAACATTATAAATCACATAGGAAAAGGTGTCAAGTTAAAATCCTTTTGTACGTTTTTTGTGCAGAGTAAAGCAACATTGGAAGGGTTTATAAAACTCGGAAGAGGACAGTAAGATGTAAAATACAAAATAAATCGCTAAGGAATAGGTGTTAGGGAGCTTGCTCAACGGATGAGAATACTGGCCAGAGTGCATGGAAATAAAATAGTGCTTACTGGGAATATGAGTGTGGTGTAGGTGTAAGTGGGGAACGTCTTATAAGCCAGAGTTTATTGAGAGGATTAAACTGATGAAATTTTGTACGAAGAGAAGAGAAGGAGAGCCTGAGTGAAAGTGGCAGAGGGTTTAATGAGAGAGAGAGAGAGAGAGAGAGAGAGAGAGAGAGACAGACAGACAGACAGACAGACAGACAAACAGACAGACAGACAGAGCGAGAGGGAGGGAGAGAGAAGCAGGACATAAAGGAAATCCGTTCAATCGAGCTTATCGTTCCCATGAATAAGAAGTAAGTCCTTTACGGTCGGGCACGCAACCTACTACTCTAATAATGTGCCGATATTGGTGGCACCAGCTGGAATCAATGCCTGAGAGAGAGAGAGAGAGAGAGAGAGAGAGAGAGAGAGAGAGAGAGAGAGAAATAGGACATACAGGAAATCCATTCAATCAAGCTTATCGTTCCCGTGAATCAAAAGTAAGTCCTTTACGGTCGGGCACGCAACCTATTAAGCTAATATTGGGCCGATATTGATGGCACCAGCTGGAATCAATGCCCAAGAGATGGGGGGGGAGGTCAATGAAGGTTTACTTTCACTCTTGCCAGCTTCAAACAATTTTATTTGCCTTGGTAATGATGTTTAGCGTTGAAGGGTTTGTCGCTTGATTCCCATGATCTATTTTTGAATGAAGTTTTTCCTACCTTCAGATGATTTTGTTCAGCTTAGGAGAGATCTTTCACACTGGAGGCTTAGGATACTCTTTATTACAATTTTATTTTCAGTCTTTATTACCGTTTTCTTTTTTTTTTAATGTTTGATTAGTCAGTTTTATTTCTTTCTTTCCAGTTTTTAGTTTTATTAGCAAATTTTATTCACATTTTTATATACAGGTTTATTTATAGTCAATTTACTTTTCATTTGTTGACAGCTTTTATGTTTTTGTTTTGCTTTTTTTTATTTACTATGATAGTATCTTTTTTTTTTTTTTAAGAGTTTTTAGAATATGCAGTAATAAATTCTTTGAGGAAGAATGTAAATACTTGTTATTTAAAATGCTGTGTTACCCGGAGGTTTGGTAATAAGTCTAAGAAATACAGCAGGAAGACTGGTGACAGGAAAATGAGGTTGCAATATGAACAAGAATAAGAGAATGAAAGATATATATCCATCCCAGACTTGAATGAGGCGTTCGTAATTGGTGCCTATTTTCAAAAAGATTAGGAATAGCTCCTTCTTCTGGGGTAAAGATCAGTCAGTTAATAAAGAATAAAGGTGAAAGTAACGATAATAAGAGCAGTGTTATTATTTTATAGTATACCTTGTAATGGTTGCCCCAAAGTGTATATAGGTGAGACCGGAAGAAGCCTTGCGAAAAGACTAACAGTATGTAAGGCAGATGTACTGAGACATAACTCTTCAAAAGTCCCGCACATACTGTAGATCAGTGCCGACATCTGTCAAAATGCCAGGAATATGGTCTAAAGCAGGGGTTAGAGGAAAAAAAAATGAAAAAAGCTTCAGAGGCAGAACACATATGTACAAACGAAGTTACTAATCATAGAGATGATTAAATGTGTTGGTGAATCACAGCGACAGGTGCAGATTTGACCTCACCAAATTGGAGGGTATGAGCGAGTAATTAAGAGTAGGGCCAGGAAACACATTACATCCTCACAATGTTGTGTGTAGGTTGTGAGATAGTCAGGTTGCATTTAAGGTTGTTACAAAGTTGTGACAATGTCTTTTAATAACGTCATGTACAGTACTGACCTTCTTACAACGTTGTGTGATGACGTTTTCTCAACGTTTTCATTGGAAAAACAACGTTGCCTTTGTTATATTGTCAGGACATTATGACAACATAGGAAATACTTTTGCTTTAGTTTTGGATTTTTAATCATAAGGAACTAGTTATTATTTTTGCCGATATATTTTTGCTATAAAAATAAGAAGCCCAAAAAATTTACAGATGAAATATATTAATATGCATTGATTAAACTGTAAAATAACTAAGTAAAATTAACTCGGTTGAACATGTAGGCACAATTAAAGATAAAAAAAAAACAGTACATGGAGTTTGAATACACTTTACAAATATCATTAAATTAAACACATCAAGAATTTGCAACTTTTGTGACACAAGGTGGCAGCTGAGATTAGTTTCTGAATTCACCACTAGATGTCTCGATCAATGATCTTGGATCAGCTGTTACAGTTTGAATTTTCGATCCTTCACATTCCACTTTTTTTTTGTTTTTGTTTGTTTGTTTCAATGAAAACATCTCGGTACCATAACAAGGTATGTATAACATATGTTCAATAGTTTTGCAAATGTTTTTAGCACAGTTTGACAGTTTTTGTTACATGACCTGTGTGTAGGATACCTGTTAAGTTGTTTTTGTTGTAGTCTCTCTGAGTGATGTTCTTAAAAATTCAATTGCTAGCAAATATATATGTAGCAAGTGTATATATTAGGCTATGTATTAGTTCTAAAAATAATTAAAAATATGCTATTGTAAATAAGAGGCTACAACTACTGTAGGCTACACATCATTAGTGAAACTCAGTGTGCCAAAAAGTTCTTAAGTTTTGCTATAGAAACTTAGCTGTAAAATGATAGCTAATAACAAAAATTAGCAATGCCTGAAATTTTGTACATAGTTCTCAGAATCATAAATACCAAGATTCAAAATTAATGGCCATTTGTTGTAATAGGCTAGGCTATTTTTAGTTATGCCTATATTTAATAATAGCAGGGTGTTGTTTTTTATTGAATTTTCTTGTAAATCAATATGGGGAGTGGGGTCAGGTCAAAGTAAGACCACCAGCTCAGATGAACACAACAGAGAACAACCAAGCAGTTATAAACACGACAAAGGTCCCAGGAACGTCCAGTGTATAAATATTTGTAAGTTCCTCACTTCTGTACAGTCTCTCTGAGGATGGATTCTGTGGAGTACGAAACTTTAAAGAAACAGAGAACTCAAGCTCTTTCCTTATTTTCCCTCCCACCCATTCCTATCCATAACTATCTATCTATCTATTCATGTAAGTAAAACAAGCTTGTGCACTGAATGTATATATCTTTAATACCTGAATAAACCGTGCCTCCTCCCATTAATATATTTCCATCAGGAATATTGTAGACGCATACCTCCCCCCCCAAAAAGAAAAGGAAATTACAGTACACTAACTGACTTCCTTACTTCGTTCCGTCTCTATTTATATTCCATCCCTACCTCCGTTGTTCATTAACTCACTCCTTCATTCATTCCCTCTCTAAACTTTCTGCCCTAATTGCCTGTCGCTCTCTCCTCCCTCCTCCCTTTTTCCCACCCTCCCCTTCTTCCAGTCTTTCCTTCTCTCTATCCTCCCCTTCTCTCTCTCTCTCTCTCTCTCTCCCCTTCATTCTTTCCCCCCTTCCATCTCCCTGTCTCGTAAAACAATACTTTGATGGTCTTCCGTTGGTGCCGCCTTGACGAGAGAGAGAGAGAGAGAGAGAGAGAGAGAGAGTATCGAAAATGCGAAAATGATAGAAACTGTGAGATGTAAAAATACAAGACAATGTGAAGAAAATATAAACTGGGAAAGTCTGAAAAAATTTTGAAAAAAAAAAATATATATATATTCTCGAGATGCGGGATTTACCATTTAGGTGGTGCTGGAATATTCCCGACGATTCTCGAATTTTACGTGGCGTGTCAGAGTTGCCAGTTAGCCTGCTATTTGTGAACAGAGGAATTTTGTAAGTTATACATCATTTTTGAGTTTTTTTTTTTCTTTCTCTACAGTGTTTTATATACGTGATCGTTTATTAAATTATGTAATTTTTTTGTCAGTTTGTATACTAAATAATTCAGAATGTTATGCAGTGCATGGAAAGTCTGGATATTTGGGATGCCTCCAAGTTGGTATATGATGTAACGGTTGCTCGCTCGAGAATACACGAGAACTTTGGAGAAGGTGTAGATGATTCTAGTAGATACGGAGCTTGAATAAGGATGGGGAAAAGAGCAGTTTCAATCTGTTTCAGTTCAGTTTGAGTGTTGTTCATTGTCAGTGCCGTTACTGAAGATTGTATATCTCCGGTACTTGTGAAAACAGTGAAGTTGGCAGGCATTAAGTGTAATTGCAGTTAGTGAAGATTATATAGCTCCGGTACTTGTGAAAACAGAAAAGTTAAGCTGATAAACAGTAAGTGTAATTATCTGGAAAATAAAGACACCGAACTTAAGTAGCCAGTGTTTATTTACAACGTCTGAGCTGATCTTGTGTGGTGAATACCGAAAGACTGACTATAGGAAGAATAACTCACTTGGCAACGTCCTTTCTATATTGCACTACTGCTTTTGGAATCTGTGGCAGTGTGGGACGGGGACGTAACATTATAGAATCCAAGCTGATGAAAAACATTGCCTTTTTTTCCCTCCATGTTTGCAGTCCAGGTTCACCACAGGGGAGCCGACGAGAGAGAGAGAAAGAGAGAGAGAGAGAGTAATATGATGGAGATAAATGAAAGAAGGAAGGATGGAGAAATGGAAAGAAGGAGGAAGAATGCTGAAAGGAAGTAAGTTAGAAAAGAAGCGAGGAAGGCGAAAAGAAGAATGACTACGAAGGAAAGAAGAAGAGAAGGGAGAAAGGAAAATGAAAATAAAGAAGGGAAAGAGGAAGGTGTTATGGACAGAATGAATGAAGGCGTAAAGGATGGAAAAAGGATTGGAAGGAGAGAAGGAAAGGAGGGCAGCAAAGAAGAAGGAAAAAGTAAACGAAAGAAGGAAATAATGGGAAAAAAAGCAAGGGTGAGAAAGAAAATGAGGAAAAGGAAATCAAGAGAGAGAAAGAGCTTAGGAAGACTTGAATGTAAGGAGAGAGAGAGAGAGAGAGAGAGAGAGAGAGAGAGTCAATCAGTCTTTCCAGTTAATAACACAACAAAGGCTATTTATAGTAAGGTAACAGATATATTGTGCCTAGTGTGGTGAGGGAGGTGTAGTGATGATGATGATGATGATGATGATTACAGAACTGTCCGTGACATTCAGGATGCATTTATTTGAGAGAGAGAGAGAGAGAGAGAGAGAGAGAGAGAGAGAGAGACAGACAGACAGACAGACAGACAGAGACAGATAGACAGACAGACAGACAGACAGACAGAAAAATATAGACTTTAATTTTGACAAAGGATAAAAAGAATTGCTCATGTTCTTAACATAAGTAATTTATTGTCATTTAATATAATATTAATATAATTTTCTTTCTTTGCAGGTAAGAGAAGCAACGAAAGAGGAATTGGTTCATCCAGTAAAGATTTCAAGGTCTGTATAGTCTGTGTATCTGTATATGTAACTACAGTGGCAGGTAGGGTCAATTGGTTAGGGAAATTGTCTGCAGTCTGATAGAACCCGAGTCCGATCGTTGGCTGGGGCAGAGGACAGTTTGGTGAATAATATTACATTAAAACAGACTTCACTGATGCTCCACAAGACCCACCGACATGTCATAAAAACACCCCCGCTGATACCAACACACCAGCCCTGAATGAGACGTCTCGAGCATGTAGTAAGTATGGACGGTGGGCATTAGTGCAGAAGTGGTGACATGTGAGGGTGTGTGGCACGTAGGAGGACTGCTGGGCCTCAAGGAACGGGGGTGTGGTGATGGTGGCTGATTTGGCTGAGGTGCTGATAGATTTGATTGTGGCAGTGGTTGTGGTAGTGGTAGACTTGGTATTGGTAGTGGTGGTAGATTTGGTGGTGGTGGTGGTGGTAGATTTGGTGGTGGTGGTGGTGGTAGTAGATTTTGTGGCGATGCTAGATTTGGTGATGATGGTAGATTTGGTGGTGGTGGTAGCTGTGATGGTGGTGACAGTGGTGTTGTTTGTGGAGGTGATATTATGTGTGTGGGAGATAGTGGAAACTTTGATGGTGGTAGTGGTTGATGATAGTAGTTGTAGCTGAGGTAGTGATGGTGGTACTAAAAAGCAACCCATGAAACACACACACACACACACACACACACACACACACACAAAACCTACAAATCTGTATCTACCATCACATAGTCAAAGGAAAGGGGAAAAAATAACAGTTAAAGCAGAGTTATAAAAGCATGAACGATTAATTAATGCTTTTCAGAAGGGTGTTTGTCGTACGTGGAGTTGGTGTGAAATATTTGGGGTGAAATATTTTGCCAGCATTTCAGTGTAACCTAATCTCATCCATCCATCATCCAATCGTTTTGTGCCCCTTCAGTAGCGTAGGGTCCTGGGCAAGGCTACTCAGTCCCGACAGTTGAGGCAAAGGTGATCGCCTCCCTCTTCGCTGAGTGGCATTACGTTAGCAGTATACCCGAACCATTCCTCGGATATAAACCCTATACCTGTAAACCACAATGCCTCATATTCTCGTCGTTTAAGGAACTCTCTATCATCTCTTACAGCCTCGTAGAGGCTTTGAGGACCGTGGGGTCTCTCAGTCTATTTAACTCCCTCTCTCTCTCTCTCTCTCTCTCTCTAATCCATCGTTCCCTTCCATTCACTTCCTACCGTCGAAATTCCGTCTCCAGCTTCCCCTTCACTACCTTCTCTCTCCGTTTTCTCCTCTCCTTATTCTCTCTTCCCTTTCTCTCGCTTCTGTAGTTTTTTTTTTATTCATGAACCCCTCTGCCTTTCCCACCCATTGACTCTATTTCTTAATCTACTCTTTCCTTCCTCTCCTTTTCTATCCTCCTTCCTTTCCACGCTCTCCACCTCTTCTACCCACTCTTCCCCTCTGTATATTTTCTTTCTCTCCCATTTCTTTCCATTTTTATCCTTCTCCCCTCTGCTCTCATTATCCTTCCCTTTCTTTCTCTTTTCCGTCCTTTGCCAATCTCTCTCTCTCTCTCTCTCTCTCTCTTTGGCCTCCTCCCATCCCCTTCCCCGCCTCTCCCTCTGTTCATCTCCTTCTCTTCATTCCGCTCCCCTCCCTCTCCTCATCACTGTTTTCTTCTCCCTCTTCCTTAATCCGCCCGCCTCCCTCCCTTCCTCCTCCTTAATTCTCTTCTTTTCCCTTTGTTTCCTTTCTTTTTATTCCCCTTTTCCTCATTCCCTCTTTTCATTTCGCTACATTCTTCATATTTCTTCCTTCCTCGCCCAGTCTGTCTTTTCATATTTCTTTCTTCCCTCTCTCCCTTAGTATTCACTCCATTTCTCCCTTCTGTTCTCTTCTTTTCAATTCTTTTTATTCCTCTTCTCTCCTCTCCCCTCCTTTTCTCTCCTCTTCCCTCTTTCTTCCCTCCCTCCTTCCCTTTACATATATTTCGATGCCTGCTTTCCTCCCTATCGGTCCTTTTCTCCCTCTCTCCCTATATTCTTTCCTTCCTTACCTTCTTCCGACCTTCGACCTTCATTGATTCCCTCCTCCTCCTCTCTCTCCTCCACTTTTCCCTCTTTCCATCATTCCCTTTCTCCCCCCTCCCTTCCTCCATTCCTCCCCATTCTTACCTCCTTCCTTCCATTCCCCGCTACATTCCTCCACCCCTTTTTTTCCCCTGTCCTTCCTCTGCTCCAGTTCCCTAAAACTCCTAAGATAGAGCATCCCCTCTCTCTCTCTCTCTCTCTCTCTCTCTCTCTCTCTTTCTCTCTCCTCGTTCTCCTTCCTTCTATCTCTCTCTCTCTCTCTCTCTTCCCTACCTTTCCTCCCCTCTTCCTGTGTTTCCTCTCCTCCGACGCCTTCCTCCTTCCCTCTTTCTCTTTCCCTCTTCTCCGTCTCCCCTCTCCCTTCCCCGACTCCCTACCACATAACCTCACTCCATCCACGAAGAATTTTCTCCTACATCTTCCTGACCTATACTTTGCTCTCTCTCTCTCTCTCTCTCTCTCTCTCTCTCTCTCTCTCTCTCTCTCTCTCTCTCTCATTACAAATAAGGTTCTCAAGCGGTACCAGATACAGAGTAGCTAGATTTTCCCCGGCATGAAACATATAGCAAAACCACTGAACGGACCTCTATTTTTAACATAGTCTGTTTTCATCTGAAGGAACTGGGTCACTCTCACCTGAACACAAAGTCGTCATCGAGTGGAATTCAGTGAGCCTTAGTTGTGAGGTAGGAATGAGTCTCCTTGGTTGCTAGTCAGATTTACCCTCCAGTCTGACTACACCTGGTCAACAACTAAGCCTGATTAATGAAGGCAATATCTAACCCCTTCAGGTACAAACGTCCCTTCCAAACTAAATATAACCGACAGGAAACAGCAAGAATGACTGGAAATACACGTCATGGATTTGGATTAGTTTGTGTTATTTTTCTGCATTCATTCCTGACTAAATCATGGACACTGCATGGTTGATTGATTTTCTGAGAGAGAGAGAGAGAGAGAGAGAGAGAGAGAGAGAGTCAGACGGACAGATAAAAAATTGCGGGATCGGGGAAGAAAGAAAATGAAAAGAAAAAGAGTGGAAGTAGAATAAGAGAGAAAAACAGATTCCACGAAGACGTAGAATGAGAAAAAGCGAATGAGAATGTGAAAGAAGTGACGTGGAGGGATGTAAAAGGAAATACAGTGAAGTGAGAGAGAAGTGGGAGGGAAAATGAGAGGGGCTGGATGGTAGGAAGCCAGAGAGAGGTAGGAGTTGGAGGGAAAAAAGTAGTGACAAGGTTGTAAAGAGAGGGGAAATATCTGATGAGAGAGAGAGAGAGAGAGAGAGAGAGAGAGAGAGAGAGAGAGAGAGAGAGGAAAAGTGAACAAGTAAGGAAATAGAGGAAAACAAGCGTACCGGTAACATAAGAATGTGAAGTGGGGGGGGGGGGAAGTGAGGCAAGAGGCAAAAACAAAAGAAAATGAACAGGCAAGAAGAGTGAGATTGAGGGAAGAGAAAGGAAGATAGAAATGTGGAGTAGACAAAGGGAAATGAGTCTGAAGAATGGAAAAGAAATAAGTGAAAACGGAGAGAGAGAGAGTTACAAGCTAGGTGCTCTAGAATGAAGAAAGTAATTCTCTCAAGCATTTGCTCATTCATTCATTCACTCATTGGCTGGCTCACTTATTCATTTTCTCTCGCCCATTCACTGGTTTTCTCGGTATTGCTCACTCATTCATTCTTTAACTTTCTCACTCAGATTACTCAGTACTCTCTCTCTCGCTTATACTAGTGACATGTAACTCAAAATTTTCCAGTCAGTATTACGCCTTTGGATTGACGAGTTGATTTTCTTCAAGTCGATTTGAATTCATCTGACAAAATTGGACAACTACCACAACTTGAATACTAAGTCGTGGTTGCATGAAATTCAGTGACCATTAGTTATGAGGTAGAAATGAGTCTCCTTGGTAATTAGTCAAATCAATCCTTCAGTCTAACTACACCTGGCCACCAACTGAGCTGTAAGAAATTAGGGATCTTTGTTAGGTTTGAGTAAACGCGCTATAGATGACTCCCGTAGATAGAATAAAATTATCTGGTTGTAGCCTAAGTTAAATATAAACGACGTACACGTTATAAAAAAAAGAATCGGGACCCCACGAGCTGATGCGTCTCGCAATGACCACTGATACGCACCAGAACTCAGTTGGGGCTTCAAATTCCTTCGTGTGGTGTGGCATTTTGTATCGTGCAGTAAGGGTCCCGGTTCTTTTTTTATAGGGTGTACATGAGCTGAAAGAGCAGAAACAGTAGACAAGGAGATTCATTCCTACCTCATAATTAAGGGTCATCGAATGTCATGCAACCACGACTTACTAGGCTGTTCAGGTTGTGGCAGTAATTCAGTTTTGTTAGATGAAAAGAGACAGGCTTTAGTAACCAAGGAGACTTTTTTCTGCCTGATAAGTAGAGCGCCTAAATATCATGAAACCGTGAGTTCCATTCTACAATCCTTTAATATAACTTGGCCCAAATTTTCATTTAAAGCATATTTTACGTAGCTCAGGAGTTGAAAAAGGCACTACTATGGCTCAGCGCCCTTTCTATATCTCTTCCTCGTGACTAGCGTCATATTTTAGTGTTAAGTTATTAATACAACACAATATTCGGGCAGGAGTATTGATAAGAGATATGAATTTTAGGCCACGTCGGAGTAAAAATAAGATAGTTAACCCTGAGCTCAGTTTAATTCCCGTTGACTCTTCAGTTATAATTTATATAATTTATATCCATTCATACTCTAATAACCACATTCTTCTGTACAAAACAGTATTGGGTTATTCTAAAATAAAGGAAAGACGGCAAGTCAAAGGTTCTGTGACATGGGTAAACGTTGATCTTCGCTTATAATTGTGGCATTTCATATTCTAATGTATTTAGAACGAGGTGTTTGTGACAGTACAACGAGTGTTTTCTCAACCGTGTTACATAGCCTATGATTTCATCATCCTTTGTATAATTCTAATGTACAGTATGCTGCATGTTTGATCACGATTTGCCACTTGGCTTCCATAGTGACCAGGCTTGCGTGTTCTACCTCACTTCCCCCTTTTCCCCCTTATAGTAGAGTAAGTCGTTCTTTCTGTTGTTCAGAGCAGGATTGTCAACTCTTTGTCCCCTATGGCTTCATTTCCGCGTCCTTCTTACAAGTTGAATCAAGCTTTGCAGGCCCCTATATAATGAGCTCAGTCTCTGCATTAATTGCCACTTAGATCTACTCCTCATTTTGTTCACATCTCTGTCCTCTCCTGTATAGTATATTATTATCTTTGTGAGTGCTCAGGAAATCTCCAACCATCTAGCTGCTGTATAATTTGAGTATAAGTCTTATTACTATTTTTCTTATCTTCTTTAGCATAAGGTGTTAATTCGTAGGCCTGGTAAGGTTTTTGTGATTTATATTGTCAGCCAGAGTTAATAATATTTTGTATCCGTAATAATATTATATCTTGCATTAACTGAGCATTATCCGGTTCTCTCATTTATCAGGGCTGACTTAGATAAATTTGTTCTTGCTAAATTCGTGTTAATAGAGGCTATTGCAGTTAACCATATATGTAACCTGTTTTGCCATTACATTATCCTTATGAGTCCTGAATGTTTAGTTGTTAGTTTGTGCATTAAACTTTAACTTGTAATTTTACCTAAGTCTTTTGTTTTGAACCTGGAACTTTGCGGGACAGTAGTGATTTTAGTATTCTCATATGAAGTGGTCATTATCTCTTTCTGTTCCGTAACAACCGTTATATAACCAGGACATAACCAACCTAACAAACGCCAGTTGAGCAACACAAACGCGCACACATGTCCTTGTCACCATTAACCATCTCATCGTAGGGAAAATACTTTCGGGTCCACCTAACGTTACACAAATCAATTGAGCTACTGAGTCACGGAAGCCTGTGAGTTTAATAATTACTGCACAATGATGGCATTAGTAAAATAAATAATAAGATAATTGATTATGAAGATACAAATAATAATAATAATAATAATTGTTATGAGTCCTGTACTACTTGTCATTTGATTTATTTCAATTATTTACTTATCCTATTCCTTAACACCCTCACGGCAATGTCGATTTCTCTCTCTCTCTCTCTCTCTCTCTCTCTCTGTATATATATATATATATATATATATATATATATATATATATATATATATATATATATCTTAACCTCTCCCGGTGACGAATCGAGGTGCCTGACACCACTGTCTGACTCTCTTCTTCTTCATTTCTGCACTATTCGCGGCCTTTCCTCTAACTTTCGCTCTGTTGAGCACCACCTCTCCTTCTCTAAACATCACCTTCTTTTTCTGAGACTCAGCTGTCTGAGGCAACTGACAGCAGACCCTTTTCTGTATCCTCCAACTTTCTCTATACTCATTTGAAGGCCAAAGGTGGCTGTTGTGTATACATACGCAACAACTTATCTTGCTCTAATGTTCTTGAAGTCGATTCTTCTGAATTCTCTACACTCAGGCTTCGGCTTTCCTGTCATTCTGACTAAATATGTCTGCTCTGTTAATTATCTCCTAATTCTACTATCAAAAATTCTTTGACTATCTTACTTCTACGATGGAACACATTCTATGCTTTCTCCTTTCTCTGAAATCTCCATTCTAGGAGATTTCAATGTTCACCACCACCTTTGGCTCTCCTCTCCTTTCACTGATCCACCTGGTGAACAAGCCTACATCTTTTCTATCCTTAATGAACTAGAGCAGCTTGTACGGCACCCTACCCGTATCCCTGACCGCCTTGGAGAGTTCCAACATGCTTGACCTCTTCATTACAACTAATCCTTCTGCTTACACTGTTAATCTTTTCTCTCCATTGGGCTCCTCTGATCACAACATTATCATCTTAACCTGTCCTATTGCTCTGGTATGACCAGTGGACCCTCCAAAGGAACGTCGTCTGTGGCACTTTGGAGCTGCTGATTGGGAGGCCCTCAGGCAGTACTTCTTTGATTTTCCCTGGAATGATTATTGCTTCCATGGCCGGGAGCCATCTGGATGTGCCTTGCGCTTTACAGAGATTCTTCTATCAGGCATGGAAGCATACATTCCTTTCTCATATCCTTTTACTAATGGAAGAAAGCCTTGGTTTAATCACGCTTGTTCTAATGCTGTCCACAACAAGGAGAGGGCCTATGAAAGGTACCGGAGCCAACCCACCCCTGAATCACATCTTTTATACATTTTTGCCCGGAATCGTGCTAAGTCTGTTCTTCGCTCTGCTAAAAATAATTTCATCCGTACTAAATGCTCTCAACTCTCTAACTCGAATTCTTCACGCTCCTTCTGGCACCTTGCGAGAAACCTTTCTAACAACTTTACCTCATTACCCTTCCCTCCTCTTTTCTTCTCTCATGGCTCTGTAGCTATTTCTTATACTGATAAAGCAGATCTCTTTGCTCAGACTTTCTCCTCCAATTCCACCATAGATGATTCCGGTGCTGCTCCTTGATCACTTCCCCCCTCTGATTTCCTCATGGCTGACATTAAAATTTCTTCAGCTAATGTATTTTCTGCCATCACTGGCCTCAGTACTAACAAGGCATATGGGCCTGATGGAGTCCCTCCTATTGTTCTCAAGAACTGTGCTTCTGTGCTTACACCCTGCCTAAGCTAACTCTTTCGCCTTTGTCTATCAACTTGTACTTTTCCTTCTTGCTGGAAGTTTGTTCTCATTTAGCCAGTCCCAAAGAAGGGTGACCATTCCCAACCCTCTAACTATCGTCCAATTGCTTTAACATCCTGTATCTCATAGTTTTTTGTCAATTCTTAATAAAAAAATTTTAAAGCATCTTTCGTATCACAACCTTCTTTCTGATCGTCAGTATGGGTTCTGTCAGGGACGCTCCACTGGCGATCTTCTCACCTACCTTCCAGACTCCTGGTCATCCTCCTTTCGGGACTTTGGCGAAAGCTTTGCCATTGCACTTGACATCTCAAAGGCTTTCTATCGAGTCTGGGATAAATCTTTAATTTCCAAACTGCCCTCTTACGGTTTTTATCTTTCTATTTGTGCTTTCATCTCTAGCTTCCTTTCTGGTTGTTTTATAGCCACTGTTGTAGACGGCCATTTTTCTTCTCCTAAATCTATTAACAGTGGTGTTCCTCAGGGCTCAGTCCTATCACCAACTCCCTTTTATTCATCAATGACCTTCTAAGCTGTACATCTAACCCTATCCACTCACATGCTGATGACTCCACCCTTCACCTTTCCATTCGGTTCCCACAATGTTCATCTCAGCAGTTACTTCAAGAAACAAGGGATGAGGCTATGGCACACCTAATGTCTGATTTGGCTCGTATCTCTGCCTGGGGTAAAAATAATCTGGTTGTTTTTAATGTATCAAAGACTCAGTTTTTACACTTATCAACCCGACAAAATCTTCCACAGGTATACCCACTAATGTTTAATAGTATTCAGCTTAATCCTGCATCATCCTTGAACATGCTGTACTTATTTTGGAAAGATCATATTACATCTCTTGTAAAATCTGCTTCCAAGAGATTAGGTGTGCTAAGCCGACTCTGTTCTTTCTTTACCCCTGCACAACTGTTGACTCTATACAGGGGTTTTATCCGCCCCTGTGTGGAGTACAACTCTCATGTGTGGGGAGGCTCCCCACATACAGCTCTTCTCATTAGGGTGGGGTCAAAGGCTTTTCGTCTCATTAACTCTCCTCCTCTTACTGACTCCCTTCAACCTCTGTCTCTTCGCCGCACTGTTCCATCTTCATCTCTTTTCTATCGCTACTTCAATGGTCACTGCTTCTCTGAACTGTCTGCATGCGTTCCTCCACCTCTACGACGGGCTCGTAGCGCCCATCTAGCAAACTCTCATCCATTTTCTGTCCAACTCTATAATGCAAAAGTTAACCGTAATTCCAAGTTCTTCATTTATGCATCAGGTTAGCTCTGGAACTGTCTCCCTCTGTCTGTATTTCCTGCTTCCTATGATCTCCAGTCTTTCAAACGAAGTGTCTCCAGGCATCTCGAAATGATCGGATCTTGAATTTGGCTCGCTATTGTATTTTGTTTTTGTCTTAGAAGGAACAATTTTGTGGGCTCGCGGCCTTTGGTTCCTTCTTCCTCACATAAGAAAGTAAACTTCAATCAGAAAACACACACACACACACACACACACACACACACACACACACACACAAGCCACTTTAATCTTTGTTTTTTTCATTCTGGGTGCTGGGAAATATGATTCTTTTTGTATTTTTTTTCAAAACTGAGAGATAGATAGATAGATAGATAGATAGAGAGAGAGAGAGAGAGAGAGAAAGAGAGGAGTGCTCGTGCCAGTGTCAGTGTACGACGTAATATGAAAAATGTGTGTGTGTGTGTGTGTGTAAGGGAGAGTGAGAGAATTCTTGTGTAGGTGCAAATGTGTGACGTAAAATGAGAGAGAGAGAGAGAGAGAGAGAGAGAGTTTAGTGCGGTTGCTGTGGGATCAGATATGGATGGTGTTATTGCCGTATTTTTTTTTTTTTTTATCGGTTGCATAGATGGTGGTAGTGGCGGTAGTTGTAGTCGTGATTCTGGTAGACGTAATGGTGGTGGTAATTGCTGTAGCTGAGGTAGTTGTGGCAACTTTTGTGTGTGTGTGTGTGTGTGTGTGTGTGTGTCCGACTCTAGGCATAGGCTTCACAGCCTGCTCTCAAGGCTGTGATTATGGTAATATCAATAAGTGTCGGGGTTGTGGTAGGACTGATAATTGTGGTAGGACTGGTATTTGGTAGATGACAGTTGATCTAGTGGTGATTGTGGTAGAAATGATGATGATGGTAGTTGCTAAAGTTTATATGGTGACTGTAGTTTTGGTATTGCAGTTTTAATTGTGGCCGTGGTAGTTGTGGTAGGAATTATTTGGTACGCTAGATGGTGGTAGTTGTGGTACAGTGATTGACAGAGTTGTGGTTGTGGAGAAAATGTTGGTGGTGGTTGTGATGTAGACTCTGATGATTATGGTAGTTTTGGTAGATTATGGTAGCTGAGACAGTCGTAGTGAAGGCTGTAATAATGGCAGCTACAGTGACAGTTGTGGTGGTGCCTCACGATTGTGGTGGTTGTTGAAAAGTGTGGTAGATGTGGTGGACAGTCGAAGCTACGGCATTGGTTATATTATCGATAGTTGGTTTAGTAATTTCTGCTGACTCTGGTAGAAATCATCTTGTGGAATCTCTCTCTCTCTCTCTCTCTCTCTCTCTCTCTCTCTCTATTTCCCGGATGATGAAGGTGATGGTGATGTTCATGATGACGCTAGAAAGAGATACTCTGAAAACAAAGATAAATAAGTATATTTAAAAACATCATGTTCCATTTGGAAAAAGTATAACTGTAACTGATATTTTACCAATATTTTCACATTAACCGTATTGGGCTATTATTTTTTTTATAATCTCCAAACCATACAGCTATTTCGAAATGAAAAAATATTGAGTTAATACTGCCCGTGCTTTTTTTTTTTCTGTTATCTTCTTATATTAATGAAACACACACACACACACACACACACACACACACACACACACAAAACCCTACCACACAAGTTATCGCCGTCACAACCATACCTGCCACCGTTCACAAAAAAAAAAAAAAAAAAAAAAAAACTACCCAGACACCATAAACCTTGATGGGGAGGTTAGGGGAAAAAAAATCATCCCTGTCACGCTGTCCTCCGCCATCAGGCTGTCCTTTCTCCAGCTCATGCCATCTTCATTAGTATACCACCCACCCCATCCTTTCACCTCATCATCGATCGCACCTACACCTCATTCACCCTCTTAGACAGTCTCATTCTTCATTCTCAACACAGCCAAGAAAACATCACCACAACAAGCATCATATCACACACTCATTATACAATTAGTCAACAACCCATCACCTCTACTACTGTCCTTTCCAGCCACTCCATTCATTACTCTCTTCTCTGCTGCCCTGCCGGTGACGGTGTGAAGCAAAGAGGTGTTTGGAATGATTCATGAATGCTGTGTGTGTGTGTGTGTGTGTGTGTGTGTGTTAATCGATAGATCTTTACCAGTTGGTATGTCTATCACTTTATCTATCCATCTATTTCGTAATTTCAGGCGTGGTTGTTTTTAAAGGTTTACAAAGTCTTGTTCTTATCAAGAGTTTGCTATTACGTGGAAACGAATGAAAACCTATTGCACTGTAAAGGTCTACATTGTTTGAAAAGAAGTTAGTGACTGAGAGAGAGAGAGAGAGAGAGAGAGAGAGAGAGAGAGAGAGAGAGAGAGAGAGAGGGGGAGGGGGAGGGGGATATTCTGTTAATTGAGCTGGGGTGAGTGAGATGTAGAATTGATCAGAAATATTGTTAATAGAACTCCATTTAGGTATGGAAAAAATAACTTTACAAGTGTGGCTATAAGACGGTGATTAGATTTCAGAGAGAGAGAGAGAGAGAGAGAGAGATGTATATGTCACCAAACATGGGAAATATGACATCAGGTGCTTGATCAATTATTCCCTATGTTATAACTGACTAAGGTACAGTTGGAGTGGACAATCTTGTAAGATGTCTGTATCCGAGCTCAAAGAAATAAATAAATGAAATAAAGTAAGTTAAAATGTAAACTGCCGACCAAGCCGCTCAAACCTACTTGAATTTACCAAGATTTGAAGCAGGGTCAGGGCAATGAAAGGTAATAAATTGTTGTAACTACCTTTACTGTAGGTTAGTTAAATATAGTGGAATACTTCCATAGAGTTTTCTGCATTTCTCTATGTTGATCTCTCTCTCTCTCTCTCTCTCTCTCTCTCTCTCTCTCTCTCTCTTATCCTTCACCTTGACTTGGCATAAAAACTGCCACCTCTCAATCTTTGTACTGAGTTGTAGTAGTAAATTAGCACAAGAATATGATGCTAGTCACAAAGAAGTTCTCTGGAAAGGAGATTGAGCCCTGTTGTTGTGTAACTACCACTGAGATGTGGGATATGAGGGACAACGAGAAGAAAATCGCTTCCTCGTTCAAATGGATGAATTTTACATTACATTTATTCATTCATTCATCGGCGCTGAATTGTACAGTACTGGTAGGCTCTCGTGGGCACGTATTCTCGTCGGTTGTGAAAGCTCCCTTACACTTCATCCAAAGCGATTAATTTTTGGTTATGAATGGTTTATATCAGTTTATATGCTATTCATGCTGAAAATGATGGTATCTTAATTATTTAAATAACACGGAGGAGAACAATAAAGAGAAATCAGCAAAATAATTCATTTAGGAAGAGGTGTTATGGAGCGTCCTTAACCGACGAGAGTACCGCCCATGGCCCTTCCTCATCCCTCACTTCAGTACCAGCCAATCCCACTCATTTGTTTGTCCTTCATGCACTTTCCCCACACCCATGCCATTCTTGCTTTGGAAGGATACTTTAAAGTAAGCTTTCACTGACCTCAAGCCACTAATAATGCAACACCTATATTCAAATTATTATCTCAACCCTACAATTCGCCAGGTTTCTAGCCCATCCTGCTAATTCCGTTGTTCACCTCGTCCATTTCTGAAACTCCCCCTCTTCCCTCTCCCTCCCTCCAACTTGTCCGGTGTCATTAAGAGATGAAAGTCGCTTGTTGGGCGAACACACTTGGGTCTGTATTCTCGTCCTTTGAAGAAACTAGCTAATACTTCTTCCTAAGCGATTTTTCTTTATTTTACCTTACTGTCCTCTTCTGATTTAGATACATCCATCCAGTATGGCGATACTCCTCATAAGTGTTGTACAAAAGGATATGAACCTCCTATATCCAAAGATGAAATCGTTCAGGAAGAGGTATTAGGGACTTTCCTTACCGGACGAGAATACGGGCCTAATTTACTGATTTCATGATCTATAACTAACTAAAGATCATATAGTATAGTAATATAGTCAATTAAGTGACTAATTATTATGCTAATTAACTTTAGCTAATTAACTGTTTGGCTCATTTACTATGCCTGCCATTATTCCTGTATCACGCCATACATCTTAGTCTGTTGCACGTCAGTAACTTCATCCGCAAGTTGTAATCAGCCACCTTTATATTTGTCGTCATCATCCACGTTAAGGATCGTCTCGTTATTTTTCCTCTAGAAATAGGTGATTTCCTTTTATTTTTAATACATTTTTTCTGACGTATAAGAGACAGCGTGGAATTTAGATCTGACGTTTCGTAGTAAAGGTGTTGATGGAGGTTGTATCTACCCCATCCCGTTAATATATATATATATATATATATATATATATATATATATATATATATATATATATATATATATATATATATATATATATATATATATATATATATATATATATACAGTATATATATATATATATATATATATATATATATATATATATATATATATATATATATATATATATATATATATATAAGCTGAACATGACCTCTTACTGGTCACAAAATGAGAGAGAGAGAGAGAGAGAGAGAGAGAGAGAGAGAGATGTTTGTCTGTTGATTATTTACCCACTGAAGTGGGCACGGCAAACTAAGAGCCCGCCAAGGTTGCGCTAGACATGCGCCTGCGGAGTTATCGAGGTGGAGGGTGGTCCCTCACCGTGGAAAGAAGTACATGAAATGGCGTGTTGGCAATAATGCTAGCGGCATCATGAAAATTAAAGCCCGCGCCAAGGGAAGACATGAGTAATGCAGTGGCTGGGCAGTGTAGTAGGTAGTGTACCAGTGGATCATCGGAACCAAGCAGACAGTGGGCACAAGAGTCAGGTGCCACCCCAGTGATTTGTTTATAGCAGGGGAACCCCAGACGCAATTGCCTGAGCCGTACTACAAGATAATTAGGCAGCCCCGGGGGGAGCAGAAGTGGTGTGTAGGACGTGGCCGTGGCATACCACGTGGCAGAACGAAAACCTTCTGTGATGCAGAGTTGATGGTCATCCCGGGACAGGCTGCCAATGGTGGCGGTCAGAGTGGTGATGATTTGCGAGGTACTATGCCGCAGGGGGAACGTAACTCCTGGGAGAGAACAAGCGGTGCGGGCAGCGGCATCGGCCCTCTCATTGCCAGTAATACCAACATGACCCGGGATCCAATGTAGAGTGACAGTGGCACCCCTTTGGTTAAGAAGGGAGGCAACGTGAAAGGTGGCAGTGAGGAGAGAAACGTGATCACTAAGGGAAAAAAAATGCAGCCTTTGGAGTGATGACAATGAATCAGTGTGAATAATGACCTGCTGGTATTGGTGGTGATAAGCATGGCGTAATGACCCAAGGATAGCCACAAATTCTGCCTGAAAGGCAGAAACACCCGGGGAGAGTCGCCACGATTCGACATGTTGGCCAAAAAGAAAGGCCGATCACACAGAACCATCAGGGCTAACGGAGCCATCCGTGAAATAAATGGCAGAGTTGGAGGTGTGCAGAGCAGCGACTCTACGAAGACCCTCCTGGCGAAGAAAAGCCAGAAGAGAAGCTCGAGGGTTCGCATCTGAAGGGCAGAGGTTCTTGAAAGGAGGAGGAACCCATGGTGGGAGTTCGACATACCCTGGACAGGGGGAGTCGGGAACTCGGCAAATGGTAGGGGTGACATGCAGGCGGTGAACAAGAGCAGCTGTGGTGCAGCCCCAATCTTGCTGGGGGAGTGGGTTTGGTGATCTGCATAGCAATCGCCTGAGCAGGGCAGAGACCGGTAGGTGAGGCCAACGCTGGACCAGCTGAAGAGTAGTAACTGCCGTCCAAAGGGCAATGCGATGCTCTAGAGATGGCAAACCACTCTCAGCATGTAAGTTGGCGAGCCGGGTCCAGCGGGGAGCACCCAACATGACTTGAAGTGCCTCGTTCTGCAGGACCTCCAGAGATCTGAGTAACGGTGGGGTGGGACCAGTTAAGCAGATAGCACTGTAATACATCAGGGACCATATGGTGTGTATGTAAAAAGTCCGTAGTACTTTGTACGATGCCCCTAGGCTCCGTTTAGAAAGAAACCTGAGTGCAGCAGTGCGAGTGGAAATGCGCTCTCTCAAGTACATGACGTGCCTGGAAAAAGTAAGACCACTGTCGAACCAGACCCCCAGGTACTGGTGAAGAGAAACAAGGGTGAGTTGGTGGCCACCAAGCAGCAGTGGGAAGTCTGAGGGACGGAGATCAAAAGGAAGACATTTCGTCTTATTGAAGTTTATCTTGAGGCCCAACCCATTGCATTTGGCATGCAATCAGGAGAGGGTATAGTGGGCCTGAGTAAAGCAGTTACATCTGGTAAAGACGAGGGCCAGGTCATCTGCATAGCAGAGGAGAGTGACACCAGCACCATAATCCACAGTAAGCAGCCTCTCTACAAAGATGCTGAAGAGCAGTGGACTTAAGACGCTTCCCTGGGAGGTACCATTTGGGTGGTAATAGAAGGGGGAGATTTGGCCCTGGAAACGTACCCCAAGAAAACGTGGACCCATGTTAAAAGTTTCCCTCCCACTCCCTTGGCTGCAAGAGCCTCCAAGATGACAGCAGGACTGGCCAGCTCAAATGCCTTCTCATGGTCGAGGAACACGGCCATTCCCCGTCCACCGCGAAGCTCCCCGAGGAAGGATGTGAGGCAGTGAGTTGCATTCCTGCCTGGATGGTAAGCATACTGTAGATCCTCGGGTGCAGCGGGCCCAAACGCCAGGACAAACGACCGCGCACAATCCTTTCTGCCGTCTTAGCAATTCAGCTAAGAACGGAGATAGGGCGCGTGGCAGCGGGATCACGGGGTTTGGGAATCCGGTGAATAATGGCCGTCTTCCACGACCTCGGCAAACGACCCTCAGGCCACGAGAGGTTGAGCAGGTCAAGCAGCCGCTCACCACCATTATCTCCAGTGTGAGATAACATAGAGTACGGCAGCCTGTCGAGCCTCGGCGCAGAGTCCCTTCTGTCACAGCGTTTGTTGAAGTTCCCCGCCGGTGATGGGGCAGTCAGCAGGGTCAGGCCTATCACAGGCAGCCTGAATCACAGCAACACGAGAGGCGGACAACTGCACCTGTAAGGCTCGAACAGACGGCGGGAGATTGTGGGAAGCAGAGTGGTCCGCAAAGTGCCGTGCAAGACGGCTGGCTTCGGTGGCAGGATCAGGATGGGAGGGCGGACGAGGAGGACGTGGATCGGAGATGGACCGAACTCTCCTCCACATCTCACGGAGTGTGGAGTGAGAGTCCAAGGTGCGACACCATCCAATCCACGCCTCCTCTGAGAGAGAGAGAGCAGCACCAGCAAATGCCAAAAACTCCCCATTCTCCAATATTTCTCTCTCTTTCTCTCTCTCTCTCTCTCTCTCTCTCAGACCAAGCCTTGAAATGAAACACAGCCATTATCATCATCAAAATCATCGCACTACGGTTACTGTTTATTCACTATCGCCACCACCACCGTCACCACAATCACCACCACAATCACCACCATCATCATCATCATCATCATCATGCTTACTTTCATTACAATCATCATCATTGTAGTTGTGTTAATTATCACCGCCACCTCTTCTACCACAATCATCATGATCTTCATCATGATGACTTTTTCCACTACAACATCATCATCATCATCATCATTATCATCATCACTGTTTCCCATGCTCATGCTAACAAGATAGTAGAAACATTTTCTCTATATCACTCTAATATTTTAATCAGTGAAGTGACTCCAAGCTCTCCTCTATTCTCCATCGTTCTCCCTTCTCGCAGAACAAGGCCAAACAGACAGGTAGGCAGGCAGAATGGAGAATCGGATTTCCTTTCTTTTTCTTTCTTCTTTTTGTGGCGGTGATGTTGTTCTTGCTTTCCTTTGTGGCTGTTGTCCCGGGTTCTATATATATATATATATATATATATATATATATATATATATATATATATATATATTGCCAGACGCCTCAATCCCGTTTGGGGTGGCCACAAACAAATCGCCTCCAAGTCGCCCTGTCCCCCGCCATTTCACTGCCCTGCTCCCAACTCACACCCCCCTCTCTCATATACCTCTCCATCCCATCCCTCCATCTCATCCTCGGCCTCCCCCTCCCTCTTCCTCCCTCCACCTCACTCACATACACTCTCTTCGTCAGTCTTTCACCCTCCATCCTCTCCACATGGCCAAACTACCTCAGTGTGTTCCTCATAACGCTTCCCATCACATCCACATCAACACCACAACGCTCCTTTATATCCTCATTCGTCAGCCTGTCTCTCCATGTGACTCCACATGCTCCTCTTAAATAACTCATTTCCACTGCTCTCACTCTTGACTTGTGTCCTTCCAACAACGTCCAAGCTTCACTTCCGTACGTTAGAGTTGGCATCACAATACTGTCATGTAGTAACTTTTGCACTTCCATGCTCACTTCCCTGTTTCTTATCACTGCTTTCCAAGAACCAGCAACCTTTCTTCCCTGCTGTACCCTTTCAAGCACTTCACCCTCCAAACCTCCATCCTTACTCATCACACTACCCAAGTACTTGAACGTACTCACATTTTCCAATTCCTCACCATCCAACCTCGCTGTACATTCACTGACTTCACCTCCCTCAAAGACCATCACTTTACTCTTCCCTACATTCACCTTTAGATTCCGTTTCTTACACTCTCAAACTCATCCACCAAGCCTTGCAGCTCCCCTTCGTCTTCGCTCAACAACACAGTATCATCTGCAAACAACAGTACAGGGAGTTTCCAAACACTATCCTCTCTCACCAGGGCCACTCCAACATCCACTACCCTACCTTGTACCTCTTTTATTACCCCATCCATGTACAGATTGAACAACCATGGAGACATGACACATCCCTGTTTCAAACCAACTTTCAAAGAGAAAAATTCACTTAGTTCACCACCCACACGCACTGCAGCCTTCGCACCATCGTACATACTCTTCACAGCATTCAACAACTTCCCATCTACTCCATATATTCTTAACACTTTCCACAATCCTTGTTTATCCACCCTGACATATGCTTTCTCCAAATCCATGAAAGCCGCATACAACTTCTTTCCCTTCTCTAGAAACTTTTCCACTAAAGATCTAAGAATGAATAGCTGATCTACACAACCTCTTCCCTTCCTAAAGCCTCCCTGTTCTTCTCCAACTAATTTTTCTGTTCTTTCTCCAACTCTGTCAATAAGTATCCTACCATACACTTTTCCTATTATACTAAGAAGACAAATGCCCCTATGATTACCACATACTTCTTTTTCCCCTTTTCCTTTGTACAAGGGAATAATTATACCTGACTTCCAATCCTCCAGGACTCTACCTTCCTCCCAGGCCAATCTGCACATCTTCCACATCCATTCTACTACTATCTCTCCCCCATGCTGCAGCATTTCACCGCACACTCCATTAATTCCTGGGGCTTTCCCCGATTTAACTTTCTTCATTGCTTCCACAACTTCTATCCTACTGATTTCTTCCTGTCTTCTCACCTCCCTCCTTCTCCCAGCCATTCCCCAGCCACTTATACTCGCATTACTTCCATCCTCTACGTTCAACAATTCCTTAAAGTGTTCTCTCCATCTGCTCACTTTTTCTCCCTTCTCCACTAGTAATCTACCATTTTTATCTTTCACTCCCCTGCTAACTTCACTTCCACCCTGTCTTACTCTTTTCACCTCTTTCCAGAACATTTTCTTACAGTCCCTCCACTTTATACTCAAATTCCTTCCAAATTCCTCATCCACTCTCTTCTTACTCTCTCTTACTAATCTTTTCACCTCTCTCTTTCTTTCTACATATAACTCTCTCTTCCGCCTCTCAACTTCTTCCACGCCCCTATTTCTCATCCATTCATTGTATGCTTTCTTCTTCTGTGCCACAGCCTGTTTCACCTCTTCAGTTCACCACGCTGTTCCTTGCACCCCCCTCCGTCTTCTCTTCCTTACACACACCACATCACACGCTGCACATATTTCTTCTGTAAATATCCTACACACACCTTCCACGTCTCCCATCTGCTCCAATTCATATTTGCCCAATCGTTCCTCCACGTCTCTCTTATACTCTGCCTTTTTCTCATCCTCTTGTAACCTTTCCACTATCCTTACAACTACTCCTTCCTCTTGTCTTTCCCTTCTTCTATTCCTCCATCTTACTTGAATTCTAATTCTGGCCACCACCAAGTAATGGTCAGAAAGTCCACTCCCCCAACCTCTATACATTCTTGCATCCTTTACACATCTTCGCATCCTTTCATCCACACACACATAATCAGTCATTGCCTTCCTTTCATTCAGTTCACCACCCACCCTTCTCATCACTCGCCATGTATACCTGTGGATCATTTTATGCCTGAAGAGGGTATTGGCTATCACCAACCCCCTCCTAGCACAAATGTCCCCTAATGCACTCCCATTCTCATCTATCTCAGCAGGCACACCCCACTCACCAACTATTCCATCCACCTTCACATTCCCAACTTTACCATTCATATCACCAATCAAAAACACTCTCTCATTCCTTCCAAACTTTTCCATGCACGTTTCTAAATTTGTCCAGAACTCTTCTCTCACTCTTCTAGCACGATCTTGCGTTGGTGCATAGACACACACAATATATATATATATATATATATATATATATATATATATATATATATATATATATATATATATATATATATATACATATATATATATATATATATATATATATATATATATATATATATATATATATATATATATATATATATATATATATATTTTGGGGGGGTGTTTGTGCTTTTGCCTGTATGTTGTTGTTGTGGCTGTTTTTTCGTGTTCTGTTCGAGCTGTGTTGTTGTTGTTGGTGGTGGTGGTGTTAGTGGTGGCGGTGGTGGTGGTGGTGGTAGTCTTTTCTTCCTTCTGCTGCTGTTGATGTTTTTGCTCGTATATTTTGGCTGTTATCCTGTTTCTATTCTTGTTCGGGTTCTTACTGTTGTTGCTGTTGTCTTTTATAATATTATTATATTTGCATTTTTTCATAGGTGTTTTTTGTCGTTCAGTTTTGTAATTATTGTTAAAGGTTCACGTAGATGCAAACGCAATGGACTTCAGAAATAAGGCCGCATTATGCAAGCGCTGCCGAAGAAGCGTTAGGAGAAACACATTAAGGGAGTTTGGCCATGTGGAGAGGATGGAGAGTGAGAGACTGACGAGGAGAGTGTATGTGAGTGAGGTGGAGGGGGGGAGAGGGAGGGGGAGGCCAAGGATGAGATGGAATGGAGTGGAGAGGTATATGAGAGAGGGATGTGTGAGCTGGGAGCAGGGCAATGAAATGGCGGGGGACAGGGAGACATGGAGGCGATTTGTTTGTGGCCATCCCTTACGGGATTGGGGCGTCTGGCAATAGACAGAGAGACAGATAGTTTTATTTTATTTCATTTTTCCTTTTTTTTTTTTTTTTTTTTGCTATAAGTAGGAAGGAATGCTTGTGTGTGTGAGTGGAGTGTGTGAGAAGTAAATTATGAGAGAATGAGAGATGCCTTCGTGTGGTGGCACCGGTCAGGGGAGAGGCAGGAAGGGAATTGACGCTATCAGGGTCCTATAACTCTCTCCTATAATCATTTAGCGTAACCTGGAATAGAACTAGAGTTGGTCCGACCATTGGACGGTTTTAGGTGAAGTATGAAGACACTCAGGGTTCTATATCCACTTAACTGAAAATAATCGTCTCACGTTGGCTGGTAACACGGCCATCTTTCTTCCTTCTTTTCTCCCTTCTTTCCCTCCAACCTCTACTCTCTTCTCCCTATCCGTCATTCTTTCCCTCCTTTCCCTCCATCCATTTTACTTTCCTCTCCCTCTTCTTCAATCAATCTTTCCATCGCTCTTCCCTTCCTTCCTTCCATCCTTCCTTCCTGTCTTCCTTCTTTCCATCCTTCCCTATTTCTATCTATCCTCCCTTCCTCCCTCACTCACTTCCTTCCTTCCTTCCTTCCATCTTTCCTTTCCTCTTCTTCCTCGTTGTCTCATTCCATCTTTTATTAAATTGTTCCCGTTCTCATTCCTTCGTTCCTTCCTTCAACGCTTTATTCCTTCATCTACTCCATTCCATCCCTTCTTGCATCCTTCCTTGTTTCATCATTCCATTTCATTTCTTCCTCTACTTCTTCAGCATCCATATTCCTTCTTTTGTTTCTTCCTTCCGCCCTTCCTTCCTGTTTTCATCCTCTTCCTGCTTCCTTCTTCCTTCCATTCATTTAACATTTCTTTCTTTCATCCTTTTACCACTTCAACCTTCGTGGTCTCTCTCTCTCTCTCTCTCTCTCTCTCTCTCTCTCTCTCTCTTTCTCTCCTTCCCACCCCCCCTTTCCATCTCTTTCCTCTCTTTCCTTCTCTCTCATTCTCTCTTCACTCTCCTCCCTCATTTTCCTTCCCTTTCACTCATCCCTTGCCTCCCACCCCTCTTTTTCTCTCTTCCCTCTTCTAGCCCTCCTTCCTCCCTTCTCTGTCCCTCCCACGCCACGCTTCTTTCTTTTCCCTCTTCTTCCTCCCCCCCCTCTCTCTCTTCCCTCTCCTCCTTCTTCCCTCCGTCTCCCTCCCTTCCCTATTCTTCCTCCACTCTCCCTGTGTTCCATTTTTTCCCTCTCCTTCCTTCTCCCCTCTTTCTCTTCCCCTCTTCTCCGTCTCCCCTCCCCCCTCTCCGCCTGTCAACCACATACCTCACTCCAGCCATGAAGAATTTTCTCCTGTATCTTCCTACCTAAAGTTTGCTCTCTCTCTCTCTCTCTCTCTCTCTCTCTCTCTCTCTCTCTCTCTTACGGTGTATAATACAGTTTGAATTTGAGTTTAATTCTGAAGTTCGAGATGGTTATGAAATTGTAATTTGGGCCTATGTATAGATAGATAGATCAATAGCTAAACAGACTGATATGTAGATATATAGTAGATTCAGAGAGAGAGAGAGAGAGAGAGAGAGAGAGAGAGAGAGAGAGAGAGAGAGAGAGAGAGAGAGAGAGAGAGAGAGAGAGAGAGAGAGAGTCAAACAGATAGAGAAGTGAGGGAGAGAGGAAAGAAGAAAATGAAAAGAAAATCAGTGGAAGAAAAAAATAATAGAGAACACCAAGAAGAAGAATCGGAATGAACGAATGAGAATGTGGGAGAAGAGGAGGGGAGGGAAGTAAGAGGAAATAGTGATGTGAGAGAGAAGTGGAAGGGAAAATGAGAGGCTGGATGGTAGGAAACTAGAGAGAGAGAGAGGTAGGAGATGGAGAGAATAGAGAGAAGATGAGATAAGGTTGTAAAGAGAGGGAAAACAACGGATTAGAGACAGAGAGACAGACAGACAGAGACGGAGAGAGAGAGAGATAGAGCTCGTGTCAGTGCGAATTTGTGCAACGCAATATGAGAGATGAAATGCGCACCCGCGCGAGCATGTGAGAGAGAGAGAGAGAGAGAGAGAGAGAGAGAGAGAGAGAGAGAGAGAGAGCAGGGGGAACTGGTGAGAGTACTTGTGTGGGTGTAAATGTGTGACGAAATGAGATATTGTGTGTGTGTGTGTGTGTGTGTGTGTGTGTGTGTGTGTGTGTGTGTGTGTGTGTGTGTGTGTGTGTGTGGTAGAGAGAGGGGGGAGTTCTTGTGTAGGTGCGAATGTTTGAAGTAATGAGATGAAGTGTGTATGGGAGAGAGAGAGAGAGAGAGAGAGAGAGAGAGAGAGAGAGAGTGTGTGTGTGTGTGTGTGCGTGTGTTACAAGGTATGTACTCTCGAGTGAAAAAAATTCTTTCTCTCAAGTACTTGCTCACTCAGTCTCATACTCACCATGCCTCATTTACTCGTTATCTCTCTCATTCACTCACTCATTGGCTGACTCACTTAAATCATGTCCCCTCGCCCATTCACTGGTTTTCTCAGTATTGCTTACTCATTCATTCTGTCACATTCTCACTGAGCTATTCACTCTCTCTTTCACTCAAACAGTGCCTCATCAAGTTTAATCCTTTCATTTCATGGGCGTGGTTTGGAGGGACGCCTTCATGTGGTGGTACCAATAAAACTGGGTGGAGGAGTTGCCCAATTTTATCAGTATCTCTCAGCTTCCTCCCTGTCTGCCCGAAAGGAGGATGGTGGGCTACAGGGAGGTGGCAACTTCATCCTGCAGTCCACCAGGTTCACGCTGAGATGAGCCTGGGGTTGCAGCTACTACTACTACTACTACTACTAGTAGTAGTAGTAGTAGGAGTAGTAATGATAGTAGTAGTAATAGTAATAATATTGCCACAAATACCATTACTATCCATTTTAGGATATCACTATAATTTGCAGAAGGCGTATTAGTGGTAGTAGTAGTAATGTAAGTAATAGTCGTAGTAGTAACTGCATCCCAGTCTCATTTGAATGCAAACCCGGTGCAATGCATGCCGAATTTACTCTTCTGTAGCTTACCATCCTCCTTTCGGAGAATAGGGCAGGAATTGAGACACGTTCGTATAACCAGGCAGTTCCACCTCCCAGTTATGTCTTTGCCACCTAGTGAAGGCTTTCCTCCTCAGCACCCGTTTGGTGCCATCAAAAGCAAAGTAAATATTGCTCCTTTGGATTGAGATGATTTTTTTTTTTTCTTTTAATCGATTTGAATTCATCTGACAGAATTGGACAACTACCACAACTTGAATACTAAGTCGTGGTTGCATGAAATTCAGTGACCATTAGTTATGAGGTAGAAATGAGTCTCCTTGATAATTAGTCAAATCAGTCCTCCAATCTAACTACACCTGGCCACCAACTGAACTGTAAGAAATTAGGGATCTTTGTTAGGTTTGAGTAAACGCGCTATAGATGACTCCCGCAGATAGAATAAAATTATCTGGTTGTAGCTTAAGATAAATATAAACGACTTACATGAGCTGAAAGAGCAGAAAACAGTAACCAAGGAGATTCATTCCTACCTCATAACTAAGGGTCATCGAATGTCATGCAACCACGACTTACTAGGCTGTTCAGGCTGTGGGAGTAATTCAGTTTTGTTAGATGAAAAGAGACAGGCTTTAGTAACCAAGGAGACTTATTCCTGCCTGATAAGTAGAGCGCCTAAATATCATAAAACCGTGAGTTCCGCTCTATAATCCTTTAACATAATTTGGCCCAGATTTTCGTCATTTTGTAGCTTATTTTACGTAGGTGAGTAGTAGAAAAAGGCAGTACTTCGGCTCTGCGTCCTTTCCATATCACTCCTTGGTGACTAGCATCATATTTAATTTTAATTCGAGCAAATGTTTAAAAAAAAAAAAAAAAAAAAAAAAAGACCTATGGCCACGTAGGAATAAAAACAGGATAGTTACTCCTGACCTCAATATCATTCCCCTTGACTCCTTAGTTGAAATGTATAAAAAATATTGCTATGGAAAAAATTCTTTATTTCTTCATTAGTAAAGAATAATTTTAGTTTACTGTTCTCATTTACTAATGTGATCGTACGTGCTTGGTAATAGTGATTGGGGAAGCAATGATGTACTCTTCTAGTACTGGGGCATTTCCTTTATTACGTTGTGGTTAACTCGAGGTGTTTGAAACAGTACTATGAGTTATAACTCTCCAGTAACCGTTTTATGATCAGAACAAGTCTACCATCCTAACTAACGCCAGACGATTTCATAATGTTGAGCAAAACACACACACACACACACACACACGTTGTCGTTTTCACCATTAATCATATCTTAGGGAAAAGACTTATGTTCTGTTCCACCTAACGTCACATAAATCAATTGGGCTACTGAGTCACAGAAGCCTGTGAGTTTAATAATAATAATGATGATAATGAGGATGGTAATAAAAATATTGCTTGATTACGATAATAATAATAATAATAATAATAATAATAATAATAATAATGAGTTCCTTACGAATTAGTTCATCCGGCATATTAACTCCTGGCAATGACTAAACAGTTAATCTCTCTCTATATAACCACATAATCAGTAAACCTCATTTAGAAAAAATTACCAAAATAAAAAAATACAGTCAAGCCATTTTAATCTTTGTTTTTTCATTCCGGACGCAAGAAAATTTGATTTTTCTGTGAACTTTGGTTTGAGAGACGTAATATAATTAACGAAATGTGTGTGTGTGTGTGTGTGTGTGTGTGTGTGTGTGTGTGTGTGTGTGTGTGAGAGAGAGAGAGAGAGAAATGGAATGTTCGTGTGGGTGCGAATGTGAGCTGCATAATAATTATATGTGTGTGTGTGTGAGAGAGAGAGAGAGAGAGAGAGAGAGAGAGAGAGAGAGAGAGAAATGGAATGTTCGTGTGGGTGCGAATGTGAGCGGCGTAATAATTATATCAAATGAAGTGTTTGTGTGAGACAGATGGTGTGAAGAGAGAGGGGGATTAGGTGTGAGGTGTTTATTTCCATGTTTGTGTCCTATATCTTATTGTCGTGTTTTCTTGCATATTTTCAGAATGCCTTTTGGCCGACATTTTTATTTTCGTAGTTGTTTGTTTTAGCTATTTTCTTTTCATTTCTTTCGTTTTTCTTTTCTCCCGTTTTCTGTACGCTACATTTCCTGGAGTCATTATCGGGAAATAATGAGATATTGGAGACGCTTACCGATAAAATGTAACTAATTGTCGTAGAGGGTGTGGTAGTTGTGGTGGTGGTGGTGATTATGGTGGCTGTGGTGGTGGATGAGGCGATTGTGATGGTGGTGTTGGTCATTTTAGCTGTAGTAATAAGTGTGGTAGTGGTGGTTGTTTTATGAGAGAGAGAGAGAGAGAGAGAGAGAGAGAGAGAGAGAGAGAGAGAGGTGCAAGGTGGGTACTCTCAAGTGAAGAAATTCATTCTCTCAGTTACTTGCTCAATCACTCACATACTCGCCATGCGTGATGTACTGGTTATCTCTCTCTTTCAGTCACTCATTGGCTGACTCACCTATTCCTTTTCTCTCGCCACTGGTTTTCTCAGTATTGCTCACTCCTTCATCCTTTCACTTTCTCACTCAGAATATTCACTCTCTCTCGCTCAAACTAGTGCCTCGTAAACTCAAAATTTGCTCTTCAGTTTAATCCTTACAGATCCTTGGCGTGGTCTGTATGGAGCCTTCATGTGGTGGCACCAACAAAACTGGGTGGTGGAGCTGCCCAGTTATACCAATATCCCTCAACTCCCTCCCTGTCTCCCCAGCAGGAGGATGGTGGGCTGCAGGAGGGAGACAACTTCATCCTGCAGTCCACCAGGTTCACGCTGATATGAGCCTGGGGTTGCAACTATTACTTCTACTACTACTACTACCACCACCACTACTACCACCACCACTACTACCACCACCACTACTACCACCACCACTACTACTACTACTACTACTTCTACTACTACTACTACTACTGCCGTTACAAGAAACACTAATTCTAAACATTTTGGTGTATCATCATCATCATTATTATTATTATCATCATCATCATCATCATCAGTAGTAGTAGTTCTAGTAGTAGTAGTAGTACTAGCAGTAGCAGCTGCATCCCAGTCTCATTTGAATGCAAACCCGGCGAACTACATGCCGAATTTACTCTTTTGTAGCTTACCACCCTCCTTTCGGGGAATAAGGCAGTTCCACCTCGCAGTTATGTCGGTGCCACCTAGTGAAGGCTTCCCCCCTCAGCACCCGTTTGGTGACATCAAAAGCGAAGTAAATATTGTTCCTTTGGATTGACGAGATGATATTTTAAAGTCAAATTGAATTCATCTGACAGAATTGGACAACTACCACGACGTGAATGCTAAGTCGTGGTTGCATGAAATTCAGTGACCAATAGGTATGAGGTAGAAATGAGTCTCCTTGGTAATTAGTCAAATCAATCCTCCAATCTAACTACACCTGGCCCTCAACTGAGCTGTAAGAAGTTAGGGATCTTTGTTAGGTTTGAGTAAACGCGCTATAGATGACTCCCGTAGATAGAATAAAATTACTTGCTTGTAGCCTAAGTTAAATATAAAACACGCACATGAGCTGAAAGAGCAAAAAACAGTAACCAAGGAGATTCCTACCTCATAACTAAGGGTCATCGAATGTCATGCAACCACGACTTACTAGGCTGTTCAGGCTGTGGGAGTAATTCAGTTTTGTGAGACGAAAAGAGACAGGCTTTAGTAACCAAGGAGACTTATTCTTGCCTGATAAGGAGAGTGCCTAAATATCATAAAACCGTGAGTTCTATTCTATAATCCTTTAACACAACTTGGTCCAGATTTTCGTCATTTGTAGCTTATTTTACGTAGATCAGTAATAGAAAAAGGCAGTACTATGGCTAATTGTCCTTTCCATATCTCTCCTTCGTAACTAGCATCATATTTTAGTGTTAATTTATTGCCACAGCACAGAATTCGAGCAAGAGAAATGATAAGAAAAATATGTTTTAGACCAAGTAAGAATAAAAACAGGATAGTTACTCCTGACCTCAATATTACTACCGTTGACTCCTCAGTTGTGTTATATATAAATTATTGGCACCCCCAAACTCTTCATTATTCTATTAATGTAATTAAAATTTTGTGGGTTTGTGGTTCCGGTACCAAGTAACAGTGTACGCATTTTACGATACTAAAGGGTTAAGTGGTGGTCTATTCTGCTATTGGGCTGTTTCTATTATCACGTTGTAGTTAACGCGAGGTGTTTGAGACAGTACTATGAGTTAGCCGTTCCATGATCAGGACAGGGCTACCATCCTAACTAACGCCAGACGATTCCATTCTTTTGAGCAACACACACACACACACACACACACACACACACACGTAGTCGTTGTCACCATTAATCATCTCATCGTAAGGAAAATACCTTCTGTTGTTGCTGTTGTTGTTTAAAGATATCCTGCACCTATAGTGCAGGCCGGGCCATACATTAGCCCTATATGGGCTGATTAAAAAATAGTAAGGGGGAAGACAGGGCCTGGGGATTGCCCAGCACACACACCCAGCGTTTGCCAACCCCAAAATTGATTTTTGGTCCAAATATCCCTAAAGATGTCACAAAAAGTCCCCACATGTCCTTGCATACAATGCCAAAGTCCCTATGCCTGTCCCTACATTAAATAAACTTATTTTTAAAGAAATGCAGGTTTTAATTAAGAAGTGAATAATAATGTAGGCTCCATGGATTATTATTTATTCTCATCTCCTTTGAAACAAATTATAAACTTCCATTATTCATTAACTGATCACCTTCATTATAATAATGAACACAAAAGTATAACTAAAGGCCTGAATGGACAGAAAACAAAGCTTTACCTATTTTGGTCATACATGTTAGTCATGAAGTGCCAAATGCCTCTCTTCAATCTGCTTTGCAAAATCAAGACAGTTTTATCCTTTGTTTTCATAATACAACTTATAAAGAGTAAGGAGTCCAATAACTCAGGTCCCACCCTATTCCTCTTTTTTGTCTTTCCATCCTCCATTAGAGAGAACATCCTCTCTGTTTCTGCACTGGAATGTGGCAAAGTTAGGATTAGTTTAGCTAGAGAAGCATGGTTCTCAAAAACATACTGGTCTGAAAAAATCTGAAACTTGGAAATATCCACCCAAAATTCTTCACAGCTTTCCTTAAGAAGTAGGCTACGTTCATCAGCACTGAAATATTCTGGAATATCCTCCCACTCTTGCTGAAAATCACTCTGAGATTCTCACATATGTCCATATTTCATCATTAAATTGTCTAGTTTAGGTAGATTCTTTCTAGCATCAAAATCCAATGCAATCTTAGGAGATATGAATTTCATTTCCTTAAACAGAGGATCAAAGAGAGGCAACATTTTTTTTTTTTTTTTTTTTTGAGCTCAGCAAATGAAGTTTGATTAAAGGAGAGGCACCTCCTCCTGAAATGATTATTACTTTCATGATCCTGAAGAGCAAAATTGACTTTATAATTGTATGAATTACACAAAATTTCATTTCTTTTATTTCAGAATAATATACTAAATATAAATGAATGCCCAAAATCCCTATGTTTTTAGGAATTTCGTCCCTACGTCCCTACGCCTTTGCAATCAGTCAAAAGTCCCTGCGTTTAGGGACATGTCCCTACAGTTGGCAACACTGCACACGCTCTGTCTCCTGGCTGGCTTTGTGGTGTGTGTCGAATACCTTCTGTTCCACATAAAGTCACAAAAATAAACTGGGCTGCTGAGTCACAGAAGCCGTGAGTTTAATAATTATGATGATGATAATGACGACGATAATAAATAATAATAATTGATCACGATATGATTAATAATAATAATAATAATAATAATAATTCTTACAACTTAGTTCATCCTATTTATTCCTTAACTCACTCCTAGCAACGTCGATACAGTTAATTTCTCTCTCTTTCTCTCTCAACCACATAAGCAGTAAACCTCAATTTGATAAAATAACAAAAACAACGAAAGCCACAGCCAAACCATTGTAATCGTTGTTTTGTTTTGTTTTTTCCTCCCGAGTGCAAAGACATTTGAATTTTAGTAATTTTTTGCTTGAGAGAGAGAGAGAGAGAGAGAGAGAGAGAGAGAGAGAGAAATGGAATGTTCGTGTGGGTGCGAATGTGTGCGACGTAATGACTATGACAAATGAGGTGTTTGTGTGAGACAGATGGTGTGAACAGAGAGGGGGATTAGGTGTGAGATGTTTGTTTCCATGTTTGTGTACTATTTCTTATTTTCGTGTTTTGCATATTTCCATTTTGTTTTTTGGCCGTCATTTTTATTTTCGTTATGCTTTGTTGTAGTTCTGCTTCCTTTTCTTTTCTTTCTTTCATTTTTCTTTTTCTCTTGTGTTTTGTATGCGACCTTTCCTGGAGTCATTATCGAGAAATAAACATAGTTAATGGTCGTAGAGGAAGTGGTAGTTGTGGTGGTGGATGAGGCGATTGTGATGGTAGTGTTGGTCATTTTAGTTGTAGTGGTAGGTGTGGTAATGGTGGTATGAGAGAGAGAGAGAGAGAGAGAGAGAGAGAGAGAGAGAGAGAGACTGATGGCTGGGTAAGGTTACTGTCGGAATGGATATGGAGGTGTTATTGCTCTGCGTTTATTTTTTTCTTTACATAAATCGGTTTGCATGGATGATTGTAGTTGTGGCAGACGTTATAATGGTGGTAATTGCGGTAGTTGTGGCAGTTGTGATATTGGTACTTGCAAAACTTTGGGAGTTTTAATAGGACCGAGAATTGTGGTAGAGAGGTAGTTGTGGTGGATGAGAGACCATACAGTGGTGCCTACAGTAGAAATAATAACGATGGTAGTTGTGGAAAAAAAAAATCTGTTATGGTAGTTGTAGAAAAATATTCTTGTGATGGTAGTTATGGTACCTTTAATGGTGGTATTTGTGGAAGGCATTATTTGGCTGTGGTAGTGGTGGTGGCAGATGTGGTTGGATGGCATTGATAATAGTAGTTGTTGTAGTTGTGGTAAGTCAGGTGATACAGTGACTGACACACTAGTGGTTGTGGTGGAAATGATGGTGATGGTTATAATGTAGACTGTGATGAGGGTGGTAGTGGTGGTAGATAATGGCAGCTGAGGTAGTTGTAATGAAAGCTGTAGTGATGGCAGCTACAGTGGCAGTCGTTGTGGTGGCTCAAGATTGTGGTTGTTGCTGAAAATTTGTGGTAGCTGTGGTCGATAGTCGAAGCTGTAGCATTCGCTGTTAAATATTTATAGCCGCTTTAGTCATTTCCGCTGACAGGGAGAAATCATCTCTCTCTCTCTCTCTCTCTCTCTCTCTCTCTCTCTCTCTCTCTCTCCCTCCCTCCCTTGAATGATTATTATCGATTATGATGACGACGACGATGATGATGATAGAACAGGATATATTAAAAATAACGATAAATAGGTATGTTTAAAAAAATCATGTTCTGTTTTGGTAAAGTATACAGTAAGTGTAACTGATTTTTTACTTATATATTCACAGTAACCTTATTTGGCAATTACTTTTCATCTCCAAACCGTTGAACTATTTCGACATGAAGAGATATTGAGTTAATACTGCCCGTGCTTTTTACTCTAATTTTATATTAATGACACACACACACACACAGACACACACACACACACATACACACACACACACACACACACACACACGAACCCATCTGCCGTCCACCACAGAAACCCATACATACCGAGACTCCTTAAACCCAGAAGTGAAGGCCAGGAGAAAATCGTCTCTTTCACGTTGTTGTCCGCCATCAGGCTTTCCCTCCACCAAATCAAACCATCTTTCAGATATCTCCCCATCCTATCCTTCCACCACATTCACTCTCCTAGTCAGTCTCGTTTTCCATTCTCTAGAAACAGCCAGGAAAGTATCCCCACAATCATCATTATTGACCACAAACTCATCATTCAGGTAGTCAACATCCATCACCTTCACTACAACTTTGTCATGCCAGTCCATTCATTACCCTTTATTCTCGTACCTCTCTCTCTCTCTCTCTCTCTCTCTCTCTCTCTCTCTCTCTCATATAAATGTGCGCGCGTGTGTGTGTGTGTGTGTTCTTACCTAATTGTTCTTACCTAATTGTATCTTTACAGGAATGAGTCAAGCTCGTACTGTCCCGTGTCTTAAACCATATTTATCGTACATATCCTTAAATTTGTGAATTGTTTTGGCACACACTATTTCATTCGGTAGTGCATTCCATTGATCAATTGCTCTGTTTGGGAAACCGAATTTCCTTACGTCTTTATCACCTCTCTTCTTATGCAGTTTTTTGCAGTGTCCTCTTGCTGATGCTTCTCCATATGTTAAGTAATCATTTATGTCTATTTTCTCCTTCCCTGATATGCACTTATATAGCATTATCATGTCACCTCTTTTCCTTCTCTCCTGTAGTGTTGGTAGATTCAGTTTATTTAGTCTTTCTTCGTAGCTTAGGTCCCTTAAGCTTGGTATCCATCTTGTAGCGGCCCTTTGAACTTTTTCAATCTTGTCTATGTGCTTTTTGAGATGAGGACTCCAGACTACTGATGCATATTCCAGGGTTGGTCTAATGAATGATGTTATTATCCTTCTTAGCATGTCTTCATTTATGTATGTGAATGCTGTTCTCATATTTGCAAGCAGTGTATATATGTTCCGTACCTTCTCGCTGATGTGGTCAGCCGGAGATGGTCTGTTATTGATAATCACACCTAGGTCTTTCTCTGTTTCTGATGTGTATAGGGTTTTATTTCCTAACTTATAATCCCAATCAGGTCTTTTTCCACTTTTACCAAATTTGATTACATGACACTTGTCCACATTGAATTCCATTTGCCATGTACTACTCCATTCATGAAGTTTATTTAATTCTTCTTGTAGCTCTTTACAGAGTCTGTGTTAGTAATTTTCCTTTGTATTTTTGCATCATCTGCAAACATATTCAGATAGCTCTCATTTCCAGTGTTACTGTTTATATCATTTATATACACTAAAAACATGATTGGTGCCAGCACTGAACCCTGTGGTACTCCACTAGTCAGTTTTTTCCATGAATGATGAGTAGTTTCCTCTTAGTACTGTTCTCATTTCTCTTTTTATGAGAAAGTCTTGCATCCAACAAAACAGTTTGCCTCGAATTCCTCCTTGATGGTACAGTTTCCATAAAAGGCTTTGGTGTGGTACTGTGTCAAAAGCTTTCTTGAAATCTAAATAGATACTGTCCACCCATCCTTCCCTTTCCTGTATTGTGTTTGTTACTCAGTCATAGTAGCTCAACAGATTAGTAACACATGATTTTCCTATTCTGAAACCAAACTGTGTGTGTGACTCGGACGAACACAGTTGAGCTCTTGTTCTAGTTGCTTGAAGAAAGCTTCTTTCTTAGCGATTTATTTTGTTTATTAAACAGAAATGTCTCTTCCGTATTATTTAAATCTATCCAACATCGCCATTCTTTTCATACATAACCTACAAAAGGATATCAATCTCCTATGACCAAAGAAAAAATCGCTAAGAGAGAGGTGTACATTTCTTATTGGACGAGAATACGAGCCTAGTTTACTTTATAGTGATTTATAACTCGCTAAAGAACAATTTAATTTTATATATATCCATCCATCCAACCATCATTCAATCCTACGTTGCCCCATGAGGAGCGTAGGAGCCCGGGGCTAGGCGTTGGTCCTGACATTTAACATGAGAGTGATCAGCCGCACTCATCCCTCAGAGGCATTTCGTGAACAATAAACCCCAACCATCCCTTGGATATAATATAAATCTTCACCTGCTCAATCTGATTGGAGCGCTGTAATTACCCACTAAATCACCAGGCGCCAAAATTTGGTTATATGGTTACCACCCAGCGTAATAAATGGTTTCCTGGTGTACAGGAAACCATTTGGTTTGCCACTCAGTGTAGTGTCACCTACAGGCAGAAGGAAGAGGAAAGATAGAAGGAAAGAAAGACAGAAGAGGGAGTGTAAGGTCACCCGTAGGCAGAAGGACAAGGAAATAATGAAGGAAAGAAAGACAAAAGAGGATGGAAGGAAAGAAGGATGGAGGAGAGGAAAGGACAGACACCCGAGAGCAGCACTACATCGAGTGAGTGGATGATGAGCGCCCCCACCTACCACAAAATTTTACATATATACCTAGCTAATTAGCAACTTACCCTAATTAACTTTAGTTAACTAACTGTTTGGCTCATTAATTATGCGTGGTATTATTCCCCTATCACACCATACATCTTAGTCTGTTTTCTTACCCACACGTCAGTAACTTCATCCGCAACTTGTAATCAGCCAACTTTATATTTGACGGAATCATCCACGTGAAGGGTCGTCTCTTTAAATTTCCTCTAGAATTTGGTGATATTTTTAAAATAAATTTTTACTAACGTCTATGAGATTTTGTGGAATTTAGATCTGACGTCTCATAATAGGGTTGATAGAGGTTGTATATCTCATCCTGTTAAATAAATCTTATAAGCTGAACATGACCGCTTACTGGTAACAAAAATCCAGAGAGAGAGAGAAAGAGAGAGAGAGAGAGAGAGAGAGAGAGAGAGAGAGAGAGAGAGAGGAGGGTAGGGGATTAACAAGATCTGAGTGATGTTTGAAAAGGTGGCAGGGAGAGAAGAGATTACAAGTGAAACTGAAGTGTGTAAGAGGAAACATGGGGCTAAACAGTGCGAGAATTTTAAATTATGGATAGACAAGAGAGAGAGAGAGAGAGAGAGAGAGAGAGAGAGAGAGAGATTAATGAGTGTTATTTGGTGTTAAATAGATTCCCCCCAAAAATATAAAATTGTTTAATACACTACGTATTTATACCTCTCTCCTTCCAGCCCCGTAAGAAATTTAGAAATTAAGGGTATCAGAAATAATTATTATGAATATTACAATCTCTTAAACGTTTGCTGTACGGACAGGAATTGTGTAAGGTTATTTTAAATGTTCACACACACACACACACACACACACACACGAAATGTGTGTGTGTGTGTGTGTGTGTGTGTGTGTGTGTGTGTGTGAGAGAGAGAGAGAGAGAGAGAGAGAAATGGAATGTTCGTGTGGGTGCGAATGTGAGCGGCGTAATAATTATATCAAATGAAGTGTTTGTGTGAGACAGATGGTGTGAAGAGAGAGGGGGATTAGGTGTGAGGTGTTTATTTCTATGTTTGTGTCCTATATCTTATTGTCGTGTTTTCTTGCATATTTTCAGAATGCCTTTTGGCCGACATTTTTAATTTCGTAGTTGTTTGTTTTAGCTATTTTCTTTTCATTTCTTTCGTTTTTCTTTTCTCCCGTTTTCTGTACGCTATATTTCCTGGAGTCATTATCGGGAAATAATGAGATACTGGAGACGCTTACCGATAAAATGTAACTAATTGTCGTAGAGGGTGTGGTAGTTGTGGTGGTGGTGGTGATTATGGTGGCTGTGGTGGTGGATGAGGCGATTGTGATGGTGGTGTTGGTCATTTTAGCTGTAGTAATAAGTGTGGTAGTGGTGGTTGTTTTATGAGAGAGAGAGAGAGAGAGAGAGAGAGAGAGAGAGAGAGAGAGAGGTGCAAGGTGGGTACTCTCAAGTGAAGAAATTCATTCTCTCAGTTACTTGCTCATTCACTCACATACTCGCCATGCGTGATGTACTGGTTATCTCTCTCTTTCACTCACTCATTGGCTGACTCACCTATTCCTTTTCTCTCGCCACTGGTTTTCTCAGTATTGCTCACTCCTTCATCCTTTCACTTTCTCACTCAGAATATTCACTCTCGCTCAAACTAGTGCCTCGTGAACTCAAAATTTGCTCTTCAGTTTAATCCTTACAGATCCCTGGCGTGTGGTGGCACCAACAAAACTGGGTGGTGGAGCTGCCCAGTTATACCAATTTCCCCCAACTCCCTCCCTGTCTCCCCAGAAAGAGGATGGTGGGCTGCAGGAGGGAGGCAACTTCATCCTGCAGTCCACCAGGTTCACGCTGATATGAGCCTGGGGTGTCAACTATTACTACTACTACTACCACCACCACCACTACTACTACTACTACTACTACTACTACTACAACTACTACTACTACCGTCACAAGAAACACTAATACTAAATATTTTGGTGTATCATCATCATTATTATCATCATCATTATTATCATCATCATCATTAGTAGTAGTAGTACTAGTAGTAGTGGTAGTACTAGCAGTAGCAGCTGCATCCCAGTCTCATTTGAATGCAAACCCGGCGAACTACTTGCCGAATTTACTTTTTTGTTGCTTACCACCCTCCTTTCGGGGAATAAGGCAGTTCCACCTCCCAGTTATGTCGGTGCCACCTAGTGAAGGCTTCCCCCCTCAGCACCCGTTTGGTGACATCAAAAGCGAAGTAAATATTGTTCCTTTGGTTTGACGAGATGATATTTTAAAAAGTCAAATTGAATTCATGTGACAGAATTGGACAACTACCACGACGTGAATATTAAGTCGTGGTTGCATGAAATTCAGTGACCAATAGGTATGAAGTAGAAATGAGTCTTCTTGGTAATTAGTCAAATCAATCCTCCAGTCTAACTACAGTACACCTGGCCCTCAACTGAGCTGTAAGAAGTTAGGGATCTTTGTTAGGTTTGAGTAAATGCGCTATAGATGACTCTCGTAGATAGAATAAAATTATCTGATTGTAGCCTAAGTTAAATATAAAACACGCACATGAGCTGAAAGAGCAGAAAACAGTAACCAAGGAGATTCATTCCTACCTCATAAACTAAGGGTCATCGAATGTCATGCAACCACGACTTACTAGGCTGTTCAGGCTGTGGGAGTAATTCAGTTTTGTGAGACGAAAAGAGACAGGCTTTAGTAACGGAGACTTATTCTTGCCTGATAAAGAGAGTGCCTAAATATTATAAAACCGTGAGTTCTATTCTGTAATCCTTTAACATAACTTGGTCCAGATTTTCGTCATTTGTAGCTTATTTTACATAGATCAGTAATAGAAAAAGGCAGTACTATGGCTAAGTGTCCTTTCCATATCTCTCCTTCGTGACTAGCATCATATTTTAGTGTTAATTTATTGCCACAGCACAGAATTCGAGCAAGAGAAATGATAAGAAAAATATGTTTTAGATCAAGAATAAAAACAGAATAGTTACTCCTGACCTCGATATTATGCCCGTTGACTCATCAGTTGTATTATATATAAATTATTGCCACCCACACTCATCAATTTTATTACAAACTAGGAAAATTTTGTGGGTTTATGGTTCTGGTAACAAGTAACAGTGTACGCAATTTACGATACTAAATGGGTAAGTGGTGGTCTATTCTCCTATTGGGCTGATTCTATTATCACGTTGTAGTTAACGCGAGGTGTTTGAGACTACTATGAGTTAACCGTTCCATGATCACGACAGGGCTACCATCCTAACTAACGCCAGACGATTCCATTCTTTTGAGCAACACACACACACACACACACACACACACACACACACACACATACATGTTGGCGTTGTCACCATTAATCATCTCATCGTAAGGAAAATTCCTTCTGTTGTTGTTTAAAGATATCCTGCACCTATAGTGCAGGCCGGGCCATACATTAGTCCTATATGGGCTGATTAAAAAATAGTAAGGGGGAAGACAGGGCCTGGTGATTGCCCAGCACACACGCCCAGTGTTTGCCAACCCAAAAATTGATTTTGGGTCCAAATATCCCTAAAGATGTCACAAAAAGTCCCCACATGTCCCTGCATACAATGGCAAAGTCCCTATGCCTGTCCCTACATTAAATAAACTTATTTTTTAAGAAATGCAGGTTTTAATTAAGAAGTGAATAATAATGTAGGCTCCATGGATTAATATTTATTCTCATCTCCTTTGAAACAAATTATAAACTTCCATTATTCATTAACTGATCACCTTCATTATAATAATGAACACAAAAGTATAACTAAAGGCCTGAATGGACAGAAAACAAAGCTTTACTCTTTTTGGTCATACATCTGTTGGTTATGAAGTGCCAAATGTCTCTTTTCAATCCCCTTTGCTAAATCAAGACAGTTTTATCCTTTAACTTAGTTTACTAATGGAAAGCAAGTTACTTGCTTTAATATTTTTTTTTCTCATATTCTTTGAAACAAATTATAAAACTTTCATCATTCACAAACAGATCACCTTCATTATAATAATGAACACAAAAGTATAACTAAAGGCCTGAATGGACAGAAAACAAAGCTTTACCTATTTTGGTCATACATATGTTAGTCATGAAGTGCCAAATGCCTCTCTTCAATCTGCTTTGCAAAATCAAGACAGTTTTATCCTTTGTTTTCATAATACAACTGATAAAGAATAAGGAGTCCATCCTATTCCTCTTTTTTGTCTTTGCATCCGCCATTAGAGAGAACATCCTCTCGGTTTCTGCATTGGAATGTGGCAAAGTTAGGATAAGTTTAGCTAGAGAAGCATGGTTCCCAAAAACATACTGATCTGAAAAAATCTGTAACTTGGAAATATCCACCCAAAATTCTTCACAGCTTTCCTTAAGAGTAGGCTACGTTCATCAGCACTGAAATATGCTGGAAGATCCTCCCACTCTTGCTGAATATCACTCTGAGATTCTCACATATGTCCATATTTCATCATTAAATTGTCTAGTTTAGGTAGATTTTTTCTAGCATCAAAATCCAATGCAGTTTATATGTCCATATTTCATCATTAAATTGTCTAGTTAAGGTAGATTTTTTTCTAGCATCAAAATCCAATGCAGTTTTAGGAGATATGAATTTCATTTCCTTAAACAGAGGATCAAAGAGAGGCAACTTTTTTTTTTTTTTTTTTTTGAGCTCAGCAAATGCAGTTTGATTAAAGGAGAGGCACCTCCTCCTGAAATGATTATTACGTTCATCATCCTGAAGAGCAAAATTGACTTTATAATTGTATGAATTACACAAAATTTCATTTCTTTTATTTCAGAATAATATACTAAATATAAATGAATGCCCAAAATCCCTATGTTTTTAGGAATTTCGTCCCTACGCCTTTGAAATCAGTCTAAAGTCCCTGCGTTTAGGGACATGTCCCTACAGTTGGCAACACTGCACACGCTCTGTCTCCTGGCTGGCTTTGTGGTGTGTGTCGAATACCTTCTGTTCCACATAAAGTCACAAAAATAAACTGGGCTGCTGAGTCACAGAAGCCGTGAGTTTAATAATTATGATGATAATAATGACGACGGTAATAAATAATAATAATTGATTACGATAATAATAATAATAATAATAATAATAATAATTCTTACAACTTAGTTCATCCTATTTATTCCTTAACTCACTCCTAGCAACGTCGATACAGTTAATCTCTCTCTCTTTCTCTCTCAACCACATAAGCAGTAAACCTCAATTAGATAAAATAACAAAAACAACAAAAACCACAGCCAAACCATTGTAATCGTTGTTTTGTTTTGTTTTTTCCTTCCGAGTGCAAAGACATTTGAATTTTAGTAATTTTTTGCTTGAGAGAGAGAGAGACACACACACACAGACAGACAGAGAGACAGAGGAGGGCTGATGTCAGTGCGAATGTGTGCGAAGTAATATGATAAACGAAATGTGTGTGTGTGTGTGTGTGTGTGTGTGTCTCAGAGAGAGAGGTCGAGAGCTTGTGTGGGTGCGAATATGTGCTGCGTAATATGAGAGATGAAGTGTGTGTGTGTGTGTGTGTGTGTGTGTGTGTGTGTGTAATAGAGAGGGGGTTCAGAGTTTTTGTATAGCTGCGAATGTATGAAGTACAGTAATATGAGATGGAGTGTATGAGAGAGAGAGAGAGAGAGAGAGAGAGAGAGAGAGAGAAATGGAATGTTCGTGTGGGTGCGAATGTGTGCGACGTAATGACTATGACAAATGAGGTGTTTGTGTGAGATAGATGGTGTGAAGAGAGAGGGGGATTAGGTGTGAGATGTTTGTTTCCATGTTTGTGTACTATTTCTTATTTTCGTGTTTTGCATATTTTCATTTTGTTTTTTGGCCGTCATTTTTATTTTCGTTATGCTTTGTTGTAGTTCTGCTTCCTTTTCTTTTCTTTCTTTCATTTTTCTTTTTCTCTTGTGTTTTGTATGCGACCTTTCCTGGAGTCATTATCGAGAAATAAACATAGTTAATGGTCGTAGAGGAAGTGGTAGTTGTGGTGGTGGATGAGGCGATTGTGATGGTAGTGTTGGTCATTTTAGTTGTAGTGGTAGGTGTGGTAATGGTGGTATGAGAGAGAGAGAGAGAGAGAGAGAGAGAGAGAGAGAGAGAGAGATGGCTGGGTAAGGTTACTGTCGGAATGGATACGGAGGGTGTTATTGCTCTGCGTTTTTTTTTTTTTCTTTACATAAATCGGTTTGCATGGATGATTGTAGTTGTGGCAGACGTTATAATGGTGGTAATTGCGGTAGTTGTGGCAGTTGTGATATTGGTACTTGCAAAAACTTTGGGAGTTTTAATAGGACCGAGAATTGTGGTAGAGAGGTAGTTGTGTTGGATGAGAGACCATACAGTGGTGCCTACAGTAGAAATAATGACGATGGTAGTTGTGGAAAAAAAAAAAAAATGTTATGGTCGTTGTAGAAAAATATTCTTGTGATGGTAGTTATGGTACCTTTAATGGTGGTATTTGTGGAAGGCATTATTTGGTTGTGGTAGTGGTGGTGGCAGATGTGGTTGGATGGCATTGATAATAGTAGTTGTTGTAGTTGTGGTAAGTCAGGTGATACAGCGATTGACACACTAGTGGTTGTGGTGAAAATGATGGTGATGGTTATAATGTAGACTGTGATGAGGGTGGTAGTGGTGGTAGATTATGGCAGCTGAGGTAGTTGTAATGAAAGCTGTAGTGATGGCAGCTACAGTGGCAGTCGTTGTGGTGGCTCAAGATTGTGGTTGTTGCTGAAAATTTGTGGTAGCTGTGGTCGATAGTCGAAGCTGTAGCATTCGCTGTTTAATATTTATAGCCGCTTTAGTCATTTCCGCTGACAGGGAGAAATCATCTCTCTCTCTCTCTCTCTCTCTCTCTCTCTCTCTCTCTCTCTCTCTCTCTCTCTCTCTCTCTCTCTCTCTCCCTTGAATGATTATTTTCGATTATGATGACGACGACGATGATGATGATAGAACAGGATACATTAAAAATAACGATAAATAGGTATGTTTAAAAAAATCATGTTCTGTTTTGGTAAAGTATACAGTAAGTGTAACTGATTTTTTACTTATATATTCACAGTAACCTTATTTGGCAATTACTTTTCATCTCCAAACCGTTCAACTATTTCGACATGAAGAGATATTGAGTTAATACTGCCCGTGCTTTTTACTCTAATTTTATATTAATCACACACACACACACACACACAGACACACACACACACACACACACACACACACACACACACACACACACACACACACACACGAACCCTACTGCCGTCCACCACAAAAACCCATACATACCGAGACTCCTTAAACCCAGATGTGAAGGCCAGGAGAAAATCGTCTCTTTCACGTTGTTGTCCGCCATCAGGCTTTCCCTCCACCAAATCAAACCATCTTTCAGATATCTCCCCATCCTATCCTTCCACCTCATTCACTCTCCTAGTCAGTCTCGTTTTCCATTCTCTAGAAACAGCCAGGAAAGTATCCCCACAATCATCATTATTGACCACAAACTCATCATTCAGGTAGTCAACATCCATCACCTTCACTACAACTTTGTCATGCCAGTCCATTCATTACCCTTTATTCTCGTACCTCTCTCTCTCTCTCTCTCTCTCTCTCTCTCTCTCTCTCTCTCTCTCTCTCATATAAATGTGCGCGCGTGTGTGTGTGTGTGTTCTTACCTAATTGTTCTCACCTAATTGTATCTTTACAGGAATGAGTCAAGCTCGTACTGTCCCGTGTCTTAAACCATATTTATCGTACATATCCTTAAATTTGTGAATTGTTTTGGCACACACTATTTCATTCGGTAGTGCATTCCATTGATCAATTGCTCTGTTTGGGAAACTGAATTTCCTTACGTCTTTATCACCTCTCTTCTTATGCAGTTTTTTGCAGTGTCCTCTTGCTGATGCTTCTCCATATGTTAAGTAATCATTTATGTCTATTTTCTCCTTCCCTGATATGCACTTATATAGCATTATCATGTCACCTCTTTTCCTTCTCTCCTGTAGTGTTGGTAGATTCAGTTTATTTAGTCTTTCTTCGTAGCTTAGGTCCCTTAAGCTTGGTATCCATCTTGTAGCGGCCCTTTGAACTTTTTCAATCTTGTCTATGTGCTTTTTGAGATGAGGACTCCAGACTACTGATGCATATTCCAGGGTTGGTCTAATGAATGATGTTATTATCCTTCTTAGCATGTCTTCATTTATGTATGTGAATGCTGTTCTCATATTTACAAGCAGTGTATATATGTTCCGTACCTTCTCGCTGATGTGGTCAGCCGGAGATGGTCTGTCATTGATAATCACACCTAGGTCTTTCTCTGTTTCTGATGTGTATAGGGTTTTATTTCCTAACTTATAATCCCAATCAGGTCTTTTTCCACTTTTACCAAATTTGATTACATGACACTTGTCCACATTGAATTCCATTTGCCATGTACTACTCCATTCATGAAGTTTATTTAATTCTTCTTGTAGCTTTTTACAAGAGTCTGTGTTAGTAATTCTCCTTTGTATTTTTGCATCATCTGCAAACATATTCAGATAGCTCTCATTTCCAGTGTTACTGTTTATATCATTTATATACACTAAAAACATGATTGGTGCCAGCACTGAACCCTGTGGTACTCCACTAGTCAGTTTTTTCCATGAATGATGAGTAGTTTCCTCTTAGTACTGTTCTCATTTCTCTTTTTATGAGAAAGTCTTGCATCCAACAAAACAGTTTGCCTCGAATTCCTCCTTGATGGTACAGTTTCCATAAAAGGCTTTGGTGTGGTACTGTGTCAAAAGCTTTCTTGAAATCTAAATAGATACTGTCCACCCATCCTTCCCTTTCCTGTATTGTGTTTGTTACTCAGTCATAGTAGCTCAACAGATTAGTAACACATGATTTTCCTATTCTGAAACCAAACTGTGTGTGTGACTCGGACGAACACAGTTGAGCTCTTGTTCTAGTTGCTTGAAGAAAGCTTCTTTCTTAGCGATTTATTTTGTTTATTAAACAGAAATGTCTCTTCCGTATTATTTAAATCTATCCAACATCGCCATTCTTTTCATACGTAGCCTACAAAAGGATATCAATCTCCTATGACCAAAGAAAAAATCGCTAAGAGAGAGGTGTACATTTCTTATTGGACGAGAATACGAGCCTAGTTTACTTTATAGTGATTTATAACTCGCTAAAGAACAATTTAATTTTATATATATCCATCCATCCAACCATCATTCAATCCTACGTTGCCCCATGAGGAGCGTAGGAGCCCGGGGCTAGGCGTTGGTCCTGACATTTAACATGAGAGTGATCAGCCGCACTCATCCCTCAGAGGCATTACGTGAACAATAAACCCCAACCATCCCTTGGATATAATATAAATCTTCACCTGCTCAATCTGATTGGAGCGCTGTAATTACCCACTAAATCACCAGGCGCCAAAATTTGGTTATATGGTTACCACCCAGCGTAATAAATGGTTTCCTGGTGTACAGGAAACCATTTGGTTTGCCACTCAGTGTAGAGTCACCTACAGGCAGAAGGAAGAGGAAAGATAGAAGGAAAGAAAGACAGAAGAGGGAGTGTAAGGTCACCCGTAGGCAGAAGGACAAGGAAATAATGAAGGAAAGAAAGACAAAAGAGGATGGAAGGAAAGAAGGATGGAGGAGAGGAAAGGACAGACACCCGAGAGCAGCACTACATCGAGTGAGTGGATGATGAGCGCCCCCACCTACCACAAAATTTTACATATATACCTAGCTAATTAGCAACTTACCCTAATTAACTTTAGTTAACTAACTGTTTGGCTCATTAATTATGCGTGGTATTATTCCCCTATCACACCATACATCTTAGTCTGTTTTCTTACCCACACGTCAGTAACTTCATCCGCAACTTGTAATCAGCCAACTTTATATTTGACGTAATCATCCACGTGAAGGGTCGTCTCTTTAAATTTCATCTAGAATTTGATGATTTTTTTTAAAATAAATTTTTACTAACGTCTATGAGATTTTGTGGAATTTAGATCTGACGTCTCGTAATAGGGTTGATAGAGGTTGTATATCTCATCCTGTTAAATAAATCGTATAAGCTGAACATGACCGCTTACTGGTAACAAAAATAGAGAGAGAGAGAGAGAGAGAGAGAGAGAGAGAGAGAGAGAGAGGAGGGTGGGGGATGAACAAGATCTGAGTGATATTTGAAAAGGTGAGAGGGAGAGAAGAGATTACGAGTGAGGCTGAAGTGTGTAAGAGGAAACATGGGGCTGAACAGTGCGAGAATTTTAAATTATGGATAGACAAGAGAGAGAGAGAGAGAGAGAGAGAGAGAGAGAGAGAGAGAGAGAAAGAGAGAGAGAGATTAATGAGTGTTATTTGGTGTTAAATAGATTCCCCCCAAAAAATATAAAATTGTTTGATACACTACGTATTTATACCTCTCTCCTTCCAGCCCCGTAAGAAATTTAGAAATTAAGGGTATCAGAAATAATTATTATCAATATTACAATCTCTTAAACGTTTGCTGTACGGACAGGGATTGTGTAAGGTTACTTTAAATGTTCACACACACACATACAAACACACACACACACACACACACACACACACACACACACACACGAAATGTGTGTGTGTGTGTGTGTGTGTGTGTGTGTGTGTGTGTGTGTGTGAGAGAGAGAGAGAGGGGGAGAGAGAGAGAGAGAGAGAGAGAGAGAGAGAGAGAGAGAGAGAGAAATGGAATGTTCGTGTGGGTGCGAATGTGAGCGGCGTAATAATTATATCAAATGAAGTGTTTGTGTGAGACAGATGGTGTGAAGAGAGAGGGGGATTAGGTGTGAGGTGTTTATTTCCATGTTTGTGTCCTATATCTTATTGTCGTGTTTTCTTGCATATTTTCAGAATGCCTTTTGGCCGACATTTTTATTTTCGTAGTTGTTTGTTTTAACCATTTTCTTTTCATTTCTTTCGTTTCTCTTTTCTCCCGTTTTCTGTACGCTATATTTCCTGGAGTCATTATCGGGAAATAATGAGATACTGGAGACGCTTACCGATAAAATGTAACTAATTGTCGTAGAGGGTGTGGTAGTTGTGGTGGTGGTGGTGATTATGGTGGCTGTGGTGGTGGATGAGGCGATTGTGATGGTGGTGTTGGTCATTTTAGCTGTAGTAATAAGTGTGGTAGTGGTGGTTGTTTTATGAGAGAGAGAGAGAGAGAGAGAGAGAGAGAGAGAGAGGTGCAAGGTGGGTACTCTCAAGTGAAGAAATTCATTCTCTCAGTTACTTGCTCATTCACTCACTCGCCATGCGTGACGTACTGGTTATCTCTCTCTTTCAGTCACTCATTGGCTGACTCACCTATTCCTTTTCTCTCGCCACTGGTTTTCTCAGTATTGCTCACTCCTTCATCCTTTCACTTTCTCACTCAGAATATTCACTCTCGCTCAAACTAGTGCCTCGTGAATTCAAAATTTGCTCTTCAGTTTAATCCTTACAGATCCCTGGCGTGTGGTGGCACCAACAAAACTGGGTGGTGGAGCTGCCCAGTTATACCAATTTCCCCCAACTCCCTCCCTGTCTCCCCAGAAGGAGGATGGTGGGCTGCAGGAGGGAGGCAACTTCATCCTGCAGTCCACCAGGTTCACGCTGATATGAGCCTGGGGTTGCAACTATTACTTCTACTACTACTACTACCACCACCACTACTACTACTACTACTACTTCTACTACTACTACTACTACTACTACTACCGTTACAAGAAACACTAATACTAAACATTTTGGTGTATCATCATCATTATTATCATCATCATCATCATCATCAGTAGTAGTCGTACTAGTAGTAGTGGTAGTACTAGCAGTAGCAGCTGCATCCCAGTCTCATTTGAATGCAAACCCGGCGAACTGCATGCCGAATTTACTCTTTTGTAGCTTACCACCCTCCTTTCGGGGAATAAGGCAGTTCCACCTCCCAGTTATGTCGGTGCCACCTAGTGAAGGCTTCCCCCCTCAGCACCCGTTTGGTGACATCAAAAGCGAAGTAAATATTGTTCCTTTGGTTTGACGAGATGATATTTTAAAAAGTCAAATTGAATTCATGTGACAGAATTGGACAACTACCACGACGTGAATATTAAGTCGTGGTTGCATGAAATTCAGTGACCAATAGGTATGAAGTAGAAATGAGTCTTCTTGGTAATTAGTCAAATCAATCCTCCAGTCTAACTACAGTACACCTGGCCCTCAACTGAGCTGTAAGAAGTTAGGGATCTTTGTTAGGTTTGAGTAAATGCGCTATAGATGACTCTCGTAGATAGAATAAAATTATCTGATTGTAGCCTAAGTTAAATATAAAACACGCACATGAGCTGAAAGAGCAGAAAACAGTAACCAAGGAGATTCATTCCTACCTCATAAACTAAGGGTCATCGAATGTCATGCAACCACGACTTACTAGGCTGTTCAGGCTGTGGGAGTAATTCAGTTTTGTGAGACGAAAAGAGACAGGCTTTAGTAACCAAGGAGACTTATTCTTGCCTGATAAAGAGAGTGCCTAAATATCATAAAACCGTGAGTTCTATTCTGTAATCCTTTAACATAACTTGGTCCAGATTTTCGTCATTTGTAGCTTATTTTACGTAGATCAGTAATAGAAAAAGGCAGTACTATGGCTAAGTGTCCTTTCCATATCTCTCCTTCGTGACTAGCATCATATTTTAGTGTTAATTTATTGCCACAGCACAGAATTCGAGCAAGAGAAATGATAAGAAAAATATGTTTTAGACCAAGTAAGAATTAAAACAGGATAGTTACTCCTGACCTCGATATTACTACCGTTGACTCCTCAGTTGTATTATATATAAATTATTGCCACCCACACTCTTCAAAATTATTACAAACTAGAAAAATTTTGTGGTTTAATGGTTCCGTTAACAAGTAACAGTGTACGCATTTTACGATACTAAATGGGTAAGTGGTGGTCTATTCTCCTATTGGGCTGTTTCTATTATCACGTTGTAGTTAACGCGAGGTGTTTGAGACAGTACTATGAGTTAACCGTTCCATGATCAGGACAAGGCTACCATCCTAACTAACGCCAGACGATTCCATTCTTTTGAGCAACACACACACACACACATGTAGTCGTTGTCACCATTAATCATCTCATCGTAAGGAAAATACCTTCTGTTGTTGTTTAAAGATATCCTGCACCTATAGTGCAGGCCGGGCCATACATTAGTCCTATATGGGCTGATTAAAAAATAGTAAGGGGGAAGACAGGGCCTGGTGATTGCCCAGCACACACGCCCAGTGTTTGCCAACCCAAAAATTGATTTTGGGTCCAAATATCCCTAAAGATGTCACAAAAAGTCCCCACATGTCCCTGCATACAATGGCAAAGTCCCTATGCCTGTCCCTACATTAAATAAACTTATTTTTTAAGAAATGCAGGTTTTAATTAAGAAGTGAATAATAATGTAGGCTCCATGGATTAATATTTATTCTCATCTCCTTTGAAACAAATTATAAACTTCCATTATTCATTAACTGATCACCTTCATTATAATAATGAACACAAAAGTATAACTAAAGGCCTGAATGGACAGAAAACAAAGCTTTACTCTTTTTGGTCATACATCTGTTGGTTATGAAGTGCCAAATGTCTCTTTTCAATCCCCTTTGCTAAATCAAGACAGTTTTATCCTTTAACTTAGTTTACTAATGGAAAGTAAGTTACTTGCTTTAATATTTCCTTTTCTCATATTCTTTCAAACAAATTATAAAACTTTCATCATTCACAAACAGATCACCTTCATTATAATAATGAACATAAAAGTATAACTAAAGACCTGAATGGACAGAAAACAAAGCTTTACCTATTTTGGTCATACATATGGTAGTCATGAAGTGCCAAATGCCTCTCTTCAATCTGCTTTGCAAAATCAAGACAGTTTTATCCTTTGTTTTCATAAAACAACTGATAAAGAGTAAGGAGTCCATCCTATTCCTCTTTTTTTTTTCTTTGCATCCGCCATTAGAGAGAACATCCTCTCGGTTTCTGCATTGGAATGTGGCAAAGTTAGGATAAGTTTAGCTAGAGAAGCATGGTTCCCAAAAAGATATTGGCCTGAAAAAAACCTGTAACTTGGAAATATACACCCAAAATTCTTCACAGCTTTCCTTAAGAGTAGGCTACGTTCATCAGCACTGAAATATGCTGGAAGATCCTCCCACTCTTGCTGAATATCACTCTGAGATTCTCACATATGTCCATATTTCATCATTAAATTGTCTAGTTTAGGTAGATTTTTTCTAGCATCAAAATCCAATGCAGTTTTAGGAGATATGAATTTCATTTCCTTAAACAGTGGATCAAAGAGAGGCAACTTTTTTTTTTTTTTTTTTTTTTAGCTCAGCAAATGCAGTTTGATTAAAGGAGAGGCACCTCCTCCTGAAATGATTGTTACTTTCATCATCCTGAAGAGCAAAATTGACTTTATAATTGTATGAATTACACAAAATTTCATTTCTTTTATTTTAGAATAATATACTAAATATAAATTAATGCCCAAAATCCCTATGTTTTTAGGAATTTCGTCCCTGCGTCCCTACCTCTTTGAAATCAGTCAAAAGTCCCTGCGTTTAGGGACATGTCCCTACAGTTGGCAACACTGCACACGCCCTGTCTCCTGGCTGGCTTTGTGGTGTGTGTCGAATACCTTCTGTTCCACATAAAGTCACAAAAATAAACTGGGCTGCTGAGTCACAGAAGCCGTGAGTTTAATAATTATGATGATAATAATGACGACGGTAATAAATAATAATAATTGATTACGATAATAATAATAATAATAATAATAATAATAATAATAATTCTTACAACTTAGTTCATCCTATTTATTCCTTAACTCACTCCTAGCAAAGTCGATACAGTTAATCTCTCTCTCTTTCTCTCTCAACCACATAAACAGTAAACCTCAATTAGATAAAATAACAAAAACAACAAAAACCACAGCCAAACCATTGTAATCGTTGTTTTGTTTTGTTTTTTTCCTTCCGAGTGCAAAGACATTTGAATTTTAGTAATTTTTTGCTTGAGAGAGAGAGAGAGAGACAGACAGACAGACAGAGAGACAGAGGAGGGCTGATGTCAGTGCTAATGTGTGCGAAGTAATATCTATCTATCTATCTATATACCTAGGCTGCTTCCCCCAAGGAAAGGGAGGTAGCCGAGACAGGACGACTCACTCTCCATTTACTCATCCATTCAAACACATTCATTCGCATCTTAGCCCCAAAGGGGAGAACGGACAGATCCTCACCGCACCACATGATAAACGAAATGTGTGTGTGTGTGTGTGTGTGTGTGTGTATGTGTGTGTGTGTGTCTGTGTCTCAGAGAGAGAGGTCGAGAGCTTGTGTGGGTGCGAATATGTGCTGCGTAATATGAGATGAAGTGTGTGTGTGTGTGTGTGTGTGTGTGTGTGTGTGTGTGTAATAGAGAGGGGGTGCAGAGTTTTTGTATAGCTGCGAATGTATGAAGTACAGTAATATGAGATGGAGTGTATGAGAGAGAGAGAGAGAGAGAGAGAGAGAGAGAGAGAGAAATGGAATGTTCGTGTGGGTGCGAATGTGTGCGACGTAATGACTATGACAAATGAGGTGTTTGTGTGAGATAGATGGTGTGAAGAGAGAGGGGGATTAGGTGTGAGATGTTTGTTTCCATGTTTGTGTACTATTTCTTATTTTCATGTTTTGCATAATTTCATTTTGTTTTTTGGCCGTCAATTTTAATTTCGTTATGCTTTGTTGTAGTTCTGCTTCCTTTTTTTTTCTTTCTTTCATTTTTCTTTTTCTCTTGTGTTTTGTATGCGACCTTTCCTGGAGTCATTATCGAGAAATAAACATAGTTAATGGTCGTAGAGGAAGTGGTAGTTGTGGTGGTGGATGAGGCGATTGTGATGGTAGTGTTGGTCATTTTAGTTGTAGTGGTAGGTGTGGTAATGGTGGTATGAGAGAGAGAGAGAGAGAGAGAGAGAGAGAGAGAGAGAGAGAGAGAGAGAGAGAGAGAGAGAGAGAGAGACTGATGGCTGGGTAAGGTTACTGTCGGAATGGATACGGAGGGTGTTATTGCTCTGCGTTTTTTTTTTCTTTACATAAATCGGTTTGCATGGATGATTGTAGTTGTGGCAGACGTTATAATGGTGGTAATTGCGGTAGTTGTGGCAGTTGTGATATTGGTACTTGCAAAAACTTTGGGAGTTTTAATAGGACCGAGAATTGTGGTAGAGAGGTAGTTGTGGTGGATGAGAGACCATACAGTGGTGCCTACAGTAGAAATAATGACGATGGTAGTTGTGGAAAAAAAAAAAAACTTATGGTAGTTGTAGAATAATATTCTTGTGATGGTAGTTATGGTACCTTTAATGGTGGTATTTGTGGAAGGCATTATTTGGTTGTGGTAGTGGTGGTGGCAGATGTGGTTGGATGGCATTGATATTAGTAGTTGTTGTAGTTGTGGTAAGTCAGGTGATAAAGCGATTGACACACTAGTGGTTGTGGTGAAAATGATGGTGATGGTTATAATGTAGACTGTGATGAGGGTGGTAGTGGTGGTAGATAATGGCAGCTGAGGTAGTTGTAATGAAAGCTGTAGTGATGGCAGCTACAGTTGCAGTCGTTGTGGTGGCTCAAGATTGTGGTTGTTGCTGAAAATTTATGGTAGCTGTGGTCGATAGTCGAAGCTGTAGCATTCGCTGTTAAATATTTATAGCCGCTTTAGTCATTTCTGCTGACGGAGAAATCATCTCTCTCTCTCTCTCTCTCTCTCTCTCTCTCTCTCTCTCTCTTTCTCCCTCCCTTGAATGATTATTATCGATTATGATGACGACGATGATGATGATAGAACAGGATACATTAAAAATAACGATAAATAGGTATGTTTAAGAAAATCATGTTCTGTTTTGGTAAAGTATACAGTAAGTGTAACTGATTTTTTACTTATATATTCACAGTAACCTTATTTGGCAATTACTTTTCATCTCCAAACCGTTCAACTATTTCGACATGAAGAGATATTGAGTTAATATTGCCCGTGCTTTTTACTCTAATTTTATATTAATCACACACAGACACACACACACACACACACACACACACACACACACACACACACGAACCCTACTGCCGTCCACCACAAAAACCCATACATACCGAGACTCTTTAAACCCAGATGTGAAGGCCAGGAGAAAATCGTCTCTTTCACGTTGTTGTCCGCCATCAAGCTTTCCCTCCACCAAATCAAACCATCTTTCAGATATCTCCCCATCCTATCCTTTCACCTCATTCACTCTCCTAGTCAGTCTCGTTTTCCATTCTCTAGAAACAACCAGGAAAATATCCCCACAATCATCATTATTGACCACAAACTCATCATTCAGGTAGTCAACATCCAACATCTTCACTACAACTTTGTCATGCCAGTCCATTCATTACCCTTTATTCTCGTACCTCTCTCTCTCTCTCTCTCTCTCTCTCTCTCTCTCTCTCTCTCTCTCTCTCTCATATAAATGTGCGTGTGTGTGTGTGTGTGTGTGTGTGTGTGTGTGTGTGTGTGTGTTCTTACCTAATTGTTCTTACCTAATTGTATCTTTACAGGAATGAGACAAGCTCGTACTGTCCCGTGTCTTAAACCATATTTATCGTACATATCCTTAAATTTGTGAATTGTTTTGGCACACACTATTTCATTCGGTAGTGCATTCCATTGATCAATTGCTCTGTTTGGGAAACTGAATTTCCTTACGTCTTTATCACCTCTCTTCTTATGCAGTTTTTGCAGTGTCCTCTTGCTGATGCTTCTCCATATGTTAAGTAATCATTTATGTCTATTTTCTCCTTCCCTGATATGCACTTATATAGCATTATCATGTCACCTCTTTTCCTTCTCTCCTGTAGTGTTGGTAGATTCAGTTTATTTAGTCTTTCTTCGTAGCTTAGGTCCCTTAAGCTTGGTATCAATCTTGTAGCGGCCCTTTGAACTTTTTCAATCTTGTCTATGTGCTTTTTGAGATGAGGACTCCAGACTACTGATGCATATTCCAGGGTTGGTCTAATGAATGATGTTATTATCCTTCTTAGCATGTCTTCATTTATGTATGTGAATGCTGTTCTCATATTTGCAAGCAGTGTATATATGTTCCGTACCTTCTCGCTGATGTGGTCAGCCGGAGATGGTCTGTTATTGATAATCACACCTAGGTCTTTCTCTGTTTCCGATGTGTATAGGGTTTTATTTCCTAACTTATAATCCAAATCAGGTCTTTTTCCACTTTTACCAAATTTGATTACATGACACTTGTCCACATTGAATTCCATTTGCCATGTACTACTCCATTCATGAAGTTTATTTAATTCTTCTTGTAGCTTTTTACAAGAGTCTGTGTTAGTAATTCTCCTTTGTATTTTTGCATCATCTGCAAACATATTCAGATAGCTCTCATTTCCAGTGTTACTGTTTATATCATTTATATACACTAAAAACATGATTGGTGCCAGCACTGAACCCTGTGGTACTCCACTAGTCAGTTTTTTCCATGAATGATGAGTAGTTTCCTCTTAGTACTGTTCTCATTTCTCTTTTTATGAGAAAGTCTTGCATCCAACAAAACAGTTTGCCTCGAATTCCTCCTTGATGGTACAGTTTCCATAAAAGGCTTTGGTGTGGTACTGTGTCAAAAGCTTTCTTGAAATCTAAATAGATACTGTCCACCCATCCTTCCCTTTCCTGTATTGTGTTTGTTACTCAGTCATAGTAGCTCAACAGATTAGTAACACATGATTTTCCTATTCTGAAACCAAACTGTGTGTGTGACTCGGACGAACACAGTTGAGCTCTTGTTCTAGTTGCTTGAAGAAAGCTTCTTTCTTAGCGATTTATTTTGTTTATTAAACAGAAATGTCTCTTCCGTATTATTTAAATCTATCCAACATCGCCATTCTTTTCATACGTAGCCTACAAAAGGATATCAATCTCCTATGACCAAAGAAAAAATCGCTAAGAGAGAGGTGTACATTTCTTATTGGTCGAGAATACGAGCCTAGTTTACTTTATAGTGATTTATAACTCGCAAAAGAACAATTTAATTTTATATATATCCATCCATCCAACCATCATTCAATCCTACGTTGCCCCATGAGGAGCGTAGGAGCCCGGGGCTAGGCGTTGGTCCTGACATTTAACATGAGAGTGATCAGCCGCACTCATCCCTCAGAGGCATTACGTGAACAATAAACCCCAACCATCCCTTGGATATAATATAAATCTTCACCTGCTCAATCTGATTGGAGCGCTGTAATTACCCACTAAATCACCAGGCGCCAAAATTTGGTTATATGGTTACCACCCAGCGTAATAAATGGTTTCCTGGTGTACAGGAAACCATTTGGTTTGCCACTCAGTGTAGAGTCACATACAGGCAGAAGGAAGAGGAAAGATAGAAGGAAAGAAAGACAGAAGAGGGAGTGTAAGGTCACCCGTAGGCAGAAGGACAAGGAAATAATGAAGGAAAGAAAGACAAAAGAGGATGGAAGGAAAGAAGGATGGAGGAGAGGAAAGGACAGACACCCGAGAGCAGCACTACATCGAGTGAGTGGATGATGAGCGCCCCCACCTACCACAAAATTTTACATATATACCTAGCTAATTACCAACTTACCCTAATTAACTTTAGTTAACTAACTGTTTGGCCCATTAATTATGCGTGGTATTATTCCCATATCACACCATACATCTTAGTCTGTTTTCTTACCCACACGTCAGTAACTTCATCCGCAACTTGTAATCAGCCAACTTTATATTTGACGGAATCATCCACGTGAAGGGTCGTCTCTTTAAATTTCCTCTAGAATTTGGTGATTTTTTTAAAATAAATTTTTACTAACGTCTATGAGATTTTGTGGAATTTAGATCTGACGTCTCGTAATAGGGTTGATAGAGGTTGTATATCTCATCCTCTTAAATAAATCTTATAAGCTGAACATGACCGCTTACTGGTAACAAAAATACAGAGAGAGAGAGAGAGAGAGAGAGAGAGAGAGAGAGAGAGAGAGAAGGGTAGGGGATGAACAAGATCTGAGTGATGTTTGAAAAGGTGACAGGGAGAGAAGAGATTACGAGTGAGGCTGAAGTGTGTAAGAGGAAACATGGGGCTAAACAGTGCGAGAATTTTAAATTATGGATAGACAAGAGAGAGAGAGAGAGAGAGAGAGAGAGAAAGAGAGAGAGAGAGAGAGAGAGAGATTAATGAGTGTTATTTGGTGTTAAATAGATTCCCCCCAAAAATATAAAATTGTTTAATACACTACGTATTTATACCTCTCTCCTTCCAGCCCCGTAAGAAATTTAGAAATAAAGGGTATCAGAAATAATTATTATGAATATTACAATCTCTTAAACGTTTGCTGTACGGACAGGGATTGTGTAAGGTTACTTTAAATGTTCACACACACACACACACACACACACACACACACACACACGAAATGTGTGTGTGTGTGTGTGTGTGTGTGTGTGTGTGTGTGTGAGAGAGAGAGAGAGAGAGAGAGAGAGAGAGAGAGAGAGAGAGAAATGGAATGTTCGTGTGGGTGCGAATGTGAGCTGCGTAATAATTATATCAAATGAAGTGTTTGTGTGAGACAGATGGTGTGAAGAGAGAGGGGGATTAGGTGTGAGGTGTTTATTTCCATGTTTGTGTCCTATATCTTATTGTCGTGTTTTCTTGCATATTTTCAGAATGCCTTTTGGCCGACATTTTTAATTTCGTAGTTGTTTGTTTTAGCCATTTTCTTTTCATTTCTTTCGTTTCTCTTTTCTCCCGTTTTCTGTACGCTATATTTCCTGGAGTGATTATCGGGAAATAATGAGATACTGGAGACGCTTACCGATAAAATGTAACTAATTGTCGTAGAGGGTGTGTTAGTTGTGGTGGTGGTGGTGATTATGGTGGCTGTGGTGGTGGATGAGGCGATTGTGATGGTGGCGTTGGTCATTTTAGCTGTAGTAATAAGTGTGGTAGTGGTGGTTGTTTTATGAGAAAGAGAGAGAGAGAGAGAGAGAGAGAGAGAGAGAGAGAGAGAGAGAGGTGCAAGGTGGGTACTCTCAAGTGAAGAAATTCATTCTCTCAGTTACTTGCTCATTCACTCATATACTCGCAATGCGTGACGTACTGGTTATCTCTCTCTTTCAGTCACTCATTGGCTGACTCACCTATTCCTTTTCTCTCGCCACTGGTTTTCTCAGTATTGCTCACTCCTTCATCCTTTCACTTTCTCACTCAGAATTTTCACTCTCGCTCAAACTAGTGCCTCGTGAACTCAAAATTTGCTCTTCAGTTTAATCCTTACAGATCCCTGGCGTGTGGTGGCACCAACAAAACTGGGTGGTGGAGCTGCCCAATTATACCAATTTCCCCCAACTCCCTCCCTGTCTCCCCAGAAGGAGGATGGTGGGCTGTAGGAGGGAGGCAACTTCATCCTGCAGTCCACCAGTTTCACGCTGATATGAGCATGGGGTTGCAACTATTACTTCTACTACTACTACTACTACCACCACCACTACTACTACTACTACTACTACTTCTACTACTACTACTACTACTATTACTACTACTACTACTGCTACTACCGTTACAAGAAACACTAATACTAAACATTTTGGTGTATCATCATCATTATTATCATCATCATCATCATGAGTAGTAGTAGTACTAGTAGTAGTGGTAGTACTAGCAGTAGCAGCTGCATCCCAGAATCATTTGAATGCAAACCCGGCGAACTGCATGCCGAATTTACTCTTTTGTAGCTTAACACCCTCCTTTCGGGGAATAAGGCAGTTCCACCTCCCAGTTATGTCGGTGCCACCTAGTGAAGGCTTCCCCCCTCAGCACGCGTTTGGTGACATCAAAAGCGAAGTAAATATTGTTCCTTTGGATTGACGAGATGATATTTTAAAAAGTCAAATTGAATTCATGTGACAGAATTGGACAACTACCACGACGTGAATACTAAGTCGTGGTTGCATGAAATTCAGTGACCATTAGTTATGAGGTAGAAATGAGTCTCCTTGGTAATTAGTCAAATCAGACCTCCAGTCTAACTACACCCAGCCACCAACTGAGCTGTAAGAAGTTAGGGATCTTTGTTAGGTTTGAGTAAATGCGCTAAAGATGACTCCCGTAGATAGAATAAAATTATCTGGTTGTAGCCTAAGTTAAATATAAAACACGCACATGAGCTGAAAGAGCAGAAAACAGTAACCAAGGAGATTCATTCCTACCTCATAACTAAGGGTCATCGAATGTCATGCAACCACGACTTACTAGGCTGTTCAGGCTGTGGGAGTAAATTAGTTTTGTGAGACGAAAAGAGACAGGCTTTAGTAACCAAGGAGACTTATTCTTGCCTGATAAAGAGAGTGCCTAAATATCATAAAACCGTGAGTTCTATTCTGTAATCCTTTAACATAACTTGGTCTAGATTTTCGTCATTTGTAGCTTATTTTACGTAGATCAGTAATAGAAAAAGGCAGTACTATGGCTAAGTGTCCTTTCCATATCTCTCCTTCGTGACTAGCATCATATTTTAGTGTTAATTTATTGCCACAGCACAGAATTCGAGCAAGAGAAATGATAAGAAAAATATGTTTTAGACCAAGCACGAATAAAAACAGGATAGTTACTCCTGACCTCGATATTTCTCCTGTTGACTCCTCAGTTGTATTATATATAAATTATTGCCACCCACATTCTTCGGTGTTATTACAAACTAGGAAAATTTTGTGGTTTTATAGTTACGGTAACAAGTAACAGTGTACGCATTTTATGATACTAGATGGGTAAGTGGTGGTCTATTCTCCTATTGGGCTGTTTCTATTATCACGTTGTAGTTAACGCGAGGTGTTTGAGACAGTACTATGAGTTAACCGTTCCATGATCAGGACAGGGCTACCATCCTAATCAACGCCAGACGATTCCATTCTTTTGAGCAACACACACACACACACACACACACACACACACACACACACACACACACACATGTAGCCGTTGTCACGATTAATCATCTCATCGTAAGGAAAATACCTTCTGTTTGTTTAAAGATATCCTGCACCTATAGTGCAGGCCGGTGCTATACATTAGTCCCATATGGGCTGATTAAAAAATAGTAAGGGGGAAGACAGGGCCTGGTGATTGCCCAGCACACACGCCCAGTGTTTGCCAACCCAAAAATTGATTTTGGGTCCAAATATCCCTAAAGATACCACAAAAAGTCCCCACATGTCCTTGCATACAATGGCAAAGTCCCTATGCCTGTCCCTACATTAAATAAACTTATTTTTTAAGAAATGCAGGTTTTAATTAAGAAGTGAATAATAATGTAGGCTCCATGGATTAATATTTATTCTCATCTCCTTTGAAACAAATTATAAACTTCCATTATTCATTAACTGATCACCTTCATTATAATAATGAACACAAAAGTATAACTAAAGGCGTGAATGGACAGAAAACAAAGCTTTACTCTTTTTGGTCATACATCTGTTGGTTATGAAGTGCCAAATGTCTCTTTTCAATCCCCTTTGCTAAATCAAGACAGTTTTATCCTTTAACTTAGTTTACTAATGGAAAGTAAGTTACTTGCTTTAATTTTTTTTTTCTCATATTCTTTGAAACAAATTATAAAACTTTTATCATTCACAAACAGATCACCTTCATTATAATAATGAACACAAAAGTATAACTAAAGGCCTGAATGGACAGAAAACAAAGCTTTACCTATTTTGGTCATACATATGTTAGTCATGAAGTGCCAAATGCCTCTCTTCAATCTGCTTTGCAAAATCAAGACAGTTTTATCCCTTGTTTTCATAAAACAACTGATAAAGAGTAAGGAGTCCATCCTATTCCTCTTTTTTGTCTTTGCATCCGCCATTAGAGAGAACATCCTCTCGGTTTCTGCATTGGAATGTGGCAAAGTTAGGATAAGTTTAGCTAGAGAAGCATGGTTCCCAAAAACATATTGGTCTGAAAAAATCTGTAACTTGGAAATATCCACCCAAAACTCTTCACAGCTTTCCTTAAGAGTAGGCTACGTTCATCAGCACTGAAATATGCTGGAAGATCCTCCCACTCTTGCTGAATATCACTCTGAGATTCTCACATTTGTTCATATTTCATCATTAAATTGTCTAGTTTAGGTAGATTTTTTCTAGCATCAAAATCCAATGCAATTTTAGGAGATATGAATTTCATTTCCTTAAACAGAGGATCAAAGAGAGGCAACTTTTTTTTTTTTTTTTTTTTTTAGCTCAGCAAATGCAGTTTGATTAAAGGAGAAGCACCTCCTCCTGAAATGATTATTACGTTCATCATCCTGAAGAGCAAAATTGACTTTATAATTGTATGAATTACACAAAATATCATTTCTTTTATTTCAGAATAATATACTAAATATAAATGAATGCCCAAAATCCCTATGTTTTTAGGAATTTCGTCCCTACGTCCCTACGCCTTTGAAATCAGTCAAAAGTCCCTGCGTTTAGGGACATGTCCCTACAGTTGGCAACACTGCACACGCTCTGTCTCCTGTCTGGCTTTGTGGTGTGTGTCGAATACCTTCTGTTCCACATAAAGTCACAAAAATAAACTGGGCTGCTGAGTCACAGAAGCCGTGAGTATAATAATTATGATGATAATAATGACGACGGTAATAAATAATAATAATTGATTACGATAATAATAATAATAATTCTTACAACTTAGTTCATCCTATTTATTCACTAACTCACTTCTAGCAACGTCGATACAGTTAATCTCTCTCTCTTGCTCTCTCAACCACATAAGCAGTAAACCTCAATTAGATAAAATAACAAAAACAACAAAAACCACAGCCAAACCATTGTAATCGTTGTTTTGTTTTGTTTTTTCCTTCCGAGTGCAAAGACATTTGAATTTTAATAATTTTTTGCTTGCTTGCTTGAGAGAGAGAGAGAGAGAGAGAGAGAGAGAGAGAGAGAGAGACAGACAGACAGACAGAGAGACAGAGGAGGGCTGATGTCAGTGCGAATGTGTGCGAAGTAATATGATAAACGAAATGTGTGTGTGTGTGTGTGTGTGTGTGTGTGTGTGTGTGTGTGTGTCTCAGAGAGAGAGGTGGAGAGCTTGTGTGGGTGCGAATATGTGCTGCGTAATATGAGAGACGAAGTGTGTGTGTGTGTGTGTGTGTGTGTGTGTGTGTGTGTGTGTGTAATAGAGAGGGGGTTCAGAGTTTTTGTATAGCTGCGAATGTATGAAGTACATATGGCTGGTTAATATATTTTTTGTTCGTTGTTCATGCAGAGTATGGCGATGCCGGAAGGATTTATCTAACACAAAGAAGTACAGTACGGTGCAGTAAACAAATTAAATCGCTTAGAAAAGGGTGCAAGGGAGCGTCCTTAACCAATGAGAATGCTGGCAAAAGTGTCATTTGGTTATATGATTACCATCCATTGCAGTAAATTGTTTCTTGGGTTTCAATAAAGCATTTGGCTTATCGCTTATTCCATAGTCACCTTACTGTTGCACTACATCCAGTGAGTGGATGCTGACTTCCCTAAGTTCCTAAACTAAGCTAAGCAAATCTTGTTAATCCATATCTAACCTACCTTAGCGAATTTTATTCTAACCCAGCCTAATCTATTGACCTCAAGAACTGTGCTTCTGTGCTTACACCCTGCCTAGGTAAACTCTTTCCCTTTTGTCTTCTAACTTGTACCTTTCCTTCTTGCTGGACGTTTGCTCTCATTCAGCCAGTCCCAAAGAAGGGTGACCATTCCCAACCCTCTGTCTCAAAACTTTTCGAGTCTATCCTTAATAGAAAGATTTTAAAACATCTTTCCTATCAGAACCTTCTTTCTGATCGTCAGTATGGATTCCGTCAGGGACGCTGCATTTGCGATCTTCTCACCTACTTTTCAGACTCCTGGTCATCCTCCTTTCGGGACTTTGGCGAAAGCTTTGCCATTGCCCTTGGCATCTCAAAGGCTTTCGATCCAGTCTGGCATATATCTTTAATTTTCAAACTGCCCTCTTACAGTTTCTGTCCTTGTATCTGTGCCTTCATCTCTAGCTTCCTTTCCAGTCGTTCTATAGCCGCTGTTGTAGACGGCCGTCGTTCTTCTCCTAGACCTATCAACAGTGGTATTCCTCGAGGCTCTGTCCTATCACCAACTCTCTTCCTTTTATTCATCAATGACCTTCTAAGCTGTACATCTAACCCTATCCACTCGAACGCTGATGATTCCACCCTTCACCTTTCCGTTCGGTTCCCGCAACATCCATCTCAGCAGTTACTTCAACAAACAAGGGATAAGGCTATGGCACACCTAATATCTGACTTGGCTCGTATCTCTAGCTGGGGTAGAAATAATCTTGATTTTAATGCATCAAAGACTCAGTGTTTACACCTATCAACCCGACACAGTCTTCCACAGGAGTACCCATATCCAGCTCAGTCCTGCATCATCCTTGAACATGCTTGGAGTTTCATTCGCTCGGGACTTATCTTGGAAAGATCATATTGCATTTCTTCTGAAATCTGCTTCCAAGAGATTAGGTATGCTAATGCGACTCCGTACGTTCCTTACCCCCGCACTGTTGTTGACTTTATACAGTGGTTTTATTTTCGCCTGTGTAAAATGCAACTCACATGTGTGGGGTGGCTCCCCATATACAGCTCTTCTCGATAGGATGGAGTCAAAGGGTTTTCGTCTCATTTACTCTGCTCCTCTTACTGGCTCCTTCAACCTCTGTCTCTTCGCCGCACTGTTGCATCTTTATCTCTTTTCTATCGCTGCTTCAATGGTCACTGCTCCTCTGCACTGTCTGCTTGCATCCCTCCACTTCTACGACGGGTGCATAGCACCCGTCTAGCAACAAATTCTCATCCCTTTTCTGTACAACTCGCTAATGCAAGAGTTAACCGTTACTCCCAGTCCTTCACTTATTCAACATGTCATCTCTGGAACTATCTCCCTGTCTGTATTTCCTATTTCCTATGATCTCCAGTCTTTCAGACGCAGTGTGCCCAGGCATCTTGAAATGAACGGATCTTGAATTTGACTCTTTTGTATTTTTTTTTTTTTTTTTTTTTTCTGGAAGGAACTGTTTGCGGGCTCCTGGTCTTTGGTTCCTTCTTTCTAGCACTAAAAAAATCTAAATAAATAAGTTAATATATAAACAAATAATCGCCATACCATGTGCACTTCCTATTTCATGCTTAGTTCATTCAAACTCAACGTAATCTGACCGAACCTAGCCTCACATACCGTAACCTATATTTACCCAACCTAATCACATCTAACCTAACGAACTCTACTAACTCGATCTAAATGAGCCAAACATAACGTAATAAAACTAGTGAAATCGAAACTAAGGAAAGCTGAAATAAATTCAACTAGCAGGCTCTAACTGAGCTTAATCCAGCATAATATAAAGGAGCGGAATCAAAGGTAATCGGTGCTAATCTAATTCAGCTAACTTAGCGTAATTGAACCTACTGTAATGTAACTTAATTAATATGTGAATCAAAGCTAAGCCAAGCTAATAACCCAGCCTACGTTAAGCTAACATAACCTGACGAAATGCACTCACCTATCCGTCCATCATGGCGTCCTTCAAACCTTACTTACGTCGTCAGGAGGTTAAGTTTGCTGCATAGAATTCTTTGACATTGACGTAATCCAATTTGTCTTTTTTTTTTTTTTTTTTTTACTTTTGTCAATTTATTTCGCGTAATTCAAGAGGAAGTAAAGAAGATAATGTTGGTGTGCACATCCTTTTCATAGCACTTCCTCGTGACTTGCATCATACTCTGGTGTTATCATTTTTTCAACCCAACCTTTCAAATGGGAAGATGGCAATTTTAAACCAACTTAGCGTGAAAAGGGTGAGGTTTGTTTGCTTTAAGAAATTAATTACATCAAGTCTTCTGCTATGTAATTGGCTGGAAACCATCAGGTAATAGTGAAAAGAATCTATATATCAGATTCTACTTTGTACTGAAACATCTGCTACTGCCATGAGAGAGAGAGAGAGAGAGAGAGAGAGAGAGAGGGAGGGAGAGAGATAGAGAGAGAGAGAAAGAGTTGTACAATGCTGAAGTATAACTGTAATACTGTAATGTTTCTGTGCCCCCGTCTCAGCTGAATAGAATACCAGGAGTTGTGCTGGTGATGAGTGTTAATGATGATGGTATTTTGACTGTTAGCCTCCTGTGACTCACTTTTATCTCAGTAACGTTGTTTGACGTTAGGTTCAGTACCTTACATAAAAACCCTCTCTCTCTCTCTCTCTCTCTCTCTCTCTCTCTCTCTCTACCAACCTTCTTTCTATCGTTACATGTCCAAGTCTCTCTGATTATTCCCTATACTTCCTACATTCCGTTCTCTTTCTCTTTTAATATCTATTTTTCTTCCCTAAAGCAGTCTTGCTCTTTCCTCCTCCCTGTCCATTATCATTTCATTCTCACTCGCTCTCACTGGTCTTTGTTCCCATCCTTTTTTCACCTTCATTCTCTGCTCTTTCATCTCCTTTCTCTTGTCTCTCTTCTTTCTCCCCTCCATTTTTTCCATCTTTCTCCCCTCGTCACCCTTTATCTTTATGCTCTGTCTCTCACGCAACTCTCCCACTATTTCTGTCACGAATTTTCTCTCGCTCTCTTGTGATGCCAGTCTGGTGATTCCCTGTGCACCCTGAGTCTCCCTACCACTCTTTTTCTTTCTCTCTTTCTCTCTCTCTCTCTCTCTCTCTCTCTCTCTCTCTCTCTCTCTCTCTCTCATTTATTATTTTCCTCTCTATGGCTTCATTCTCTATCTTTTGTGAGCGCGTGACGACTCAGCGAGCGCCATATCACAATTTCGCTCTGTTATAATATTCCCTCATGATGGTAGCTAAGAAAGGCATTCTCTTACACACACACACACACACACACGTGTGTGTGTGTGTGTGTGTGTGTGTGTGTGTGTGTGTGTGCGGCAAAGTAAATGCGAGAAGTAAAAGCGAAAATATAACTCAGTGATTGTTCGAGCAATTTAGGGTACGGGAAAACTGGGGTAAAGCGAGGCACCGCAGCAGTCATCACACGCTCAATGCTACATTCTACATCTCCGCTGCCAACCTGCTGTGTTGACGAAACTGGAACAATAGACTTGGTTATTGATGAAATAATTACAGCCAGAAATGGGGCGTTTTCCCTGGATAATTTACATCATCAGTACATAGTAAAAATGTTAGTATAAAATTATAGGCGAAATCTCTGATACTCAGTTGCGAGAAACGATGCCAAAAACGCAGTGTTACGAAGGGAAATTTTTTTGAATATGAATTCGTATTTGAGGCGTTCACTGATCAGAGCCGAACACTCCTTTGGAAAACTGAGATTCCAAAGGACATTTACGCCTTTATGGGTGGGTTTTTAGTTGATAGTAAAATTTAGTGAGTGAATGTATCGCATGCAGAAAGAATTTCAATTATGTTTCAAATAGGAGTCAAGTTATTCGCTTCTGCTTAGCGTGACGGTCGGGTCGGGCCGGACCGCTGATTTCCAAACTTGAGAGTAAACATCGCTCGCTTGCTTGTAACCTTTAACATTGTTTTTTTTTTTCTATTATGTTTTCTTTCCATATTTTTAGCCTTTCTCGTTAGGGTGCTACTGTATTTTTTTAAACTGCACTTCTACATTGTCCTTTCTATATTTTTCTTGACTAATGTTTGTGTTTTTCACCATGATGTCATTTTTTTTTATCAGTTTTACATAAACCTCAGCCTCTCTTTCTACTGACACATCCACTTAGTGCAAACACGCACTGTTTACACATAAGTATACACACATGTAATCACACACACGCAGACTTACATCTACACACACACAAGCAAGAGAGAGAGAGAGAGAGAGGAGGGGGGAAAGGAAAAAGTAAAAAAAGGCAGAGTATTTGGAACGACATAAGTGATTGTAAAAAAAAAAAAAAGATAAAGTAGGAGAAAAACACACACACACACACACACACACACACACACACACACACACACACACACACACACACACACACACACACACACACACACACACACACACACACACACGCAGTTCTTTGGAACTAATTTTTTTATTGTTGCTTCTTATTCCCTTCAGTCAAATAATATAATCTTTATTGAATTCTTGCCATTTCCAGACGGTTTTATTCAGCCTGGGAGAGACTTTTCGAACTTCCCCAACTCGAAAGGATTTTTTATGAGCTTAATAAAATCGTCTGGATGTGACAAGAAAGTAAAGAGAAAAGGTTAGCACAGCGAAGACGTTTATCTGAAATATTTTCCATCGTGGCAAAACTGGTTGTTATCTACTTTTTTTCATCTCTCTTCTTTCCTTCCTTTCTTTCTGGCTTCATTTTTTTAACATCCTTCCTTCTTCCCTTCCTTCCTTCTTCCCTTCCTTCCTCTCCCCGTCCTCCCTCGTTTCCATCCTTCCTTCAGCTTGTCCTCCTTTCATCCCTTTCTCCCTCCCATCATTCCTTTCTTCCATTCATCTTTTTTTCCTTCTTCTCTAATGTTCTTAGCACTTCATCCTTTATTCTCCTGTCTGTAACTCTGTTTTACTCTTCTAATACTCTGCATTTCTTTCCTCTACTCCAGTCTATAATTCTTCCATACATTTTCTCTCTCTCTCTCTCTCTCTCTCTCTCTCTCTCTCTCTCTCTCTCTCTCTCTCTCTCTCTCTCTCTCTCTCTCTCTTAATGTTTTTCATTTCTTTTTTTTTCTTGTCAGTTGAATTACTTTGCGTTCTGTGCACCTCTGGCACCTCTTCTGTTGGGAGAGAGAGAGAGAGAGAGAGAGTAGGTGTATAGGTTGAAGGCCACAGAGGTACATACCTGAAACAGAAGGCCAAGAGATAAGCTTTCTGACTGATAGCTAAACTGGCAGAAAATATATGAAACTACTGATGTGAGGGAGTTGGAGAAATAAACCAATAAAAACCAATGCACAGATATGATAACAACAAAAAAAAAGAAAGAAGGAGAGAAAAGGGAAGTAAGAAAAGTAAAGCTGGACAAAACATTTTATGTAGAAACATAATAATAAAAAAAAACATATATAGGAGAAAAGGCAAACATAGATTTCGAAGGAGAGGACATAATTAACAACACTGGAGCCTAAAGGGAGATGGAGACAGAGGAAGGAAGAGGCGTGTAGAGGGAGGAGGAAGAGGCGTGTAGAGGGAGGAGGAAGAGGCGTGTAGAGGGAGGAGGAAGAGGCGTGTAGAGGGAGGAGGAGGAGGCGTGTAGAGAGAGGAGGAAGAGGCGTGTAGAGGGAGGAGGAAGAGGCGTGTAGAGGGAGGAGGAAGAGGCGTGTAGAGGGAGGAGGAGGAGGAGATGTAGAAGAAAGGGAGGAGGCAACTTTAGGGGTGTATATAGTAAACTTTATTTTTTTATTCTATAACTTATTTTTATTAAGTATGGCTACCTCCATATAACGTTCTTTCAGCTCCGGATTCGTTCATCGTGGGATTTGTGATGTTTGTAATTTAAGTTCCCTGTTTCGAAAAATCTCATGTAAACGTAAAACATCGTCTGAAGAAACGAAGAGTAAGCTAAGAAAATAAAGAATATCTAACTGTAAGGCGTCACCAGGCATTGAAAAACAATGGAAGGAATATCCAGAGAATGTCCTGAAAATAATTGTCTTAAATCTATGCCATGTAGGAATTGAGTCGTTTATATAAAATCGTGTGTAATTAGTCCACATATACAGGCTGGTCCATATATAACGCTCCTCTGCCACTCCACCGGGCGATTTCTTGTGTGTTGCGGGGACGGCTACCTGTTGTTAGTGTCTATCCTTCGTTATTTATTTGTTTCCTGTTCTCACTGGCACACACACACACACACACACACACACACACACACACACACACACACACACACACACACACACACACACACACACACACAGGGAGGAAGGGAGAAAGGGAGAGAGAGATTCTGTACCTTCCCTTTAGGCTCCCCGTCGGTCTGGTCGAAAATCCTGCTTGTTTGTCTTTCATTTTGAGACCTAAAGGGAGTTGTTTTGGTGTTAATGTATTCTTTCTCATACTTAGCCACTGAATGGGTCTATTTGCTCTCTCTCTCTCTCTCTCTCTCTCTCTCTCTCTCTCTGTACCTGATTTCCCCCTACCCATCTTTATATCTATCTATGTCATTCAGTCAAACGTTATAACTAAAGCTAATCTACTGTCCTATCTATCTATCTATCTATCTATCTATCTATCTATCCTTATTCGTCTATCAGTCTATCCGTCCCTATTCAGTTTATCCATTCAGTCTGTCCAGTTAAATCTATCCTACCCATTTGTCTATCTGTCCCTGTCTTTTTATCTATCAGTCATTCTATCTACTTCTTCTATATATGTCTGTCTGTCTATCTATCTGTCTAACGGCTTATTATATATGTCTCAGTTCATCTATATATCAAGCCATCTATTTATGTATTATTCTTTCCATTCATCTATTCGTCCGTGCATCCCTCAGTCTGTTCATGCATCCATCCATATATCTATCCATCCATTTATCAGTCCATCAATCTATCTCTAATTATCCATCTATCATTCTATTTATCTATCAATCTATCTATCTATCAGTGTTTATCTACCAGTATAATTATCTACCCACCTTCAGCCTGAGCTCCATAAGGCAGGTGGGTCCCTCAGCTTTAACCTAACTGCATCCCCCCCATCTGCCTCATGATTGCTGCTGCCTCTCTCTCTCTCTCTCTCTCTCTCTATCATTTTCTTTATGCCCGTTTCTTCTCCCTTCTTTTTCTTCTCGTATTCATACGAAGAAATTAAGCATAGTAAGAAAACCAATGGTAAACTCTAGTGGAAGAGAGAGAGAGAGAGAGAGAGAGAGAGAGAGAGAGAGAGATTGATTGATTGACAGGCTTCAGCTCAGTATTTTATTGGATATTAATTGCATCACAGTTAATCAGAATATAATGCCATGTACCACGGCGGACACTAAAATCGATCGACTCCATTACCATAAATAACGGTAGAGTGAACAGTTAATTTTTTAAAGCTAGTGATACACTGTTCAGAACCCTGCAGATTTTTCTGCATATTGTGTAACAGTTTCATTATTGATTGTTACTCGTCCCCGCCCCGGAGGGGTTCGGGAACGGGTATAGTTTTCATTTGGTTTGTCTGTTTGTTTTTCTGTCTGCCTGTCTGTCTGTCTCCGTTTGTTAACAACTTTGCACGAAAACTACTTTTAACTAAAAGTCTAAAAGTACAGGGATGATGGGCTGTCGCCATCTGATCACCCGATTAAATATTGGGCCAAACTGGGCCAAGGCCCAGGCTCTAGGCAAGAAAAATAAAAAAAGTAAAAAAGGTGAAAAAAAAATCGCTTCATCATAAATCCTTTCAAATTCGTCATATCGACTTGAAACCAAAACCTAATGGTGCATCTTTCAAAACTGCATCCTGTAACATGCCTCATTACACCAGGGGGTCACCCCCCAGTTAGCTGTAGGGTCAATGTCAAGTGGGTCGGGCCAAAAATTTCAAATGGGCATAAAAGCGTAAACTTTCACCCAATTATCTCCAAATTTGATATTTGACATCTTTGAATAGAAATCCTGTTGTGTTTATACGTCAGCACTAAAATGACTGCCGGGAACGGGCTTGCTGTGCCTTGGCACCCCTTTTTGTTTTATTCAGTATTGCTACCTCCATATAACGAGGAGGAGTGGACTGTAGCACCAGTCGAGCAGGACAGTACTCCCAAGGTGGATGGAAAGCTGATGACAGGGAGAGCTGGTGCTCCCGTTTCATCAGCCCTCGGGACTAGTTCCTGACCATCCTCTTTTGCTGAACTTTTTCAGTGTCTCAGTAACACAGAGAGTAGGCCAGCATGTCTCCAACACAAGTTTTTCTAAGTATCAGCACAAAATTCACTACACTTCCTTTTCCAAAATTCAAAAACAAATCATGCCTTCACAACACATAGCCTAGCCTCGGAGTCCCCAGGTGGGGGAACATAAATGCCCCCATCTTCCGCCCCTCTCCCAGTGACGACTCAAGCTGCCTGGAACCATTGTCTGACTCACTTCTTCTTCATTTATGCAACATTCGCGGCCTTTCCTCTAACTTTTGCTCTTTTGAACACCATCTCTCCTCCTCTAAACCTCGCTTTCTTTTCCTAACTGGGACTCAGCTGTCTGAGGTAACTGATAGCAAACCCTTTTCTGTATCCTCCTACTTTCTCTATACTCATTGCAAAGCCAAAGGTGGCTGTTGTGTATATATACACAACGACTTATCTTGCTCTCGTATTCCTGAACTCGATTCTTCTGAATTTTCTACACTCTGGCTTCGGCTTTCCTGTCATTCTCTGACTAAATATATCTGCACTGTTTACTTATCCCCTAATTCTACTGACTATCTAAAATTCTTTGACTACCTTCTACGATGGAACACATTCTATCCATTTCTTCTTTCTCTGAAATTTCCATTCTAGGAGATTTCAATGTTCACCACCACCTTTGGCTCTCCTCTCCTTTCACTGATCTACCTGGTGAACAAGCCTTCATCTTTTCTATCCTTAATGACCTACAGCAGCCTGTACAGCATCCTACCCGTATCCCTGACCGCTTTGGAGAGAGCTCCAACATAACTGACCTCTTCCTTACAACTAATCCTTCTGCTTACACTGTTAATCTTTTCTCTCCGTTGGGCTCCTCCAATCATGACCTTATCACCTTAACCTGTCCTATTGCTCCGGTACGGCCTGTGGACCCTCCAAAGATATGTTGTCTGTGGCACTTTGGAGCTGCGGATTGGGAGGCCCTCAGGCAGTACTTCTTTGATTTTCCCTGGAATGATTATTGCTTCTATGGCCGGGAGCCATCTGAGTATGCCATGTGCATTTTGAGGTTATTCTCGTGGGCATGGAAGCATACATTCCTTTCTCATATACTTTGACTAATGCAAGAAAGCCTTGGTTTAATCACGGTTGTTCTAATGCTGTCTGTAACAGGGAGAGGGCCTATAAAGGTATCGGAGCCAACCCACCCCTGAATCACATCTTTTTTACATTTCTGCCCGGAATCGTGCTAAGTCTGTTCCTCGCTCTGCTAAAAATAGTTTCATTCATACTAAATGAATACTCAACTCTCCAACTCGAATTCTTCCCGCCCTTTCTGGCACCTTGCCAAAAATCTTTCTAACAACTTTGTCACATCATCCTTCCCTCCTCTATTCTACTCTGATGGTTCTGTAGCTATTTCTGCTACTGATAACGCAGATCTCTTCACTCAGACTTTCTCCTCCAGATCCACCGTAGACAATTCCGGTGCTGTTCCTCCATCACTTCCCCCCTCTGACTTCCTCATGGCTGACATTAAAATTTCTTCAGCTGATGTATTTTTTGCCATCATAGGCCTCAATACTAACAAGGAAAATGGGCCTAATGGAGTCCCTCCTGTTGTCCTCAAGAACTGTGCTTCAGTGCTTACACCTTGTCTAGGCAAACTCTTTTGCCTTTGTCTGTCAACTGGTTCCTTTCCTTCTTGCTGGAAGTTTGCTCTCATTCAGCTCGTCCCAAAGAAAGATGACCATTCCCAACCCTCTCACTATCGTCCAATTGATTTAACATCCTGTAACTCAAAAGTTTTCGAGTCAATTATTAATAGAAAAACTTTAAAGCATCTTTCCTAACACAACTTTCTTCCTGATCGTCAGTATGGGTTCCGTCAGGGACGCTCCACTGGCGATCTTCTTATCTACCTTTCAGACTCCTGATCATCCTCCTTTCGGAACTTTGGCGAAAGCTTTGCCAATACACTTGACATCTCAAAGACTTTCGATCGAGACGGACATTAATCTTTAATTTCCAAACTGCCCTCTTACAGTTTCTATCCTTTTATCTGTGCCTTTATCTCTAGCTTCCTTTCTGGTCGTTCTATATCCGCTGTTGTAGACGGCTATCGTTCTTCTCCAAGATCTATCAACAGTGGTGTTCCTCAGGGCTCTGTCCTATCACCAACTATCTTCCTTTTATTCATCAATTACCTTCTAAGCTGTACATCTAACCCTATCCACTCATACGCTGATGACTCCACCCTTCACCTTTCCATTCGGTTCCCTTAATGTCCATCTCAGCAGTTACTTCATCAAACATGGGACGAGGCTATGGCACACCTAATGTCTGACTTGGCTCGTATCTCTGACTGGGGTAAAAAAATCTTGTTGCTTTTAATGCATCAGAGACTCAGTTCTTACACCTATCAACCCGACAAAATCTTCCACTGGTGTAGCCATTAATTTTAATAATATTCAGCTTAATCCTGTATCATCCTTGAACATGCTTGGGGTTTCATTCACTCGGGACTTATCTTCGAAGGATCATATTACATCTCTTGTATAATCTGCTTCCAAGAGATTAGGTGTGCTAGGCCTACTCCATGCCTTCTTTAGCCATGCACAACTGTTGAATCTATACACGGGTTTTATCCGCCCCCGTGTGGAGTACAACTCTCATGTGTGGGGAGGCTCCCCAAATACAGCTTTTCTCAATAGGGTGGAGTCAACGGCTTTTCGTCTCATTAACTCACCTCCTCTTACTGGCTCCCTTCAACCTCTGTCTCTCCGTCACACTGTTGCATCTATATCTCTTTTCTATCGCTACTTCAGTGGTCACTGCTCCTCTGAACTGTCTGCATGCATTCTTCCAGCTCTACGACGGGCGCTTTTCACCCGTCTAGCAGAAACTCTCATCCCTTTTCTGTCCAACTCTCTAATGCAAGAGTTAACCGTTGCTCCCAGTCCTTCATTTATGCAACATGTCAACTCTGGAACTGTCTCCCTCTGTCTGTATTTCCTGCTAGCTATGATCTCCAGTCTTTCAAACGCAGTGTCCAGGCATCTGGAAATGATCGGATCATGAATTTGGCTCTCTCTTGTATTTTGTTTTTCTCTTGGAAAGAACAGTTATTGCGGGCTTGTGGCCTTTGGTTCGTTCTTCCAAGCATAAAAAAAAATGTTCTTTCAACTCCGGATTCGTTCATCGTGAGGTTTGTGATGCCTGTAATTAAAATTCTCCATTTCGAAGACTGTCATGGAAACTTAAAACAATGTTTGAAGAAACGAAAAACAAGTTAAAGAAAAGAGAACAACTGAAAGGCGTCAGCAAGAAGGGAAAATCAGTGGAAGGAATATTGAAACACGGAGAACGTCCTGCAGATAATTGTCATAAATCTTGGTCATGTAGGAACTGAGTCGTTTATATAAAATCGTGTGTAATTAGTCCACATATACTGGCTGATCCTTATATAACGCTCCTCTCCCACTCCACCGGGAGATTTCTTGTGCGTTGCGGGGACGGCTACTCTCACATCTGGGTCTCCCACTTCCTTTTGTAATTTTTCACTTCCTTATTCATTCCTCTTCTTACCATTATTTTCTCTTACACTCTTTATATAATTTTATCTTACTTCCCTTACCTTCCGTCCTCCCTCCCTCCCCCTCTCTCTCTCTCTGTATAATTTGTGTCTGCATGTATGTCGTGGTATCCGTCAGTATTTCTGTCTCTTGTTTTCAAACCAAAATATCACTTTTTAGATTGCAGTTATCATTATTCCTTGATGCATACACACACACACACACACACACACACACACACACACTCACACACACACACTATTTATTATTTGTTAGGATTCCACGAAATTGTTCTCTCTCTCTCTCTCTCTCTCTCTCTCTCTCTCTCTCTCTCTCTCTCTCTCTATCATCATCATCATCATCATCATCATCATCATCATGTTATCTATCCTTCCTTCCCATTCTCTTCTTCCCCTCAAAATTCTATCTCCATCTTCCTCCCTATATCCTTCTCTTTCCCCTTTCTCCTCTTCTCTTTCTCTCTTCACTTCCTCTCTCTTCTGCAATTCTTTTTTCATTAGCTCATCTGCCTCTCCCATCCATTCTCTTTTCTTTCCTCCGATTCCTTCATCATTAGTTCCCCTTTCCTCTCAGGATTCTTCTCCTTCTCTTCTTTTCCCGTCCTTCATCATTCTTTTTCCCTCCATCTCTCTTCCCATGTCCTCCTCTTCCCCTCCCGTCCTCTCCTTCTGTTCATCTCCCTCCCTTCCTTCCTCTTCCCTTCCTCTTTCCCTCACTACCTCCTCCATTCCTCTCTCCTCCCTCTCTTCATCTGTTTTCTTTTTCCTCTTCCTTAATCCTCCCTCTTCCTTTCCTTCCTCTCCCTTTCCTTCCTCTCCCCTAATCCTTATTGTCTGCCTTTTCTGCACCCTTTTTATTCCCTTTTTCTTTTCGCTACATGCTTTATGTTTCTTATTTCTTGCCTTCTTGATCTTTTTCTCATCTTCATATTCCTTCCTTCCCTCCCTCCCTCCCTCCCTCTCTGAGTCTACATTCCATTTTTCTCTTCCATTCTCTCTTTTCCATTCTATCTCCCCACCCCCTTCATTTTTTTGGTTCTTCTCTCCCCTTCGCTTCCCCTTCCTTTTTCAATATTAGTATTCAATATTAATAAGTGCAAAGTGCTAAACATTGGCAGTGAAAATGTAAGAGCTAGTTATAGCATGAATAATGTTCAACTTGATAGAGTAAACTATGAAAAAGACTTAGGAGTTATGATAACAAACGATTTGAAACCAAGAAAACAATGTACAGAAGCTGTTAAAAAAGCCAATAAATTGATTGGATTCATAGCAGAGCATTTGAATATTAATATTGTCCTCACGTTGTGTAATTCCTTAGTATGCCCGCACTTGGAGTATTGCGTTCAGTTTTGGTCACTGCAATATAAAAAGGTTATGGAAAAGCTTGAAAGGGTGCAGCGAAGGATGACAAAGATGATACCTAGACTGAGAAATAAACCGTACGAGGAACGTTTAGAAGCCCTGAATCTCGTTACTCCAACTAAACCGAGGATACGAGGAGATCCAATTCAAGTATTCAAAATATTCAAAGGACATGATAACATGGCTGTCGATAAATACTTCACAGTTGATCACTCGAATTATACAAGAGGCAATGGGCATAAAATAATTGGCAAACGATTCCAGTCGCATGAAGCTAAGCATTTCTTCTTGAACAGAGTTATAAATATATAGAATAAATTGCCCTCCAACATTGTAAATGGTAATACAGCACAAACTTTTAAAGGTCGCCTGGATAAGTATTTGTCGTCTAACCCCCGTCTTAATATGTTTACTCCTGAATAAAACACCTGTGTATGTTTAATTTTCTATTTTATTCTATTTAAATTGTTTAGAGCTTGGATCAATTTATTAAATGGAAATATAGCATATGCACAGACTAGGATATGCACAGATAGCCCTGAGTGAACGGTCACTACTCATACTTTCGACCTGTGATGGGCTGTGGATCACTGAGGGTCCCTCTTAGATAAGTGGCCACCATTGGGATTTTTTTTTTTAATGTACCAGGGGTCACTGCTTCAGGAGGTGACTTGTGCGCTTGTCCCGCATGGGAAAGTTCCTAGTCTCAGTGGAATGAACGGAGCTGGGGCCTGATTGACTGCTGCCTACCTTAATACCACAAGGTAAGGATGCTGCACCACCCCTGAACATCCACACTGTGCACTGTGCAAAGTCCACGCTGTGTCCGCAGACGCCCCGTTAACTCAACGTACCCATACATAGTGTCATGCATTATTTATTTATTTATTCGATCATTCATTTTACATTACTACTTTCTCTTTCAGGTTATTCATACTGGTAGCTTATAGATAATGTATTATAGAATGTAACTTTTCCTTTTCAGTATTTTCTACGAAATTTCCATGTCAGTTTTTCCATGCTGCATGGTGGTTTTTCTCACTTTTTCTTACCAGTTTTAACAGGAGGGTTTGGAGGCGGGGGGAGCCTTCTTGCTTTACTATCCTTATCCTTCAGCATGTAGAGTTAGATCTCGTAGTCATAGTAACAAACAGCCTCGAAAGGACCATAAGGTGTGTTGCTATTTGCTTTCCTTTGTACCTTGTACTTTGTACCTTTGTACTTTGTACTTCTTCCCACTCTCCTCCTCATAACCTATATTTCGATGTCTGCTTCCTTCCCTATCCCATCTTTCCTCCCTCTCCTTCCTTCTGTCCTTCTCTCCATCCTTACCTCCTTCCGACCCTCGTCCTTCACCGATTCCCTCATTCCTTCCTCTCCTTCATCATTTTTTCCTCTTTTACTTCCTTTCTACCCTCCCTCCTTCCTTCCTCCTTCTTATGCCTCCTTCATTCCTCTTTTACTTCCTTTCTCTCCTTTCTCCTCCCTTCCTTCCTTCCTCTCCTCCCTCCTTCTTCCTTTCTGCCCTTCACTCCCTCCATCCTTCCATCCTTCATTCCTTCCTTCCTCTCCTCCCTCCTTCCTTTTCCCCAGCCTTCCCTCCTATTCTTCCCTCCTTCTTCTCCTCCATCTTTTCCTGTCTTTACCCTACCTTGCTTTCATCCCTCCCTACATTTATTCTTTCTTTCCCCCCGGCCATCCTTCCCTCCATTCCTTCCCATCCTTACCTCCTCCTTCTTTCCATTCCCTGCTCTTTTCCTCCTCTCCTTCTCTTCCTCCTTCTTCCCCCTCCTCTCCTTTCTCTCTCCCTCCCAGCTTCCCTCCTGCTCTCTTTTCCCTCTCTCCTCACCCTCTCGAAAATCATCATAATGAGATAGCTCATCCTCTCTCTCTCTCTCTCTCTCTCTCTCTCTCTCTCTCTTTCTCTGACAACAGCAGAGATCAATAGTTTGCTTGTGAGCGGAGGAAAGAGAGAGAGAGAGAGAGAGAGAGAGAGAGAGAAGGAAGTTAAAAACAGGGTGAAGAATTAAAGGGATACAAAAAACAAAAGATAAATAGAAGATGCAGTGAAATATATATAAAAATAGGAAGAGTAAAAAACGGAAGAGAAAGAATGAAAGAAAGAAAAACAGAAAAGGAAAGAAAGGGAAAATTGAGACGGGACTGAAACAGAAGAGAGAGAGAGAGAGAGAGATAGAGAGAGAGAGAGAGAGAGAGAGAGAGAGAGAGAGAGAGAGACAGACAGACAGACAGACAGACAGAATCCAGTACCAGCAAGTGCCAGAAACTCAGAATCCCGCATCCCCCAATCTCTCTCTCTCTCTCTCTTTCTCTCTCTCTGATCCTTGAGATGTAAGGTCATCATCATCATGCAAATATTCATTGCCATCGCTACCACTGGAATCTATGTTTGCTCTTATCCATCATGAGTCAGACGTGGCAGAATGTAATGAATCGGCGGTGGTTAGTTGCCCTCTTGCCAGATCTGCTGAGGAGACTGTTCTATGTGTACACAGTGTAAGCATGGCACTGTCCAACACACACAAAGGAAACTCCCTACTTGTACCCTGCAAGACTGTTCTATGTGTACACAGTGTAAGCATGGCACTGTCCAACACACACAAAGGAAACTCCCTACTTGTACCTTGCATGACTGTTCTATGTGTACACAGTGTAAGCATGGCACTGGGCAACACACACAAAGGAAACTCTCTACTTGTACCCTGCATGACTGTTCTATGTGTACACAGTGTAAGCATAGCACTGGGCAACACACACAAAGGAAACTCCCTACTTGTACCCTGCAAGACTGTTCTATGTGTACACAGTGTAAGCATGGCACTGTCCAACACACACAAAGGAAACTCCCTACTTGTACCCTGCATGACTGTTCTATGTGTACACAGTGTAAGCATGGCGTTGGGCAACACACACAAAGGAAACTCTCTACTTGTACCTTGCATGACTGTTCTATGTGTACACAGTGTAAGCATGACACTGGGCAACACACACAAAGGAAACTCCCTACTTGTACCCTGCAAGATTGTATGAGAGTTAGAGATCAATTAGACTTTGTGGGTGTAACATCTAAGCTTCCAGTAAAGCATCCAGCAGCAATACGGAGTCTTTTAAGAAAAATCTGAAATCCTGATGGTAAATCTACGGACCTCTGGGTTATGGGCCCAGGTCTCACACCACCTCCGCTACCATCATCATCATCATCATCACTCTGTTTGCCATGTTCATGCTAACAGAGTAGAGGCAACATTTTCTATATTTCACTCTTGCACCTTAATCAGTGAAGTGACTCCCAGCTCTCCTATATTCCCCATCATTCTCCCTTCTCGTATACAAAGCCAGACAGACAGTCAGACAGGCGGAATGAGGGATTTCCTTTTGTTTTCTTTCTTCCTTTTGTGGTGGTGATGTTGCTGTTGTTGGTTTCCTTTGTGTTTGTTGTGGCGGGTTCTTTTTTGTGTGTTTGTTTGTTTTTCTTTCCGCTTCTTGTTGCTGTGGTAGTTTTTCTTTCCTGTTATTGTTAATGTCATGTTCTTTTGGTTGTGGTGGTGGTGGTGGTGGTGGTGGTGGTGATCTTTTTCTTCTTCTTCTTGCTTCTGTTGATGTTTTTGCTTTTATTTTTTGGCTGTTTTTCCTGTGCCCTTTAATGTTCTTGTTGTTACTGTTGCAGTTATTGTTTTTGATATTAATATTTTTGCTTCTTTTTTCAGTTATTTTTGCTGTTGATTTGTTACTATTGTTGCTGGCTCGCTTGAGCCTGAGCTCAGTTAGTACAGCAGCTAAGGGAAAGAATTGTGCACCTCTTGACAAAAGTATGAAACTTGGCATATATGTAGCTCATGGTATGTACGTTAAATTCAAGCTAGGTACCCATCGATATCGCCATGGTAACCGGCCGCCATCTTGCATTTTAAAATGGGTGCCATAAAATCCCTTGATCCGCGGTATCTCAGCTTGTAGATAACATATAAACACGATCTTGGTGTCTAATTTTACATTTTCAAGGTCAAAAAATCTATTTCTGGGATGCTCTTTATCATCAGATGAATCTGTATTGATCAGATCATCTTGTGGGCCCCCCAGATTGGTAGCGTACAAACACATATCTACAATATCAGTATATATGTTGGTATACCTAATTGTGTGAATTTGTCTTACAGGTGTGAGCTGTAAGCCTATTAGAGTACCAGAATTTGTTTTAAATTTCAGCTTCTGTACGCTACGACAATGGCTTATGTTTCAGAAACCTCACCTACATTTTTGCAGATGGCAGTTCACTCCAAGGTAGGAACTGGAACTGATGATTTTACAGTTCATCCGTTCAGTCCGGGAAAGGAACTTTAAGCTATACATCTAATGTTTGCTGCAGATTCTTCCATGGCTCTTTGCACTCGACCACACCAACTACAACAGATGGCTTCCTGTGCACGTTTCAGAGATGGTCAACCTTGAAAAAACACATCCTGGTGTCTACAAGGAATTTATGGATGGCCATTTTGTTGTGCAGAAAACCCAGATTGTCTTCTCTGCCATGGCAATGGACCAGAGCCATGAACAACTCAGTGATCTCATTATGGGTGAGGGCAGTGCTGTCAGCTTGACAGAGAATCCACAGGCTCTTGAGAGATGGATGGTGGCAGGACCAGAGATCTCAAGTCTTGTGTTTGAGTTTGAAGAAAATTTCCATCCAGTCAGTCAGAAAAAAATCAGCAGCACACCACGAGCAACACAGTAGTATCCAGAATGGTTTTGCCAAAGACGTCCGCTCTTTGATGTCTACATTGGAGGAGATGGGAAATCCTTTGCATGAAGGCAGTGGGGACATGATCATCCTTGATACAAAAGTCATCATGAACTCTGATGTCGTGCAAACAGTATATACCATTGAAGATGTAGGCAAGAAGCAATACTGCAAGTATGTTGATGAACGACTTCGAAGCAAGCCAAATAAGCCACTGGACGACATCGTGACAATGAACAAATTGCTGCTTTTCAGCTCACTTCATGTACAGCAGTTGTCACGAAGCAAAGAACAATTTGCATCTATGAAAGCAAACTGCACCCTGTCAGGCTTTACATTGCATATTAAGCCAGACAAGGGGACTTTGACAGTTCTTTGAACATCAGAACCTGGAATTTCCGCCATCCATTTCGGATATGGGCCAAATCCGACAAGGAAGTAAGTCATATTTACTGGAATGCCTGGAAAAGCTGTCTCCCTGGTCACATCATGCTCATGATGTTGAGGCAAAGGTGCTTGATGGTGCTGCTGTTATTCATATGCTGAAGCCACGTGGCAGCCGCACTTTTGAAGATTACGCCCACCAGATATTCATTTCCTACCTTGCTTCACAAGTGGAATCTGTCAGCAGAATTGACCCTGTATACTCGTAGGACAGATACTTTCCTGGAAGTCTGAAGCAGTCCACACGTGATCGCAGGTTGCAGAGCGGGTCCAGTCAAAGCCAATGTGTGCTTCCAGAATCACCTATCCCAAGAAATTGTGAAAATTTCTTCAGACTGGACCAGAACAAAGAGGAACTGTTCCAGTATTTGTCAGAGTGTGTGAGAACATACAACGCCAATGGAAAGGTGGCGAGAGAATTGTTCCCAGTGATCAGAGTGCACTGCGTGATGTAGACCAGCTGCAGCCTTGCACACACGAAGAGGCAGACACGGGCATCATGTTGCATGTGGCACATTGTGCAAAACGAGGACTGCAAAAGTTAGCTATCCGCACAGTAGACACAGATGTGGTGGTTTTGGCTATAGGACACTTCCACGCTCTTGGAGTAAATGAGTTGTGGATTAGTTTTGGTGCTGGTGCAAAATTTCGCCATATTGCTATCCATGAGATTGTGAACAAGCTGGGCTTAAAAGCGAAGGCTCTTATGGTTTTCATGCCCTTAGTGGGTGTGACAGTGTCAAATTTCCATGGTCGTGGAAAAAAGTCTGCCTGGTTAGCCTAGTATACATGTCCCACTGTAACGGACGCTTTCCTTGCTTTATCAACAAGATCCAATGATGTTGATTCACATGTCCTCGGTGAAATTGAGAGGTTCATCGTTGTAATGTACAGCCGGACCTGTGCACTCAGCAAAGTGAATGAAGCACTGACGTAGCTGTTTGCGCAGGGCTCCAGAACAATGGAACATATTCCGCCAACGAAGGCAGCATTATGTCAGCATATAAAGACGGTTGTGTACCACGCAGGGTGTACATATGATCTCAAGCTCTAGTACCTGATCCACTTCTCCCTAGCCCTGGACTCTGGAGATGGAGTGAAGAAGGTTCTGGATGGAAGATATTCTGGACGGCCCTACTTGACGCATCAGCATCATGCTATGAACTGGTTCGCTGTAGCTGCAGGAAAGTGTGCAGGGGAAAATGCAAATGCCACTCATCCGCCCTTCAGTGTACTGAACTCTGCAAATGTGGCGGTGGATGCAGTGACAATAACCATTTTTGAGGTGAAGGCCAGGGGTAGCAGGATCATGACAATGCATATATTGCCAATGTTATAAATTTAATATAGTTAATTTTGATTTTATCCATGCATATCGTTGTTTAGCGTCATGTAATTTTTCTTTTTAATGCCAGAAATGGATTTCAGTGTGTTGAAAATGTATGTTTAGACACTAAGATAATGATTTTATTGTGGCAATTAGCTGAGTTAAAAAGAAGTGTCTGTGATAGTGAGTGGGGTGTGCGAGAAGTTCATAACATAGAGATGCCCTGATGTGGTGGCACCGGTCAGGGGGGAGGCAGGAGGGAAATTGATGCTATCAGGGTCCTGTAACTCTCTTCTTTAATTTTGGGGGGTAAGCTGGAATTCAGAACTAGAGTTGGTCCGACCAATGGAGGGTTATACGTGAAGTGTTAAGACTCTCAGGCTTCTATATCCACTTAACTGAGGATAATCGTTTCATGTTGGCAGATAACACTGCCATCTTTATTCTTTCTTTTCTTCCATCCTTTCTTCTTTCCTTTTTATCTCTTTACTCTCCTCTCTCTATCCCTCATTATTTCCCCTCTTTCCCTCCAGCCTCATTACTTTCCTCTCCTTCTTCTTCATTCATTCTTTCCATCGTTTTCCCCTTCCTTCCTTCCTTCCATCCTTACTTCCTGCGCTCCTTCTTTTTCCTTCCTTGCTTTTTTCCTTCTATCCTCCCCTCCTCCCTCCCCACTTCCTTCCTTCCTTCCTTCCTTCTTTCCTTTCCTATTCTTCTTCCTTTTCTCATTTGCTCCTTCATCTAGTTGTTCCCATAGTCATTTATTCGTTCCTTCCTTCTGCGTTTTATTCCTTCATCTACCCCATTCCATCCCTTCTTGCATCCCTCCTTCTTTGATCATTCCATTTTATTTCTTCCTCTACTTTTTCAACACCCTTATTCCTTCTCTTCCTTCTACCTTCCGACCTTCCTTATTGTCTTCTTTCTTCTCCTGCTTCCTTCTTCCTTCGCTTCATCTGACATTTCTTCCTTTTATCCTTTTTCCAGTTCAACCTTCATTCTTTCCTTCTGTACTTTATCATTTTTTACCAAGTTCATTACATCTTCCTTATTCCCTCAAATCTTCCTCCCTTCCTTCCCTCCATCCTTCCTCCTTCATCTCATTTTTCCTTTCTTGTTCGTTATATCTTTTCCTTCCTTCGTCTTCTCTCCTTCCCTCCTTCCTTCCTTCCAACCATGTGTTCGATGCTGTAAAATAGACAGCTTGAGTCACCATTTATTACCATAACTTACGCTCTCCAAATCTCTCTCTCTCTCTCTCTCTCTCTCTCTCTCTCATTACAAATAAGATTCTCTAGTGGTACAAGTTATAGAGTAGCTGGATTTTCCCCGGCATGAAACAGCAAAACCACTGAACGGACGTCTAATTTTATTATAGTCTGTGTTCATCTGAAGGAACTGGGTCACTCTCACAACCTGAATACAAAGTCGTGATTGAGTGGAATTCAGTGAGTCTTAGTTGTGAGGTAGGAATGAGTCTCCTTGGTTGCTAGTCAGATTTACCCTCCAGTCTGACTACACCTGGTCAACAACTAAGCCTAATTAATGAAGGCAATATGTAACCCCTTCAGGTACAAACGTCCCTTCCAAACTAAATAAAACCGACAGGAAACAGCAACAATGACTGGAAATAGTCGCCATGATTTGGAATATCTGGATTATTTTGTGCACTCGTTCCTGACAATAGTACAGTATCAGTGAAACTGCATGGTTGACTGGTTGATTGATTGATTGATTGAAAGAGAGAGAGAGAGAGCAGCTTGGCCTCAAGGACAGGAATGTTTATCAGTGTTCTGAGTAATATACCTATAGATAATTTTTTAAATTTTTCGTATGCCATATAAATGTGTGGGATCTACACACACACACACACACAGACTCTCTCTCTCTGTAATGCTTACATGCTTACGTATAAAGCATGTAAAAACAGACATTAGGATAGAAAGAAAAATATATGGAATGGGAAGTCACTGATAAGATGTGAGGAAGTGTCAGAGAGAGAGAGAGAGAGAGAGAGAGGGAGAGGGAGAGAGATGTATTACATTAAGGAAGAAACATCTCAGTTCCTCATCTCGGTCGATTTGTCTCTCCTTCCTGTCTTTAATATCCTCTCTCTCTCTCTCTCTCTCTCTCTCTCTCTCTCTCTCTCTCTCTCTCTCTCTACGGTTTACGAGTGTATAATATAGTTTTAATTAGGGTGTAATTCTGACGTTCGCGGTAGTTATGAAAAAGTAATGTGGGCCTATGGATAGATAGATGGGTAACTAGGTAAATAGACTGATGCATAGATATATTGATAAACTGATAAACAGAAAGACGGATAGATACACGGAGAGCGTGGGGGTAATATTTGTAGTGTTAGTCTCTCTCTCTCTCTCTCTCTCTCTCCCATCCTTTTTGGATCCTCTCTTTTGTCTATTCCATGTTTTCATCTTCCTCCATCGCTTTCTTTATCTTTTTCATTTTTTTTTTTTTTGCCTTTTTTCTCACTCTTTACTTTCACATGTTACGGTTCTTCTATTTTCCTATTGCTCCTCTTTTCTTCACTTTTCTTCTATCCTCTACCCTCTCCCTCCTTCCGTCTCTCTCTCTCTCTCTCTCTCTCTCTCTCTCTCTCCTGTCGCTTTCACCCCACTGATGTGCGTCAAGTGAGAGGGGATTAAGCCTCTTGTCATTACTCTCCCAGTGGCGTTTTCCTTCATTAGTGAGATGGATAGGAGCTGATAACCACTGTGTGTGTGTGTGTGTGTGTGTGTGTGTGTGTGTGTGTGTGTGTGTGTGTGTGTACGTTTTTCTCTCTCTCTCTCTCTCTCTCTCTCTCTCTCTCTCTCTCTCTCTCTCTCTCTCTCTCTCTCGCTAGTCTTGTGTAAATGGTTTTTATTGTGATTTCCGCAGAGTTTGCAGTAGGAAATAATAATTAAGTGTTGCCTCACGCAGCAGTACCTTCAAGAACTTCAAAGAATTTGGGTTGTTGAATAAACTTTCCCTAACATATCTGGTTTCTTGATCAGTAATTATATTCTTTGTACTTACGTGTATGAATAGTTTTTGTCTTTCATTTCCTTCAGTACCAAATTATTGCTGTTTTAAGGGGCTAAGGGCTTATACTGATTTTCGTTTGTAAAGTTCATTCAAGAAAAAGTAGTCTTGACGTGTTGATTGTTTTTGTGTTTTTTGAAAGTGTCCTGTATATAAATGACTGTAATGTCGATAAATATACATTGCATGGGACTTACATAATCCCAGCTCTCTCTCTCTCTCTCTCCCTCTCTCTCTCTCTCTCTCTCTCTCTCTCAAACTGATCCATGAAATCAAAAACGGCCATCATCATCAAAGTAATCGTACTACGGTTACTGTATAGTCATCATCACCACCATCGTCATCATGCTTACATTCATTACAACCCTCATCATCATCATTGTAGTTATATTAACTATCACCACGACCTCTACTACCACAATGATCATGATCATCAGTATAATCCTTTTTTTCACTACTAACATCATCATCATCATCACTGTTTCCCACGCTCATGCTAACAGAACTGTAGCAGAATTCTTATATATCATTCTTATACTTTAATGAGAGGAATGACTCCCAGCTCCCCTCTATCCTCCATCATTTTCCTTTTTCGTACTACAAAGCCAGCCAGCCAGCCAGACGGACAGGCAGAATGAAGGATCATATTTCCTTCCGTTTTCTTTCTTCTTATTGTGGTGTTGATGTTGTTCTTGCTTTCCTTTGTGTTTGTTGTGGTGGGTTCTATATTTTTGGGGAGGTGTTTGTGCTTTTGTCTGTTTGTTGTTGTTGTGGCTGTTTTTTCTTTTCTATTCGAGCTGTGTTGTTGGTGGTGGTGGTGGTAATGGTGGGTGGTGGTTATGGTGGTTGTGGTGGTGATGGTTGCGGTGGTAGTCTTCTTCTTCCTTTTGCTGCTGTTGATGTTTTTGCTCGTATTTATTGGCTGTTATCCTTGTTTCCATTCTTGTTATGTTTCTTACCGTTGTTGCTGTTGTCTTTTATATTATTATTATTATTTTTGCATTGTTTCATAGTTGTTTTTCCTCGTTCAGTTTTGTAATTATTGTTTAAGGTTCACGTAGATGCAAACGCAATGGACTTCAGAAATCAGGCCACTTTACGCGAGCGCTGCCAAAGAACCTTTATTATTATTATTTTTTTTTTTGGTTTATATATTTTTTTACTTCTTTCCTTTTTTGCGTTATGGAGGAAGGATTGTCTGTGTTTGTGAGTGGAGTGTGTGAGAAGTAAATTATGAGAGAATGAGAGAGATGCCTTCGTGTGGTGGCACCGGTCAGGGGAGAGGCAGGAGGGGAATTGACGCTATCAGGATCCTATAACTCTCCTATAATCGTTTGAGGTAAGCTGGAATACAGAACTAGAGTTGGTCCGACCACTGGAGGGTTTAAGGTGAAGTATTAAGACTCTCAGGCCTCCATATCCATTTAACTGAAAATAATCGTCTCACATTGGCAGGTAACACAACCATCTTTCTTCCCTCTTTTCTTCATTCCTTCCATTCTCTTTACTCTCCTCTCCCTATCCGTCATTCTTTCCCTCCTTTCCCTCCATTAATTTTACTTTCCTTTCCCTCTTCTTCGTTCATTCTTTCCATCGCTTTCCCCCTACTTCCGTCCTTCTATTCATCCTTCCTTCCTTCTTTCCCTCTATCTCTCTTTCCTTCTATCCTCCCTTCCTTCCTTGCTCACTCCCTTCCTTCCTTCCTCACACCTTTCCTTTCCTCTTCCTTCTTGTCTCATTCCCTCTTTTATTAAGTAATTTCCATTCTCATTCCTTCGTTCCTTCCTTGTACGCTTTATTGCTTTATCTACTCCATTCCTTCCCTTCTTGCATCCTTCCTTGTTTCATCAGTCCATTTCATTTCTTCCTCTTCGTCTTCAGCATCCATATTCCTTCTATTCCTTCTGCCTTCCTCCCGTCCTTATTTTCCTCCTCCTCCTGCTTCCTTCTTCCTTCCCTTCATGTGACATTTCTTCCTTCCCTTCATGTGACATTTCTTCCTTCCCTTCATGTGACATTTCTTCCTTCCCTTCATGTGACATTTCTTCCTTCCCTTCATGTGACATTTCTTCCTTTCATCCTTTTACCACTCCAACCTTCATGGTCTCTCTCTCTCTCTCTCTCTCTCTCTCTCTCTCTCTCTCTATCTATCTCTCTCTCTCTCTCTCACTGTTTGTGTGGGTGTGTGGGTGTACCCTTCCATATTCTCTCCCTCTCTCTCTCTCTCTCTCTCTCTCTCTCTCTCTCTCTCTCTCTCTCTCTCTCTCTCTCACTGTTTGTGTGGGTGTGTGGGTGTACCCTTCCATATTCTCTCTCTCTCTCTCTCTCTCTCACTGTTTGTGTGGGTGTGTGGGTGTACCCTTCCATATTCTCTCTCTCTCTCTCTCTCTCTCTCTCTCTCTGTTTGTGTGTGTGTGTGTGGGTGTGTGTGTGTATCCTTCCATATTCTCTCTCTCTCTCTCTCTCTCTCTCTCTCTCTCTCTCTCTCTCTCTCTCTCTCTCTCCTGGCTGGCTTAGTTTCAACCATTTTGTTACCTTTTACCCAAACCCCAAGGTATCTGCTCGCGTACCAACCTGCCTCTTTACCTACCTACTTGCCTCTCTACGTACCAGCCTCTGTGCCTACCTCATTGTCTACCTAACTACTTACCTGCCATCCTACTAATCTACTTTCTTCTTTCTGTTTTATCTGTCCTTAAGTGTACCTACCCATCTACCTGCCTACCCGCCTTCATTCCTTCCTGCCTATTTTTGTTTATCTATCTCTATTTTTATCTCTATCTGTGTATGTCAAAGGAGGTGTGTGAGCTGGGAGCAGGGCAGTGTAATGACGGGGGACAGGGCGACATGGAGGCGATTTTTTTGTGGCAACCCCTTCCGGGATTAAGGCGTCTGGAAATAGATGGATGGATTTTTATCTGTTTATATATATTTACTTGTCTATCTGTCTGTCTGACTACTTTTTAATCTATCTTTCCGTCTCTATCAGTCCATCCTGATGTGTATCCTTCTATCTATGAATCAGTCAGTCTGTCTGGCTGTCTATCTATCCATTTATCCATCCATCTGTTTATTGATATTTGTGTGTCTGTTTATCAGTCTTTATATATACTTATCTCTTTATCTTTTAGTATTTCTGTATCTATCTATTTACCTATCTCCCTGCTAGTATCCATCATACCTTTCTGTTTAGTAATGCTGTTGGTCATACTATGTGCAGATGTCAGAGATGGCTTGTCGTTGGGGCGTTGGTTGGTTACTCGTTTAAATGTAGTAATAGTTTGATTCAGGGTGATTTGTTTCTTTATATTTAGCCATTTATATTCATTGGAAATCGGAGTTACATGATCGAACTCCCTGGCTCTTCCATCTGCGACCTTTATGGAGAAGTTCTATAGCTTTTGTATCTTGGCTGCGAGGGAGCAATTTGTGGTACCCCGTATTATGTTGCAGTAATTTAGGATACTTAGTACTAGAGACTGTACAATTGTTAGGTGAGTTGCCCTACCAACTAATTTTTTATTCTATTTAAAAACATCAATACGCCCATCCCTTTTATTATTACATCATTTGTGTTTATCGTTAGTCATATAGTGGTCGATGTAGATCCGAGATGTTTTGCGTGTGTTGAGGGCTGGATTGTGCTGTCGTGAAAGTGTATAACTGTGGAGTTTGGTGTTTTTAAGATGAGTTGACATGTTCCTATGAAAATACATTGAGTTTTATTTGTGTTTAACATAAGACCAATTTTTAGCAGAGAGAGAGAGAGAGAGAGAGAGAGAGAGAGGCACTGATGGAGTTTATACCGAGTGAAGCAGAGATGTAAGAAAAAGTGAGGAAGGGGAGGGAAGGGAGAGACAAAGCAAGTGAAAGACAGAAGAGGAAGAAAACTGAGCGAGGGAGGTAAATAAAAAAATGAACTAGTGATTGATGGCCTTTCAGCCTTTCTTTTACCTGAAACAATTTTGTAAAACGAAGCCCAACCCTTCCCTCTCTCTCCCTCTCTGACTGGTATTCATTTTGCCTTCTCTTTACCGGAGAGAGAGAGAGAGAGAGAGAGAGAGAGAGAGAGAGAGAGAGAGAGAGAGAGAATATCAAGGTGGGTATCCTCGAGTGAAGAAATTCATTTACACATTCACTCTCACTCTCTCATATACTCACCATGTCCCACTCATTCCTTATGTCATTCACTTATTCGTTGGCTGACTCACTTACCCATTTTCTCTTGCCCAATCATTCACCTTCTCTGAATGGTGTGGAGGGACACCTTCATGTGGTGGCACCAATAAAACTGGGTGGTGGAGCTGCCCAGGTATTCCAATTTCCCTAAACTCCCTCCCTGTCACCCCAAAAGGAGGATGGTCGGCTTCAGGGAGGTGGCAACTTCATCCTGCAGTCCACCAGGTTCACGTTCAAATGGGCCTGGGGTTGCAACTGCAACTACTACTACTACTATTACTAGAAGTACTAATACTAAACACTTTGTGTAGTTCATCATCATCATCAGTAGTAGTAGTAGTAGTAGTAATTGTTGTTGTTGTTGTTATTGTTTTTGTAGCAACAGCAGCAGTAGTAGCAGTAACTGCATCCCAGTCTCATCTGAATGCAAACCCTATGGACTGCATGCCGAAATTACTCTTCTGTAGCTTACCACCCTCTTTTCGGGCAATAGGACGGGAATTGAGACACGTTCGTATAACCAGGCAATTCCACCTCCCAGTTATGTTGGTGCCACCTAGTGAAGGCTTCCCTCCTCAGGACCCATTTGGTGACATCAAAAGCGAAGTAAATATTGCTCCTTTGGATTGACGAGATGATTTTTTAATAAAGTCGATTTGAATTCATCTGACAGAACTGGACAGCTACCACAACTTGAATACTAAGTCGTGGTTGCATGAAATTCAGCGACCATTATTTATGAGATAGAAATGAGTCTCCTTGGTAATTAGTCAAATCAATCCTCCAATCTAACTACACCTGGCCACCAACTGAGCTGTAAGAAATTAGGGATCTTTGTTAGGTTTGAGTAAACGCGCTATAGATGACTCCCGTAGATAGAATAAAATTATCTGGTTGTAGCCTAAGTTAAATATAAACGATGTACATGAGCTGAAAGAACAGAAAACAGTAACCAAGGAGATTCATTCCTACCTCATAACTAAGGGTCATCGAATGTCATGCAACCACGACTTACTAGGCTGTTCAGGTTGTGGGAGTAATTCAGTTTTGTTAGATGAAAAGAAACAGGCTTTAGTAACCAAGGAGACTTATTCCTGCCAGATAAGCAGAGCGCCTAAATATCATAAAACCGTGAGTTCCATTCTATAATCCTTTAACATAACGACCCAGATTTTCGTCAATTCGTACCTTTTTTACATAACTCAGTAGTAGAAAAAGGCAGTAGTATGGCTAAGCGTCCTTTCCATATCACTCCTTCGTGACTAGCATCATACTTGAGTTTAATTTATTGCTACAACACTGAATTCGAGCAAGAGAAATGGTAAGAAAAATAAGTTTTAGGCAACGAGGGAGTAAAAACAGTATAGTTACTCCTGACCTCAAAAGAAGTACCGTTGATTCTTCAGTTCTACTCTATATATAATAATGCCATCTAGAACTTGTTAGTATCATGAATAAAATTAAAAATTTTGAGGTTGCTATTATTTTATAGTACAAGTTATGAGTATTCGTGTGTGCTAATATTGAGTGGGGAAGGGGATTTAGTCTTCTGCTATCGGGGCATTTCCGTTATTATGGTTAGTAGTTAACGCGAGGTATTTGAGACAGTAGTATGAGTTTTAACTGTCTCAAAAAACCGTTTTATGATCGGGACATGTCTACCATCCTAACTAACGCCAGACGATTCCATTCTATTGAGCAACACACACACACACACACACACACACACACGTCGTCGTTGTCACAATTAATCACCTCGTTGTAGGGAAAATACTTATGTTCTGTTCCACCTAACGTCACAAATCAACTGGGCTACTGAGTCACAGAAACCTGTGAGTTTAATAATTATAATGATATTGGTGATGGTAATAATGAGAAAAATAATAATGATAATAAGTATGATAATCTAATAATAATAATAATAATAATGAGTTCTGTACTACTTAGTTTGTCCGATTTATTCCTAACTTCTTCCTGGCAACGTCTGTACAGTTAATTCTCTCTCTCTCTCTCTGTCTCTCTCTCTCTCTCTCTCTCTCTCTCTCTCTCTCAACCACATAAGCAGTAAACCTCAATTAGATAAAGTAACCAAAACAACAAAAACCACAGCCAAACCATTTTCATCTTTATTGTTTTTTTTTTTCTTTCAAGGTGCAGAGAAATGTGATTTTTTTTTTCTGTAAATTTTTGCTTACTTTAAAGAGAGAGAATGCTTATGTCGGTTCGAATGTGTGCGAAGTAATATAATACATTAAATGTGTGTGTGTGTGTGTGTGTGTGTGTGTGTGTGTGAGAGAGAGAGAGAGAGGGGCGGGAGTATTGAGCCTGTGAATGTGTGACGTAATGAGATGATGAGTATGTTTGTGTGTGGGGGGGGGTGATAGAGAGAGAGAGGAGGGGGGGAAGCTGCACCTCAAGAATTGGACTGTTTATTACTATCCCAGGTTATATACATATGAAGAATGGGAAAATACTGAGAGCAGTAAAATACTATATTTTTAAGTATGGCATATGTATGTGTAAGGATCTACTCTCTCTCTCTCTCTCTCTCTCTCTCTCTGTAATCTTGACGTAAAAAGGAGGTAAAACAGACATTAGGATCCAAAGAAAAATAAATGGAAATGGAAGTCACTGAGAAGCTCTTGGATCTGTCTGAGAGAAAAAGAGAGAGAGAGAGAGAGAGAGAATAACAAGGTAGGTATTCTCGAGTGAAGAAATTCAGTTATTCATTCACTCGCTCATTAACTCACATGCCCACCATGTCCCATCCATTCGTTATCCCTATCATTAACTCATGCATTGGTTGACTCACTCATTTTCTTTCGCCCGTTTACTCTCTTTCTAAGCATTGCTCGTTTGGTCATTCTTTCAATCTTTCACCCAGGTTACACACTCTCTCTCCCTCTTCCTCTCTAGCGCTGAAACTAGTGCCGTGTAACTCAAAATTTTCTCATCAGTTTAATCCCATCAGACCGTTGGCGCGGTCTGGAGGGACGAATCATTTGTAGCACCAATGTAACTAGGTGGTGGAGCTGCCCAGTTATATCAGTTTCACCCAAATCCATTCTGTCTCCCCAAAAGGAGGATGTTGGGCTGCAGGAATGTGGCAACTTCATTCTGCAGTCCGCCGGATTCACACTGTGAGATGAGCCTGGGGTTGCAACTACTACTACCACCACTACTACTACTACTACTACTACTACTACTACTTTTTCTCTTTTTCTCCTTTCACTCTCCCCTATAAAATGTCTACCCTTGTGGAGTGACGTGGGGAGGTTGCAAAAAAGCATCTAGACAAAATTCAAAACAAAGCTGTTGCAATTATTAATGACCCCGCTATTACAAATAAACTATCTCCCCTACAGGTAAGGAGGAATGTTGCCTTCCTTGCACTATTTTACAGATAGTTTTAAGGTAAATGATCAGATGAAGTTGCATCCGTTGCGCCACCTCTCCATGCCATTTCCTGTGCTACACTGGCATCTGGCAGCGCTGATGACTGGAATGTCACACTGCCATATTGCAGAACTTCCGCCTATCAGAAATCTTTTATTTCCAGAACTGCATCTCTTTGGAACTCGCTTCCCCAGGGTTGTTTCTCCATAAACTTCAACCGACAGCTGTCCAAGTCCAACTGTTTCAGATATTTAATAAAATGAGGACACCAGTAGTCCACACACACCACAAACTCAGCCAGGAGACAGGGCGTGTGTGCTGGGCATTCCCCAGGCCCTGTCTTCCCTCTTACTCCACTGAAGCCAACCACCACCAGCCGGGCTACAGCAAGACCCGGTCTCCTCTAATGAGGAGAGAATCAAAACAACAACAACAACCAGTAGTCTGGTGTATGGATTTTTTTTTTCATTCAGTTTTTCTTTCCTCTGTTCTGTTAATAAAAAAAAAGGAAAAAATCTGATTGGTGTTCCTTATGATATTTTTCCTGCCTTCTTCGGCTGGAGTGTTTGGAGGGAGGGGGAAAAGCCTTCCTCTTTGCTATCCTTATCTCATTCTAGTAGTTCAGTTACTCTTCTAGGAGCTGCCTAGCATGGGCCAGCCGGCTTAGTGCAGTTATCTTCTTATGTTCGTATGTTTTTACTACCACCACTACTACTACTACTGTTACTATTACAACTGCCACTACCACTACTATTACTAGAAGTACTAATACAAAACATATTGTGTAGATCATAGTCATCATTAGCAGTAGCAGCAGTAGTAGTAGTAGAGGTACCAGCAGGAGTAGTGGTAGTGGGCATAGTAGTAGTAACTCTATCCTAGTCTCATTTGAGTGCAAAACTCTGTGGACTGCATGCCGAATTTACTGTTCTGTAGCTTGCCACCCTCCTTTCGGGGAATAGGGCGGGAATTGAGACACGTTCGTATAACCAGGCAGTGCCACCTCCCAGTTATGTCGGTGCCACCTAGCGAAGGCTTCACTCCTCAGCACCCGTTTGGTGAAATCAAAAGCGAAGTAAATTTTGCTCCTTTAGATTGACGAAATATTTTTTAAGTCGATTTGAATTTATCTGACAGAATTGGACAACTACAATAACTGAAATACTAAGTCGTGGTTGCATGAAAATCAGTGACCATTAGTTATGAGGTAGAAATGAGTCTCCTTGGTAATTAGTCAAATCAATCCTCCAATCTAACTACAGCTGGCCACCAACTGAGCTGTAAGAAATTAGGGATCTTTATTAGGTTTGAGTAAACGCGCTATAGATGACTCCCGTAGATAGAATAAAATTATCTGATTGTAGCCTAAGTTAAAAATAAACGACGTACATGAGCTGAAAGAGCAGAAAACAGTAACCAAGGAGATTCATTTCTACCTCATAACTAAGGGCCATCGAATGTCATGCAACCACGACTTACTAGGCTGTTCAGGTTGTGGGAGCAATTCAGTTTTGTTAGATGAAAAGAGACAGGCTTTAGTAACCAAGGAGACTTATTCCTGCCTGATAAGTAGAGCGCCTAAATATCATAAAACCCTGAGTTCCATTCTATAATCCTTTAACATAACTTGGCCCACATTTTCGTCATTTTGTAACTTATTTTACCTAGCTCGGAAGTAGAAAAAGGCAGTACTATGGCTCAGCGTCCTTTCGTACGACTCCTTCGTGACTATCATCATATAAGTGTTAATTTATTGCTACAACAGAGAATTCGAGCAAGAAAAATTATAAGGGAATGAGTTGGCCAAGTGAGAGTAACATTTCTCTCATACGCTGAACAAGGCCGCTTACTGATGAGAGAGAACCGGGCTAATGTATGGCTCGGCCTTCACTACAGGTGGAGGAAAACTACAGTACAAATGAACGATGTGTGTGTGTGTGTGTGTGTGTGAGAGAGAGAGAGAGAGAGAGAGAGAGAGAGAGAGAGAGAGAGAGAGAGAGAGAGAGAGAGAGAGAGAGAGAATCACTTGATCAAGAAGTTATGGCCTGAAATAAAATCAAGTCCCAGACTCATATGACTAAGCCGAACAAAGTAATCGTGCTGAAATGTACGCCCACTTCCCCTGTGCGCCTCACTGAGTGTTCATCTAGCTGAAATGAACACCCACTGTGTGCCTTGTTTTGTGTGTGTGTGTGTGTGTGTGTGTGTGTGTGTGTGTTACCGGCTATTTTGAAAGATATATGAAAGGCAAAATGCACAGTAGTCAGGCATTCTATTTATTAGTTCCAGTAACGATTATATTGGTTACCATTCATGTGAAACTATGATTTGTCGTGAATAAACACTCTGCAGCCTACTGATCACTTCCCAGTCATGTCAGATTAAATATATAAGAATATTTACTTAACATCTCATAGTTTAACCGTGAACATTCCAGATAATATATAAATTATCTCTATTGAATACTTTATAGTCGTATCAGAGGCAACACTTACGGGAGCATTTCAGTGACATCAGAACACTTCAGCTTAAGTCTACTAATACCAAGTCGGTTCACTTTCCGTCAGTGCGCAGGGAGACGTGGCTTGTGTGACGTCAGCTGGCTTAAGTAAGAAAATGTATATAAGGGCAGACTCAAATTAAACATTTATGATAAGGGAAAATGAAGAAGGGGAAGAAGTGCGGACTCGTTTAGCCCTATAATATAGCAGTAGGTTCCCTTACACCTTACCTCACACATTTCAGTCCCTTCCTTCAATTCTCCGGACTGAAAATGTTTCATGGTCTGAAAAGTGGAGCAAGCTTACACTCACCGTCATGGTCAGGAGTCAACTGAACAGTGGGGTTTCATGCCAGAGCCAGTCAACGTCACTCCGATGCTCCGCTCCCTGCGCGAGCTTGGAGCTGTTTTAGAAGGAAGTGATCTGACTTGGTATTAATAGACTTTGACTTCAGCGATATACCATTCTGTTGAACACGTTAGCAGTCATATCAGGGTGGAGATTTTAAGTGATATGGAAATTACTTTTTACGGAAATACACTGATCTTACATAGATTCGATCCCACGGTTTTTGTTCAGCTTTAAATCAGACAAAAATTTTATAACAATTGTTTTATGCTGGTTGTTGAGAGAGAGAGAGAGAGAGAGAGAGAGAGAGAGAGAGAGAGAGAGAGAGAGAGAGAGAGAATCAGGATTAGAAAGCAGTATGAAGAAGAGAGTATTAGGGAGGAGAAATGGTGTTAAATACAGAGAAGGGATAAATAGATGGAGGAGAAGGGGAAGAGGAAGAATATGACAGCGTTTACTGGAGAGACAGAGAGATGGGGGGGGGGAGCAGGAGTTGAGTAATATCTGAATGGATGAGAGGGAGAGAGGGGATTAGCAGTGAGGATGAAGTTAGAGGAAACGTGGTGTTGAATGAAACGAGATTTATTACCGCAAGTTAAACGAGTGAGAGAGAAGGAGGGCAGGGATGAACAAGAGCTGAGTGGTGTTTGATGGGATTAGAGGAAAAGAGGGGATTAATAATGAGGGTGGAATGTGTCAGAGGAAACGTGGTTTTGAATGGAGCGAGAATTATTGGTGAAAGATAAACAAAGAGAGAGAAAGGGGGTCGGGGGAAAGAAGTAATGAGCGCTAGCTGGTACTAAATAAAATCTCATTACCAGGAGAAATAGTTTAGTACACTACAGTATGTATATATACCTCTGTCTTTCCTGCTGTATAAGAAACAGAGGCAGCTTAATCATGGATATTACAACCTATCAAACGCTTGTTGTAAAGGAGAAGCTTGTGTGTAAATTTACTTTAATGTTGCTGGTACATGTTCCACACATTTGTCTCTTGACCCGTGTACTCTGCCTTGTCTTTCTTGATCAGATGTGTTAAGAAGAACCGTCACACACACCACAAAGCCAGCCAGGGAACAGGACGTGAGTGCTGGGCAATCCCCAGGTCTTGTCCTCCCCCCTTTCTATTTTTCAACCAGCCCATACCCCACTGACCGGGCTAATGTATGGCCCGGGCTGCACTATATGTGCAGGAAATCTTGAACGAACGAACGATGAACCTTCTAGAAATCATCGTCCTTCTCGAGATCCACCATATAGTACTCTGCGTCTGCTATATATAATAATTGGCTTGGCTGAACACCTGCTGTTACATTTTACTACAAATGAATTGACTCACACCGGTATGGGCCTATAATCTATTGCTCGTTCTCAAATTAAACATCCCGTTGTATACAAGGCTTCGTAACACTATTAACGTTTTATTCTTTCTGTTGCACTTTAATATTCTCTTATATGCTGTTAATAATTATAATTTTACCAAAATAATTTGTACCTGTAAAATACAAAGGGATGCTGAGTTCGTTCGTTCGTTTACAGATTCCCTGCACCTATAGTGCAGGTCGGGCCGTACATTAGCCCGGTCAGTGGAGTATGGGCTGATTAAAAGAATAGTAAGGGGGGAAAACAGGGTCTGGGGATTGCCCAGCACACTCTCTATCTCTTGGCTGGTTTTGTGGTGTGTGTGGGATGCTGAGGATGCTGAGGTGCAACATGCAAAATAAATGGCTAATGAAGAGTTCTTACGGGATACCTCAAATCACATACAATACTACCTATTACCTCCCACAAACACTTATCATATCCTTTCTCTTATGCAACTCAGTCTCTTGCCTTCACAACCTCTCATCTCCTTTTTCTCACTCATGTCTTCCATTCCTCCTTTTCCTTTTATCTTCTGTTCTCTTTTGTCTCACTTTCATCTTAATTTCCCTGTTTCTCTCTCTCTCTCTCTCTCTTTTGTCTCACTTTTCCTTTCCCTTTCTTCTCACTCATATTCCTTTTACATATACTTCTAGTACTACTACTACACTATAAATTGTGTGTGTGTGTGTGTGTGTGTGTGTGTGTGTGTGTGTGTGTGTGTGTGTGTGTGTGTTGGAGTATATATTAGAAGACAAAACAGAAGACAAAGTAAGAGAAGACAAAGTAGAAGACAAAGCAGAAGACAAAGTAGAATAAGGGAAAGAACAGGACAAAGTTCAGGAAGAGAAATTAGGAGAATAGAAAGTCGGAGGTCAAAGTAGGAGTAATAAAAGTATTGGACAGTGTAGGAGAAGACAAAGTAGAAGACAGTATAACGGAAGACAAAGTAGAAGACAGTGTAACAGAAGACAAGGTAGAGGACAGTATAACGGAAGACAAAGTAGAAGGCAGTGTAACAGAAGACAAAGTAGAAGACAGTGTAGGAGAAGACAAAGTAAGAGGACATAAAGCAGACAAGAAAGTACGAGAAAACAAAGTAGAAGACAACGTACGAGAAGACAAAGTAAAAGACAAAGTAGAAGACAAAGGAAAAGGAAAAGTAGGAGAAGACAAAGCAGAAAACATAGTAGAAGACATAGCAGGTGACAAACAGAGGAAAAAGCAACAGCCAAAGTTGTCGAGAAAGTAGGAGAAGACGGAGTAGAAGACAAAAAATGAGAAGACAAAGTAGAAGACAAAGGAGGTGAAGACAAAGTACGGAAAGGCAAAGTGTGCGAACTTATTTTTCTGCATTTAAATTATTTTTCTTTCCCTCTCATAATCGTCTGTTGAAACAAAATAGTCTCTCACTAGGCAGGTATGGTCGCTACTAATTACTGTAGGTGGAGGAGCCTATCATCAACTCGCTAGTGTACGAGTAGTGGTGCCTTCGCTGAACTCTACACTGAGTAACTAGCTAAAAAGTTTGATGGAAACCAGGAAACCATAATATGGGTGGTAACCATATAACCAAGTGACGCCTGGTGGTGTAATGGGTTGAGGAGCTGCAACAGGATGGAGCCCGTATGGGTTTGCATCTGAGGAGTGGTTGGGGTTTATTGCTCACATAATGCCACTCAGGGGTTGTGAGGCTGGTCACCCTTGCATTAAATGCCGGGACTGAGAAGCCTAGCCCCGGGCGCCTACGCTCCTGATGGGGCAATGAAAGGATCGGATGATGGATGAATGGATGTAAGACAAAGGCTCGTATTATCATCGGTTAAGGAAGCTCCCTAACAACACTTTCTTAGCGATTTATTTTTGGATATGGGCAGCTAATATCCTTTTGTCCATAATTTTTGCATAGCATGGCGATATTGGAGGGATCTATGTAACAGAAGAGGACAGTAATGTGTAATAAACATTATAAATCACATAGGAAAAGGTGTCAAATTAAAATCCTTTTGTACGTTTTTTTGTGCAGAGTATAGCAACATTGGAAGGATTTATAAAACTCGGAAGAGGACAGTAAGATGTAAAATACAGAATAAATCGCTAAGGAATAGGTGTTAGGGAGCTTACTCAACGGATGAGAATACTGGCCAGAGTGCATGGAAATAGAATTCTGCTTACTGGGAATATGAGTGTGGTGTAGGTGTAAGTGGGGAGCGTCTTATAAGCCAGAGTTTATGGAGAGGATTAAACTGATGAAATTTTGTACGAAGAGAAGAGAAGGAGAACCTGAGTGAAAGTGGCAACGGGTTTAATGAGACAGACAGACAGAGCGAGAGGGAGGGAGAGAGAAGCAGGACATACAGGAAATCCATTCAATCGAGCTTATCGTTCCCATGAATAAGAAGAAAGTCCTTTACGGTCGGGCACGCAACCTACTACTCTAATAATGTGCCGATATTGGTGGCATCAGCTGGAATCAATGCCTGAGAGAGAGAGAGAGAGAGAGAGAGAGAGAGAGAGAGAGAGAGAGAGAGAGAGAGAGAGAGAGAGAGAGAGAAATAGGACATACAGGAAATCCATTCCGTCAGGCTTATCGTTCCCATGAATAAAAAGTAAGTCCTTTACGGTCGGGTACGCAACCTATTAAGCTAATATTGGGCCGATATTGGTGACACCAGCTGGAATCAATGCCCAAGAGAGGGGGGGGGAGGTCAATGAAGGTTTACTTTCACTCTTGCTAGCTTCAAACAATTTTATTTGCCTTGGTAATGATGTTTAGCGTTGAAGGGTTTGTCGCTTGATTCCCATGATCTATTTTTGAATGATGTTTTTCCTACCTTCAGATGATTTTGTTCAGCTTAGGAGAGATCTTTCACACTGGAGGCTTAGGATACTCTTTATTACAATTTTATTTTCAGTCTTTATTACCGTTTTCTTTTTTTTAAATGTTTGATTAGTCAGTTTTATTTCTTTCTTTCCAGTTTTTAGTTTTATTAGCCAATTTTATTCACATTTTTATATACAGGTTTAATCATAGTCAATTTAGTTTTCATTTGTTGACAGCTTTTATGCTTTTGTTTTGCTTTTTTTATTTACTGTGATAGTATTTTTTTTTTTTTTTTGTAGAGTTTTTAGAATATGCAGTAATGAATTCTTTGAGGAAGAATGTAAATACTTGTTATTTAAAATGCTGTGTTACCCGGAAGTTTGGTAATAAGTCTAAGAAATGCAGCAAGAAGACTGGTGACAGGAAAATGAGGTTACAATATGAACAAGAATAAGAGAATGAAAGATATATATCCATCCCAGACTTGAATGAGGCGCTCGTAACTGGTGCCTATTTACAAAAAGATTAGGAATAGCTCCTTCTTCAGGGGTAAAGATCAGTCAGTTAATAAAGAATAAAGGTGAAAGTAACGATAATAAGAGCAGTGTTATTATTTTATAGTATACCTTGTAATGGTTGCCACAAAGTGTATATAAGTGAGACCGGAAGAAGCCTTGCGAAAAGACTAACAGTATGTAAGGCAGATGTACTGAGACATAACTCTTCAAAAGTCCCGCACATACTGTAGATCAGTGCCGACATCTGTCAAAATGCCAGGAATATGGTCTAAAGCAGGGTTAGAGGAATAAGAAATGAAATAAGCATCAGAGGCAGAACACATATGTACAAACGAAGTTACTAATCATAGAGATGATTAAATGTGTTGGTGAATCACAGCGACAGGCGGCCTACAGTCCTGATGGACCCAGGTTCGAATCCCGGCTGGGGCAGGGAAAAGTTTAAGGATTTGAATTTCATTAAAAAGCAGACTTTCCTGATCTACCAGATAACCCGCCGACATTTCACAAAAGTACCCCCGCTAATACCAATACACCAGTCCTGTATGAGACAGCCCTAGCATGTATTCAATATGGACGGTGGGTGTTAGCGCCGAAGTGGTGACGTGTAGTGAGGTGTATGGTATGTAGGAGGACTACTGGACCTTGAGAGCAGGCTGTGAAGCCTATGCCCAGAAGTCGGACACATGAAAAAAAAAAAAAAAAAAAGTGCAGATTTGACCTCACCAAATTGGAGGGTATGAGCGAGTAATTAAGAGTAAGGCCAGGAAACACATTACATCCTCACAACGTTGTGTGTAGGTTGTGAGATAGTCAGGTTGCATTTAAGGTTGTTACAAAGTTGTGACAATGTCTTTTAATAACGTCATGTACTGACCTTCTTACAACATTGTGTGATGACGTTTTCTCAACGTTTTCATTGGAAAAACAACGTTGCCTTTGTTATGTTGTCAGGACATTATGACAACATAGGAAATACTTTTGCTTTAGTTTTGGATTTTTAATCATAAGGAACTAGTTATTATTTTTGCCGATATATTTTTGCTATAAAAATAAGAAGCCCAAAAAATTTACAGATGAAATATAATAATATGCATTGATTAAACTGTAAAATAACTAAGTAAAATTAACTCGGTTGAACATGTAGGCACAATTAAAGATAAAAAAAAAAACAGTACATGGAGTTTGAATACACTTTACAAATATCATTAAATTAAACACATCAAGAATTTGCAACTTTTGTGACACAAGGTGGCAGCTGAGATTAGTTTCTGAATTCACCACTAGATGTCTCGATCAATGATCTTGGATCAGCTGTTACAGTTTGAATTTTCGATCCTTCACATTCCATTTTTTTTTTTTGTTTGTTTGTTTGTTTCAATGAAAACATCTCGGTGCCATAACAAGGTATGTATAACATATGTTCAATAGTTTTGCAAATGTTTTTAGCACAGTTTGACAGTTTTTGTTACATGACCTGTGTGTAGGATACCTGTTAAGTTGTTTTTGTTGTAGTCTCTCTGAGTGATGTTCTTAAAAATTCAATTGCTAGCAAATATATATGTAGCAAGTGTATATATTAGGCTATGTATTAGTTCTAAAAATAATTAAAAATATGCTATTGTAAATAAGAGGCTACAACTACTGTAGGCTACACATCATTAGTGAAACTCAGTGTGTCAAAAAGTTCTTAAGTTTTGCTATAGAAACTTAGCTGTAAAATGATAGCTAATAACAAAAATTAGCAATGCCTGAAATTTTGTACATAGTTCTCAGAATCATAAATACCAAGATTCAAAATTAATGACCATTTGTTGTAATAGGCTAGGCTAATTTTAGTTATGCCGATATTCAATAATAGCAGGGTGTTGCTTTTTATTGAATTTTCTTGTAAATCAATATGGGGAGTGGGGTCAGATCAAAGTAAGACCACCAGCTCAGATGAACACAACAGAGGAGAACATCCAAGCAGTGATAAACACAACAAAGGTCCCAGGAACGTCCAGTGTATAAATATTTGTAAGTTCCTCACTTCTGTACAGTCTCTCTGAGGATGGATTCTGTGGAGTACGAAACTTTAAAGAAACAGAACTCAAGCTCTTTCCTTATTTTCCCTCCCACCCATTCCTATCCATAACTATCTATCTATCTATCTGTCTATCTATCTATCCATATAAGTAAAACAAGCTTGTGCACTGAATGTATATATCTTTAATACCTGAATAAATCGTGCCTCCTCCCATTAATATATTTCCATCAGGAATATTGTAGACGCATACCTCCCCCCCCCAAAAAAAAAGGAAATTACAGTACACTAACTGACTTCCTTACCTCGTTCCGTCTCTATTTATATTCCATCCCTACCTCCGTTGTTCATTAACTCACTCCTTCATTCATTCCCTCTCTAAACTTTCTGTCCTTATTGCTTGTCGCTCTCTCCTCCCTCCTCCCTTTTTACCACCCTCCCTCCTTTCCCTTCTTCCTTTCTTACTATCCCCCCCCCTTCTCTCTCTCTCTCTCTCTATCTCTCTCTCTCTCCTTCATTCTTTCCCCCCTTCCATTTCCTTGTCTCGTAAAACAATACTTTGATGGTTCTTCCGTTGGTGCCGCCTTGACGAGAGAGAGAGAGAGAGAGAGAGAGAGAGAGAGTATCGAAAATGCGAAAATGATAGAAACTGTGAGATGTAAAAATACAAGACAATGTGAAGAAAATATAAACTGGGAAAGTCTGAAAAAATTTTGAAAAAAAAAAATATATATATTCTCGAGATGCGGGATTTACCATTTAGGTGGTGCTGGAATATTCCCGACGATTCTCGAATTTTACGTGGCGTGTCAGAGTTGCCAGTTAGCCTGCTATTTGTGAACAGAGGAATTTTGTAAGTTATACATCATTTTTGAGTTTTTTTTTTTTCTTTCTCTACAGTGTTTTATATACGTGATCGTTTATTAAATTATGTAATTTTTTTGTCCGTTTGTATACTAAATAATTCAGAATGTTATGCAGTGCATGGAAAGTTTGGATATTTGGGATGCCTCCAAGTTGGTATATGTTGTAACGGTTGCTCGCTCGAGAATGCACGAGAACTTTGGAGAAGGTGTAGATGATTCTAGTAGATACGGAGCTTGGATAAGGATGGGGAAAAGAGCAGTTTCAATCTGTTTCAGTTCAGTTTGAGTGTTGTTCATTGTCAGTGCCGTTACTGAAGATTGTATATCTCCGGTACTTGTGAAAACAGTGAAGTTGGCAGGCATTAAGTGTAATTGCAGTTAGTGAAGATTATATAGCTCCGGTACTTGTGAAAACAGAAAAGTTAAGTTGATAAACAGTAAGTGTAATTATCTGGAAAATAAAGACACCGAACTTAAGTAGCCAGTGTTTATTTACAACGTCTGAGCTGATCTTGTGTGGTGAATACCGAAAGACTGACTATAGGAAGAATAACTCACTGGGCAACGTCCTTTCTATATTGCACTACTGCTGTTGGAACCTGTGACAGTGTGGGACGGGGACGTAACATTATAGAATCCAAGCTGATGAAAAACATTGCCTTTTTTTCCCTCCGTGTTTGCAGTCCAGGTTCACCACAGGGGAGCCGACGAGAGAGAGAGAGAGAGAGAGAGAGATTATTATGACGGAGATAAATGAAAGAAGGAAGGATGGAGAAATGGAAAGAAGGAGGAAGAATGCTGAAAGGAAGTAAGTTAGAAAAGAAGCGAGGAAGGCGAAAAGAAGAATAACTACGAAGGAAGGAAGAAGAGAAGCAAGAAAGGAAAATGAGAATAAAGAAGGGAAAGGAGGATGGGAAAGAGGAAGGTGTGATGGACAGAATGAATGAAGGCGTAAAGGATGGAAAAAGGACTGGAAGGAGAGAAGGAAAGGAGGGCAAAAAAGAAGAAGGAAAAAGTAAACGAAAGAAGGAAATAATGGGAAAAAAAGCAAAGGTGAGAAAGAAAATGAGGAAAAGGAAATCAAGAGAAAGAGCTTAGGAAGACCTGAATGTTAGGAGAGAGAGAGAGAGAGAGAGAGAGAGAGAGAGAGTCAGTCAGTCAGTCTTTCCAGTTAATAACACAACAAAGGTTATTTATAGTAAGGTAACAGATACATTGTGCCTAGTGTGGTGAGGGAGGTGTAGTGATGATGATGATGATGATGATGATTATGATGATGATTACAGAACTGTCCGTGACATTCAGGATGCATTTATTTGAAAGAGAGAGAGAGAGAGAGAGAAAGAGAGAGAGAGAGACAGACAGACAGACAGACAGACAGAGACAGATAGACATACAGATAGACAGACAGACAGAAAAATATAGACTTTAATTTTGACAAAGGATAAAAAGAATTGCTCATGTTCTTAACATAAGTAATTTATTGTCATTTAATATAATATTAATATAATTTTCTTTCTTTCCAGGTAAGAGAAGCAACGAAAGAGGAATTGGTTCATCCAGTAAAGATTTCAAGGTCTGTATAGTCTGTGTATCTGTATATGTAACTACAGTGGCAGGTAGGGTCAATTGGTTAGGGAAATTGTCTGCAGTCTGATAGAACCCGAGTCCGATCGTTGGCTGGGGCAGAGGACAGTTTGGTGAATAATATTACATTAAAACAGACTTCACTGATGCTCCACAAGACCCACCTACATGTCATAAAAACACCCCCGCTGATACCAACACACCAGCCCTGAATGAGACGTCTCGAGCATGTACTCAGTATGGACGGTGGGCATTAATGCAGAAGTGGTGACATGTGAGGGTGTGTGGCACGTAGGAGGACTGCTGGGCCTCAAGGAACGGAGGTGTGGTGGTGGCTGATTTGGCTGAGGTGCTGATAGATTTGATGGTGGCAGTGGTTGTGGTGGTGGTACACTTGGTATTGGTAGTGGTGGTAGATTTGGTGGTGGTGGTGGTGGTAGATTTGGTGGTGGTGTGGTGGTGGTAGATTTGGTGGTGGTGGTGGTGGTAGTAGATTTGGTGGCGATGCTAGATTTGGTGATGATGGTAGATTTGGTGGTGGTGGTAGCTGTGATGGTGGTGACAGTGGTGTTGTTTGTGGAGGTGATATTATGTGTGTGGGAGATAGTGGAAACTTTGATGGTGGTAGTGGTTGATGATAGTAGTTGTAGCTGAGGTAGTGATGGTGGTACTAAAAAGCAACCCATGAAACACACACACACACACACACACACACACACACACACACACACACAAAACCATGCAAATCGGTATCTACCATCACATAATCAAAGGGAAGGGGAAAAGAAAAAAAACGATCAAAGCAGAGTTGTAAAAGCTTGAACGATTAATTAATGCTTTTCAGAAGGGTGTTTGTCGTACGTGGAGTTGGTGTGAAATATTTGGGGTGAAATATTTTTCCAGCATTTCAGTGTAACCTAATCTCATCCATCCATCATCCAATCGTTTTGTGCCCCTTCAGTAGCGTAGGGTCCTGGGCAAGGCTACTCAGTCCCGACAGTTGAGGCAAAGGTGACCAGCCTCCCTCTTCGCTGAGTGGCATTACGTTAGCAGTATACCCGAACCATACCTCGGATATAAACCCTATGCACGTAAACCACAAAGCCTCATATTCTCGTCGTTTAAAGAACTCTCTATCATCTCTTACTGCCTCGTAGAGGCTGTGAGGACCGTGGGGTCTCTCAGTCTGTTTAACTCTCTCTCTCTCTCTCTCTCTCTCTCTCTCTCTCTAATCCATCGTTCCCTTCCATTCGCTTCCTCCCGTCGAAATTCCGTCTCCAGCTTCCCCTTCACTACCTTCTCTCTATCTTTTCTCCTTTCCTTATTCTCTCTTCCCTTTCTCTCGCTTCTGTAGTTTTTTTTTTTATGAACCCCTCTGCCTTTCCCACCCATTGACTCTATTTCTTTATCTACTCTTTCCTTCCTCTCCTTTTCTCTCCTCCTTCCTTTCCACGCTCTCCACCTCTTCTGCCCACTCTCCCCCTCTCTATATTTTCTTTCTCTCCCATTTCTTTCCATTTTTATCCTTCTCCCCTCTGCTCTCATTATCTTTCCCTTTCTTTCTCTTTTCCGTCCTTTGCCAATCTCTCTCTCTCTCTCTCTCTCTCTTTGGCCTCCTCCCATCCCCTTCCCCGCCTCTCCCTCTGTTCATCTCCTTCTCTTCATTCCTCTCCCCTCCCTCTCCTCATCACTGTTTTCTTCTCCCTCTTCCTTAATCCGCCCGCCTCCCTCCCTTCCTCCTCCTTAATTCTCTTCTTTTCCCTTTGTTTCCCTTCTTTTTATTCCCCTTTTCCTCATTCCCTCTTTTCATTTCGCTACATTCTTCATATTTCTTCCTTCCTCGCCCAGTCTGTCTTTTCATATTTCTTTCTTCCCTCTCTCCCTGAGTATTCACTCCATTTCTCCATTCTGTTCTCTTCTTTTCAATCCTTTTTATTCCTCTTCTCTCCTCTCCCCTCCTTTTCTCTCCTCTTCCCTCTTTCTTCCCTCCCTCCTTCCCTTCACCTATATTTCGATGCCTGCTTTCCTCCCTATCTGTCCGTTTCTCCCCCTTTCCCTCTATCCTTTCCTTCCTTACCTTCTTCCGACCTTCGACCTTCATTGATTCCCTCCTCCTCCTCTCTCTCCTCCACCCTTCCCTCTTCCCATCACTCCCTTTCTCCCCCCTCCCTTCCTCCATTCCTCCCCATCCTTACCTCCTTCCTTCCATTCCCCGCTCCATTCCTCCACTCCTTTTCTCCCCTGTCCTTCCTCTGCTCCACTTCTCTAAAACTCCTCATAAGATAGAGCATCCTCTCTCTCTCTCTCTCTCTCTCTCTTCTCTCTCTCTCTCTCTCTCTCTCTCTCTCTCTCTCTCTCTCTCTCTCTCTCTCTCTCTCTCTCTCTCTCTCTCTCTCTCTCTCTCTCTCTCTCTCTCTCTCTCTCTCCTCCCTACCTTTCCTCCCCTCTTCCAGTGTTTCCTCTCCTCCGACGCCTTCCTCCTTCCCTCTTTCTCTTTCCCTCTTCTCCGTCTCCCTCTCCCTTCCCCGACTCCCTACCACATAACCTCACTCCATCCACGAAGAATTTTCTCCTACATCTTCCTGACCTATAGTTTGCTCTCTCTCTCTCTCTCTCTCTCTCTCTCTCTCTCTCTCTCTCTCTCTCTCTCTCTCTCATTACAAATAAGGTTCTCAAGCGGTACATGATATAGGATAGCTAGATTTTCCCCGGCATGAAACAGATAGCAAAACCACTGAACGGACGTCTATTTTTAATATAGTTTGTTTTCATCTGAAGGAACTGGATCACTCTCACCTGAACACAAAGTAGTGATTGGAGTGGAGTTCAGTAGAGCCTTAGATTGTGAGGTAGAGAATGAGTCTCCTTGGCTGGTAAAGTCAGATTTACTCCTCCAGTCTGACTACACCTGGTCAACAACTAAACCTAATTAATGAAGGCAATATCTAACCCCTTCAGGTACAAACGTCCCTTCCAAACTAAATAAAACCGACAGGAAACAGCAAGAATGACTGGAAATACACGTCATGGATTTGGATTAGTTTGTGTTATTTTTTTCTGCATTCATTCCTGACAATACTCATGGACACTGCATGGTTGATTGATTTTCTGAGAGAGAGAGTGAGAGAGAGAGAGAGAGAGAGAGAGAGAGAGAGAGAGAGAAAGAGAAGAGAGAAGAAGAAGATAATGGACAGATAGAAAAAATTGCGGGATCGGGGAGAGAAAGAATATGAAATGAAAAAGAGTGGAAGTAGAATAAGAGAGAAAAACAGATTCCACGCAGACGTAGAATGAGAAAAAGCGAATGAGAATGTGAGAGAAGTGAAGGGGAGGGATGTAAGAGGAAATACAGTGAAGTGAGAGAGAAGTGGGAGGGAAAATGAGAGGAGCTGGATGGTAGGAAGCCAGAGAGACGTAGGAGTTGGAGGGAAAAAAGTAGTGACAAGGTTGTAAAGAGAGGGGAAATATCGGATGAGAGAGAGAGAGGAAAAGTGAACAAGTAAGGAAATAGAGGAAAACAAGCGTACCGGTAACATAAGAATGTGAATTGGGGGGGGGGAAGTGAGGCAAGAGGCAAAAACAAAAGAAAATGAACAGGCAAGAAAAGTGAGATTGAGGGAAGAGAGAGGAAAATAGAAAAGTGGAATAGACAAAGGGAAATGAGTCTGAAGAATGGAAAAGAGATAAGTGAAAACGGAGAGAGAGAGAGAGAGAGAGAGAGAGAGAGAGAGAGAGAGAGAGTTATGTTAGTACTCTAGAATGAAGAAAGTAATTATCTCAAGCATTTGCTCATTCATTCATTCACTCATTGGCTGGCTCACTTATTCATTTTCTCTCGCCCATTCACTGGTTTTCTCGATATTGCTCACTCATTCATTCTTTAACTTTCTCGCTCAGATTACTCAGTACTCAATTTCTCATTATACTTGCTAGTGACATGTAACTCAAAATTTTCCAGTCAGTATTACGCTCTTGGATTGACGAGTTGATTTTCTTCAAGTCGATTTGAATTCATCTGACAGAATTGGACAACCACCACAACTTGAATACTAAGTCGTGGTTGCATGAAATTCAGTGACCATTAGTTATGAGGTAGAAATGAGTCTCCTTTGGTAATTAGTCAAATCAGTCCTCCAATCTAACTACTCCTGGCCACCAACTGAGTTGTAAGAAATTAGGGATCTTTATTATGTTTGAGTAAACGCGGTATAGATGACTCCCTGTAGATAGAATAAAATTATCTGGTTGTAGCCTAAGTTAAATATAAACGACGTACATGAGCTGAAAGAGCAGAAAACAAAACTTTTCAAGGAGATTCATTCCTACCCCATAACTAAGGGTCATCGAATGTCATGCAACCACGACTTACTAGGCTGTTCAGGGTTGTGGGAGTAATTCAGTTTTGTTAGATGAAAAGAGACAGGCTTTAGTAACCAAGGAGACTTATTCCTGCCTGATAAGTAGAACGCCTAAATACTATAAAACCGTGAGTTCCATTCTACATTCCATTAACATAACTTGGCCCAAATTTTCATTTAAAGCATATTTTACGTAGCTCAGGAGTTGAAAAAAGGTACTACTATGGCTCAGCGCCCTTTCTATATCTCTTCCTCGTGACTAGCGTCATATTTTAGTGTTAAGTTAAGTTAATACAACACAATATTCGGGCAGGAGTATCGATAAGAGATATGAATTTTAGGCCACGTCGGAGTAAAAATAAGATAGTTAACCCTGACTCAATTTAATTCCCGTTGACTCTTCAGTTGTAATTTATATAATTTATAGCCATTCTGACTCCATATAACCACATTCTTCTGTACAATACAATATTTGGTTATTTATAATAAAAGAAAGACGGCACGTTAAAGGTTCTGTGACGTGGGTAAACGTTGATCTTCGCTTATAATTGTGGCATTTCACATTCTAGTGTATTTAGAACGAGGTGTTTGGCACAGTACAACGAGTGTTGTCTCAACCGTTATATAATCAGGACATAACCAACCTAACGAACGTCAGTTGAGCTAACACAAACGCGCACACATGTCCTTGTCACCATTAACCATCTCATCGTAGGGAAAATACTTTCTGGCCCACCTAACGTTACACAAATCAATTGAGCTATTGAGTCACGGAAGCCTGTGAGTTTAATAATTACTGCATAATAATGATGGCTATAGTAAAATAAATATAAGATAATTGATTATGAAGATACAAATAATAATAATATTAATTGTTATGAGTCCTGTACTACTTGTCATTTGATTTATTTTAATTATTTACTTATCCTATTCCTTAACACCCTCACGGCAACGTCGATTTTTCTCTCTCTCTCTCTCTCCTTATCTTAACCTCTCCCGGTGACGACTCGAGTGCTTGGAACCACTGTCTGACTCTTTTCTTCTTCATTTCTGCAACATTCGCGGCCTTTCCTCTAACTTTCGCTCTGTTGAGCACCACCTCTCCTTCTCTAAACATCACCTTCTTTTTCTGAGACTCTGCTGTCTGAGGCAACTGACAGCAGACCCTTTTCTGTATCCTCCAACTCTCTCTCTATACTCATTTCAAGGCCAAAGGTGGCTGTTGTGTATACATACGCAACAACTTATCTTGCTCTCGTGTTCCTGCACTCGATTCTTCTGAATTCTCAACACTCTGGCTTCGGCTTTCCTGTCATTCTGACTAAATATGTCTGCTCCGTTTACTTATCTCCTAATTCTACTATCAAAAATTCTTTGACTATCTTACTTCTACGATGGAACACATTCTATAAGCTTTCTCCTTTCTCTGAAATCTCCATTCTAGGAGATTTCAACGTTCACCACCACCTTTGGCTCTCCTCTCCTTTCACTGATCCACCTGGTGAACAAGCCTACATCTTTTCTATCCTTAATGAACTAGAGCAGCTTGTACGGCACCCTACCCATATCCCTGACCGCCTTGGAGAGTTCCAACATGCTTAACCTCTTCCTTACAACTAATCCTGCTGTTTACACTCTGTTAATCTTTTCTCTCCGTTGGGCTCCTCTGATCACAGCATTATCATCTTAACCTGGCCTATTGCTCTGGTATGACCTGATTTAAACGTCGTCTGTGGCACTGTGTATCTGCTGTATGGGTGGCCCCCAGGAAGTTCTTCTTTGATGTTCCCTGTACTGATTATTGCTTCCATGGCCAGGAGCCATCCAGATGTGCCTTGCGCTTTACAGAGGTTTTTCTTATCGGGCATGGAAGCATACATTCGTTTCTTATATACTTTTACTAATGGAAGAAAGCCTTGGTTTAATCACGCTTGTTCAAATGCTGTCCACAACAAGGAGAGGGTCTATAAAAGGTACTGGAGCCAACCGACCCCTGAATCACATATTTTATGCTTACTTCTGCCCGGAATCGTGCTAAGTCTGTTCTTCGCTCTGCTAAAAATAATTTCATCCGTACTAAATGCTCTCAACTCTCTAACT